>NW_027526233.1:75450527-75885527 GCF_048455015.1 Haemaphysalis longicornis | reverse complement strand
TTTGGACCAATAATTTGAAACGAAATCTCGAATATCGATCTTGTGAATCGGCGTTGTATTTCATATCTTACAACTCTACGGTAGTGTAGAACTTGAAACGGATATGTTATATAGTGATGTTCGCAGTAAAGAAGGACGCGATTTGGAATTTCATCAGAGCGAAGTGCTGAGTTTGGTTGTATGGTTTGAAGAAGCTTTACCATCTCGTAATCACCAATGATAACTTCAGTCATATGCTGAGATATTGCCTGTTCGGAAGGTCGAAATTGCCTAGGCTAAGATTTGGTAAAGATAGATTCTAAACACTTGTTAAAGAATTTTAACTTATCAACACAATTACCGATAGAGCTGTTACTAAAAGTGGGCGGCTATGTTGCTCGCAACACGTTTCGCGAACCGGCTGCTAGAAATAAAGATGCAGTTCAGTCAAAAAAATACTTCTTGGGGCATTTACAGCAAGGCTGGAACTTTTATTGACGTAAGCGTTGTTCCACTTTTAGAGAAATATATTTTTATTGGGTGAAGACGGAAAACTGAAGGAGAACGAAATATTGTTTGTTGCCCGAAATGTCAGTGTGCATGTCAAAGAAAATGTCTCGCTAGCTGTTTGTTGAAACGGCGCTTGTCCTTACTTTTGTTCCTTTGTCATCGTGTCGCTGGAATTTTTAGTAGATGGCTGAAATAGCTTTATTAAATGGCTTTTCAGGCAACAGTCCAACGCTGGATATTTTTTCGGGTAATAATAGAAGTAGCACATAGTTGTGGTAATAGATCACGCACGTGAAGCATGCAAAAAAAAACTCAGTGACCATGTGAAGCGTAATAGTATCTTGAGAACAATAATTTTATGGAGAATTGATTTGCGCGTTGCTACGGTTATATTATATATGACAATCTTGCGGCGACAATCTCCCCGGCTAAAAAGACGGATATTTTCTATTCATGTCGCGGTAGCACCAATGGGTGGTGTGGTTACTGCCTTATCATGGTAAAAAACGGCGAAACGAGCGACAGTACTTCGTATGCATGTGAAGAGCAATCCCGCCAGTGCGACCATCCTAGGCTAGGGTAACAACAAACCTTGCTCGCCTAATTATCAGCCTGCCATGTTTTACTGTGAGCCGGTGACTGATTTTGCGTGCACTATGGTTCCTCCAATATGGGTGACAACCGGCAGAAAGGAGTTGTGTCATGTATGGGAAACAATCTAGAAAGCAATGATGTTTGCGGGAGCGGTATTGTTGAACGTGTGCGTGGTACTGTCGCTCGTTTCGCCTGTGTCTCCACTTATAAGTGACTGCTGCACCCGACGATAAACTTCCCCACAAAATTACTAAAATAATCACCGGCATTTCTAACTACGCATGCGAAGCCATCCCCAAAGCACGGTACCGTATCTGGGCAGTTCACCCGCACTCTTTCGTCTTTGCAGAATTCGCAGAAAAAAATTCCTAGCAGTTAAAGGTAGTACATAGGCGTAGATATACTGGTGATGATAGTAAAGAGAATGACTGGTTTACTGATGATGGTAGTAGAAATTATAAAAAACGTGAAACGTGCCGTGAACCCCCTGCCGCGGCTATGACGCAACGTGAAGCGGCTAGGACGCAACGTGGCGCGACTATGACGCAACATAATCCAACACAATCCACTTTAATCCACTCCAATCCAAATCCAAACCAATCCAATCGAAGCCAAGCCACGCCAATCCAAGCCAATCCAGTCCAATCCAATCCAATGCCCCTCGCGAGAGAGTGTTATAGCGCCGAAATCGCGCCACCACACGACGCGTGATGTTGACGTCACGATCACGCCACAGATGTTAGCGACCGGAGCGCGCACGAACGACAAATTGGGCCCATCTCCCCGCGAGGGGGACTCGAGTAAATGCGTCGCATAGGGGGTGGTTGTATTGCGTTAACGTTTAGTGTTTGGGAAGTTGGTTTGTAGTGAATGCGTTGTATCAGCAGCTTCTTGACGTAGTTTGAATGAATCAAGGAAATTTCGTCATTCTTGCGTGTTGCGCTTTGTTTACAAACAAGAAACGCAAATGATTTCGGAGTTGCTAACTAACTAACTAACTAACTGACTGACTGACTGACTGAATGACTGAATGACTGCAACGGCTTACTTGCACGAATGCTTTGCTCTGTGGACAGCCAATGCAATCGCCATTTCTACAAGTGCGGCACGCACACCTGGCTGGCGCCGCATCTTTTCAAAGTGGTACGAGTTGTGCCGCGCCTCCGCCAGATGGCGCCACGGGTCCCGCGACCGAGACAAGACGAAGTGAAACATCCCCCTCGCGAGGGGCACGATCAAATGCAGAGCATTTCCGGGGGCGCACGACGTTAAGTAGTTTGCGTTACGTTAATGTTGTTGCACTTGTGGCAACTGCTGACGAGAGAGCGCTCGTCAGAAGTAATTTGAATGAGTCAACGATATAAGGCGCGTTCTTAGAGTCCTATTCTGTGTCGGCTTGGTGGCGCAGTGGGTAGAGCACCATGTACATTGCGCTCTGCCCGCAGGGTCGAGGGATCGAAACCGGGCGCCGGATAGTATTTTTTTATATAGAAGGGACAAGGACGTTGCGGACTACGGACGTCAACGCGGATGACATCGTGAGTTACAAAATTGCTCTGCATTTAAAATTCCTGGAAAGTGGCCGTCACAGCAAACCTGAATGCGAGCTTAAAGCGATGATAGAGCACAGAGTTAATTTGGGGGCGCAAACGAGAAAGGGTAGCAATACCCTTGCGAAAAACAAAAGCAGGGCTAAACAGAAACTTCAAGCCATTTCAGCGAGCATCGGTGCTGGGCAGCGGAATTTATTTTGAATATTGTTCTTTGCACTGTGATCCAAACATACCGTTTCTAGCCATGCCTCAACCTACTCCGTGACTCCAAAGACCTCACCCTACAAAACTGACATGGGTGCGAAATGTTTCTTCTGACTACACCAACTAACTCGAATTATAGCTTACCCCTCAAGAAAGAAGAAAAGACTCAGGCTGGGATGAGAAACGATCGAAACGTGCTGTATTTAAAGGGTATACGATGCGAATGACTCTCTATTTATTTGTTTTTTACATCTCAAATATTCCTCGACTCCTACACTACAGGAAGGTTTTTCTACCGAAAAACGCAATGGGATGATGATGATTGTGATGATGCTTAGTGGCTTATCCTTTGTAACGGAGTGGCGTTGCACAGCGGCCTTAGTCGCAACGCCGCTGTAAAATCACCTCGCCAAATATTACAAACAAAACAAATAAAAATATTATCAAAATAAAAAGAAAATACTTTTAAGAAATTCTTGTGCTAGTCTGACTTCGTTGTGCACATGTCTTCCCAGATTGGTCGGTGCTCTTTTCCCACCAACATTCTAACCTTCTTTTACTAACCTTTACTGCTGTCCAATTCACTTTTCCGCTAACCTTAAATCCAAGGGTTTCCGGAAGCTGGATGGCTCCATCACTGAGGACTGGACGAATACTTTTGCACTCTGTTACAAAATGTCGCATGGTTTCTGGCTCATTTGCGTAGCCTGCGCATAGTTCTTCCTCTACCGGCTCGCGGGTAAACGTTTTTGTCCGCAAGCAACCCCTATGTGCAAGGCTGTAAGCAGCGCCATCCTGCGGTTCTTAAATAAATTTTCAATTCGTGAATATGTTGCGGTTTCACGTAAACCAAGCGTTTTCTCACACCCGCAAGCTCCAGATCATATTTAGGCCGAGGTATTGTAGATGTCATAGGTGCTATTCATGAGGGTGTACCAGTAGTGGCCCTGTAGCCTTATGATATTTGTTCACATGTTTCGTTGGAGGTGTCTTCAATCCCTGTCGGAAATTTCTGCCGGATCTTCAATGATTTGTACCAGTGAATAAAATAGTGTTCTTCACCCTTACCACATTGTGTTCGGGGTATTCAAAGACTCGGCGAAGAGCAATCTATGTATTCAACGACGTTTGTGTCAAAGAGACTTTCAATCCTTATCTGGTCACGAACTCCGCCGTAACGCTATGAGAGGAGTTTGTTATGTGGCTGAGGCCGGTGCAGGGCGGCGGTGGTAGGATGGAGGGGGCTGGATGAGACCTGCACGCTGCGTCGACAAAGACTGTTTCCCACAATATGCGGCCGTTCCGGCAGGTTGTTTTGGAAGTTTTAAGTAAACAGTCGACGTCACACCAATTGTCATACTATGCGGTGACACGGGGCGGAAATGTCCAAGAATAACTGCGTACTGGGTTGTCACTCTGGCTAAAGAGGTGTGAGCGAGAAGGTCTTGTTCTGTTTACCAAGTGACGCCGATTAGCGCGAGCAGTAGAAAACTGCGATACCGCGACAGGAAGCCGCCGGCTTTTCTTCTGAATCACAACATGTCCGTGTCCGTGTAAACATTTTGACTCAACCGACGTGGCTTTTTTTATGGTGTTTTTACCGCGGCATGGTGGCTTGTGTTTCCAGCTGAGTGCGAATCCACTACTTCTATCGTAAGCGACCCCAGACGGTCTTCTTTCATAAGAAAAGGGTGTACCATGTCGTCACTAATCCAGACTTCTTATCTCATCGACAATGTTCTCGGTCTGTGTAAAGTTTCTGGAAAGAAAAGCACTCGACACAAGATAATTCGGCAAACTTTCCGGCAACCAATTCACCAACGCTCGAGTGGGCAAGTCACTTAGCTGACTGTTTCTGTGACGTTTCCTCTCTTCTCGCCCTTTGCGAAGTACACGTTCGCTCCAATGATCCTTATTGCTTTCGGGTCCCTAAGTTGACCTTGACTACGTGAAATTACTACGCTGTTCTCTTTATGCTTTTATAGCTTACTATGCAAAACACCAAACGGCTTTATAGTTAGCGACCTATAAAGCCGGCGCCGGAGATAATGGGAGCAGTTGTACGCCAAAAGACTGCCGTGTAGGGACTGCGCGCTCCGTCACATAGGGCTAATTTTAATCCCCAAACTCGCAGCTTCTCTTCGCTGACAGTGCGGCCGGCGACTCCTCGCATAAAAAGTAGCGGTCGTACCTATCAATGCCGATTGTAAAGGTCGCTGCCTATAATACCATCCAAAAACGAGAATTCAAGGTTAAGCCGACGGAACCGTTTGCTTGCTTTGCAATGGTCAACGCATACATGTAAACTACACTGCTAACGTTTCCGCCTGCGCGACTGGCATTCTTTATTTTCCGGCATTTTCTTTGATTTATGCATGCGGAAGCTTTGTAGACTTTCGATTAACGTCGAGGAACCTTCTTTTGACGTAAAGCTCGTCTATGCACGTTCAAAAGTGCACAGATTTGTATAACCACTCCAACAGGGCCCATCCGTGGGTGGAAACACTTCGTTCTAGCCGAAAAATATTGTTTTAGATGCAAAGCATCTCTTGCTCTCGGCTCCTTCGTTCATCGTCCGTCGTCCGTCCATCCACCGGCCCAGGAAGACACCCGCAACTCTGCCGCTCCAGGAGCCCTTTAAGGGGGAGCGTGCTCGCCCCGCTCAGGCCCAGGAAGACACCGGCAACACTGTTGCTCCAGCATCTCATGGTCGGGGCTATGTCCCTCGCTTGCTGTAGCGCCGTCCACACCCCCACTGCGCATGCTCGACTCATCTCGGGCAGGCCCAGGAAGACACTGGAAACACTGTCGCTCCAGAAGCCATTAAAGGGTAAGACACCACCGGGCGTTCAGCAAGCCGAGCATGCGCAGTGGGGGTATGGATAGCGCAACAACGACAAGGGAGGGACATAGCCCCGTCGCATCAAACAAAATTACACCATCTTCCCGTAGGGGGAACCCTGAGTAGTGTGCGAAACAGCCAAGGGCTCAACGCAATTTCCCATTTCGTAGTTCCTGTCAGTGAAAACTGTGGTAGTTACCATGAAAACCAAACTGTAAATATAACGGTAGCTACGTACCTTAACCTAACGGGAACGACGAGTTGAAAACTAATAGGCACTTGAATCGAAGCCATGGCTGCTTTGCATACTACTCAGGGTTCCCCTACGGGAAGATGGTGTAATTTATTTTTCAGCGACGGGAGCGCTAATCGACGCAACCTTTTCAGAGGGTGCGGCGCTTTTTCAACGGAGCACCGCGTTTCTAGTAGCTTCGTCGGGGTACCTAATAAATGGCAAACTTGGGTATGGCAGCCGTCTCCGCTAAAAACTTGCGGTGAGAATCATAGTTATCTTCCGGATATTTTTTGAGCCACTGCCTTCGTACCGAAGGGATCGTAACCTGTACTTTTGGCTAGGTTTGTCGCCGCGCCTCGTGACACGGCCGCGCCAAGAAGGACGCACTCGCGCTCTCATTTAGTGGCCGTGCTCCTCCTCAATTCGACTAGAACCTACCACCTCGGTATCAGACTACCGGAAGCGACGTTTACAAAAAAATCCCTTTTGATGCTACTGATACGCACCCTGCATAAAACGTGAAGTTCTACCAAGACTGCGCGGAAAAGTTTTAACGCACACAGCCTTTTTCTTGTTAGATACTCGGGCTATGTGTCGTAAGGCAATGGGAATCGACCGTGGGCTGAGTGTTTCCTATTCGTGTTTTTCTTTTCTTGCACTATATAAAAAAGTGCGGGCAGAGTCCATCTTCTTGTTAATTTTCTGTTAATGTTTCTCTGTTGAAACGCGCTGAATATTTTAGGCGGGTTTAAGCCCGAACCACATGGACGCGCAATCACGCGTCGCGCGCACGTCAGCGTCGTTCGGACGAACCGCGCGGCCACGCAGGCGAGGGTGAGTAGCCGCATGAGACCGGCGAAGTCCGGCGTCAGTCATTGCATTTACGTGCGTTGGTCGACACATTTGTAAAAACTCTGCCATGAATTTAAAGTTATTTTTGGCCATTTATGAGCACTTGTTTTTCGATTTATTAACCTTAGTGTTCAGGACCCTAGAGGCGCCATAAAAATACACTTGCCTTACTTCATTCATTGCTAAAAATGCTCGCGTGCCAAATTTCAAATCCTGCTAAATGTATTTTAAGTTATCACCATCAAATCTGAACTAAATAAGAGAGCTTGATAAACTCGATATTAACATGGATAACAATCACACAGACCAGCCTGTATTCACGCGAAGAGAGCTTTATCGCTAGCACTTCAAAATTTTGCCGAAGCTGCACGCAATAAGCGCATAGCACTGAAGGTAACAACAGTAAACAGTAACCATGGGACATTTATATGTTTATTGTTGGTACCGCCGCTGCGGCTAACACCAGCCGCGTAACGGTCAGATTGCATATTGCTCGTGCGACCGGCCTGTCCGCAGGACTCGCTCCGCGGCCCACATTTGCGAATTTCGAAATCTCAGGCTTCGGCAGTGTCACAAAACTGAGTAAATACCCTCCGCTTAAAAACGAAGCACAATTTTAGGCGGCCCTAAATAGATATAAAGAAATTCTGCGGCAAAACATACATGCACCGTTGCTGCATATGCCCTATTCGTTCTAATAAAGCGTTGATATCTTGCAAAGGCAAGCGAAAAAAACTTTTCTGCAGATGAATGCAGACACCCCATTTTATGTGAAGCTAAGTATGGGTGACAGCACAGTATTCTCTGGGTTATCAACAACTGCCTCGAACGGGCAGCAGCTTCAGCGGAGCGCCGTCCGCGCGGGTGGTGCGGGCGCAGAATGTACCCTCTCTGTCAGCGGCGGCCCTAGCAGGAGCTTTTGTACCTGCATGAAACGGCGGCCGGGTTTTACTAACCAGAAAAGCATTGATGCACTCTACTGTCAATTGCTAAGTAGTGCTTTCTAAAAATATAATCGAAATTTTTAAGGCCTAAATCCAACCACAGGAGCAGCTGCATCATAGAAGCGACCAGCATTCTTGCTACAACCAATGCTACATTGTACGCAGCTCGTGTAGAAGGACCCATGAGGTCACTGATTGGCAAGCAATGAACTTGCGGGATTTCTAAGGGTTGCTCTAGAGGCCAAACTCATGCATGCTGCATTTTAAAGCATGTATATTGGGTCTTAGTTACGTTTGGAAAAATATATTTACTGAATTTGTTATTTTGAATATGCGTTCATGTTGATCTAAGCGATAATTTAGATTGTGAGTTTATGCGGGAATATGGTAATAGGAGTCTTTCGATAAACCGGACACAATTTCGGCAAGTAAATTTTATTCAATCTCAAATATTCAGGAAAAATAAATGTACTGTGTACGTAAACCAAGGGACGCAAGAGTTCCAGTAGTGGCTTTTTAAAGACAAAACATTATTTAATACCTGCCAATTTTAACTAGAAATTTTGAGACTGTTTTAGTCACAAATGTTTTTTTTTGCTGTCGTGTATATGGTATCGTTTTTGGAAGATGCTGACCACGACCGACAATACTGAAGTAAATTTGGAGTCCTTAAGCATACTTGTGAATCATTCCTTCGCTTGAAGCCAACATGCGACGACTGAGACGTCGATTTAAGAAAGTTTTGTAGCGACATTTGCAAAAACACCAGCGAAGAAAGTCACGCATGTGGGCAAAAAATTGCTTATGCTTGTAGTTTTCTTGACACATTTTTCAGCGAGGGATAGCTGCTCTCGGGGAAAATTGTTTGTGGCATTTCAACTTTCTGGGTTTTAAATGGCGTGTTACGGGCATTTTGTTGCCTAGAAGACGTCTTACAGATGTAGGGTTTATTCTTGCAATTTTAGTACCCTTTCTACCATACGTTCTCGCTCATAAACAACATATATAAGCGCTGCCTTGGGAAAAGGCGATAGCAAGCTTCTAGACACTGCACTATTCGGTGAGGTAAACCAACTAATCTTGTAAAAATCAGATAACATCTTGTTGTACTTGTTGTTCAGTCGAGGTCGCAGTTAGCAGAATATTACTTACGAGCTGCTGACATTATTCGGAGGTTTTAAAACAAGTGACATCTTTTTGAATTAATCAAATACCGGTTGCGGATTTTTTGGCAGCTCCTAAATATATATATATATATATATATATATATATATATATATATATATATATATATATATATATTATCGCTTAATAAGGCTTAAGTGTTGAAGTACAAACCCGATGGGCTTACTTGGCAGCCAAATAATTTTGGAATGCTACAGTGCAAGAGGTGGTCTTTAAAACTGCAAAAAATTCATTCAGTGATAACAAAATGGTTTGCAGCAAAGAAACGTAACAAAGCTTCACCCGACAATGCATCGTATTTTTGAGACTTTCTTGCGTTTTATTTATAGTAGGCAAAATTTATCATAAAATGTATCAGAACGGCTTTTAAACAGCACTGAAGGGGCACGATACGCTACCGGAACGTGTAGGAGTTTTACTTCCAGGTATCCCTGTCGTGTATAAAAAATTAGTTTCATATCAGAATAAAAAATCTGCATAAATACCATTTACCCTATAAAGAAACTTCTGTCTCTTTTTTGCTAGTTGCAAGTATTTATGCGACGGCGACCTCATTTTTTCGTATTATTTAGTTATGCACCAAGAACTGACCAGCTTTCGTGAAGGTTACAGTACGCGTGCACAATATTGCCGGTTCCAGACTGCAAAGAAATTACACGGCATGGAAGTTGTTAGGTAATTCTGAAGAGGAAGCTTGTTTGACATAAACAAATGATATCTGTGAATATTTACCTCATGTCTAACATAACATTTGAAGCCTCTCGCTTATTCAAGCAACGGCATACTTCAATCATGCTTGATCAGTTTTCTGAAAGGTTTCTAACGGGTTCCCGATGAGTTCGTTTCTGAAAATTTTTGCTTTATGTATCCTTTTTTGCATATGAGAGGCTTTCGTAGCCCACAGGCAAATGTAAATGTTTTACTGTGAGTGCTATGAATGCCGGAGACGGTCGTTTGTTGCGTGTAGGCTTTCAGCCTGAGCTCCAGAACCACAGATCAGCTGGACGAATTATTGGTATAAACAGGGCACATTGGATGACTTATAATAGTATAAAACTCCTATTTCTTGAGGAGCTTTTATGACATGTTTGAGGTGCGTATTCTGGAATCGCCGGACATTGGGTGGTAAAATGTGGGGCAGGCACAGGGGTACTTTTTGAAGGCGGCGCAAACCGCATCTTCGCACGTTAGCTGTAGCACATGTAAACATTTAGGCTTCCCGAGATCACATTTGCGACTAACATTTTCTCGGAAGTTAACATAACTGCATGAACAGAAATTCGTCCGTGCAGAGGAATGTTTACTGAAGACGATATTAAGTAGCACGTTCGTGGCTCATGTGTTCTGACACAAAACGACTGTACAGTCACACGGTTTTAAACTGCCGGGCGGAAACAGTTCAAAAGTTTGGGGATCAAAATAACAACGCATTAGACATTGCAAGGGCGTTGAAGATAAACAGTTTTACTTTACATTTCGCATTTCTTAAGTAACACAAAAAAAGATTTCTACGAAAGAATGTAAACGCCCACAACAGTCTCACGCCGGCCTACCAAGGAGAAAGAATCATATTTATTTGCCTAAAGTAAAACGCCGGAGAAACATTAGGGGACAACAACGACAAAAATATGGACGCTGTAAATTGAACGGGTACAACCTCGCAAAGTCAGTTTTTGCAGTGCGGCACACTTAAGGCCAAGAAAAAACCCGTGTCACACTTCAAGACAACATACATCGCAAAGATCGCCAGAGTGGCTGCATTTTGTGCGCGATAAAATCTCAACTTACAGCCATTATAACCAAACGAGCCTATATATTGTACCTAAATTTCCAGTTCAAATATCAAAAAGAACATCACAATAAAGAGAATTAAATCGTCGACATAAGAGCAACCATATCTGCGCAGGAATATTGGATAGATAATGCACAGTTAGTAACAGGGGATCACTGGTAACATGCAAACCCAAAGTTGTATAGGAATTCCAATTCATACTCTGAACGCAATTTATTAAGTGGATAGATATTCCAGTTCCTACACAGAAGCGCACACCTTTTTTGAGAAACAATACGTAAAGCCACAGCTTTGCAAGAAAATTAGAAAAGTGTGAACGATTTCTGGAATCTACTCAATAGCTTCTCTCACTATATTCATATTTCAACAAAGTTACGGCGTTTTCGCAGGGTTTAATTCAAACAGAGATACAAATGCTTAAAATCACAAGTTCATCCGAAACAGTGTTAAAACAGTGTTTTCCCCACCAATCGCCCAACTGGAACAGCAAACAGTAAGCAAGGAGTAATAAATTCAGGTTACAAGTAAAGTACCCTAATCATTACTCCGTCATGTTTCGATTCCAAATTAATTTAGTTCGTGTTCATTGAGCCCGAATCTTTGGAGGAGACGGCCAGCAAATGCAACAAGATAGCCTGCGCACTTCAGACTGATTAGATGCGTTGGGGAGGGAGGAGTCCTGCTCCAGATTTTCCCTTTTTTTCAGTTCGGCTATGTGGTCTAGGCAACTTCCACCTACGATGTATGCAGTGAAATTTTGTTGATACGCTTTTTGGCGTGAACCGGAAAACAAAACATATTATATGAAAGTCGAATTATCACGAAGCCAAAGATGACGTAGTTGGCTTGAAGGGAAAACACGTTTATTGGAGCGAACTTGTGCTGCCCTAACCACTCGAAAAACACAAGGCGGTGAAGCAGCTGTCAACAACGTGACGTGCGTGGACGAGTGTCGGTGAAAATAATGCCGCGGCGTCAGCTGTCCGGCTATTTAATAAATCTTTCGGTGCGAGGGCCTCTCTAACCGTCAAATTATCTGGAGTACACTGTAGATCAACGAAGAATATTCTAGACTAGTGACGTAAGGGCGAAACACTCTCACTGTCAAATGAGATAAAACGCGCGGCATAAAAAATAAAGAATGGAACAAGCTCTTTACTTGTAACAGAGGTAATTATTCTCGGGCGGCAAAAACAAAACATCAACAAACAGATCCAATTCATGGTTCGTGCCATTACTCCTACCCCACCCCCTCTAAGATGGCATTGACCCGCTGCTAAAATAAAACGACTCTCCGAACAAACAAAAATAAAAGTAAGTTATCTTGCGTAGTAAGGTTTTAGGCAAACCACGCGCACGGCTTCGGGCCACCTGCGTCGTCGTGATGTTCGGGAATCACCCAGGGGGAATGTTTATACGCTCCTAGTTTATGCTAACCTTTTATTACAATTCTGTACAAATTTTGAAAAAGCATTTGCAAAGTGGTATTTAGTTATGTCTTGTGGCATTCCCAAGTACTCTTTACGTTAGCAAACAATACTACACTACTTCCTGGGTTGGCGCTTCATTTTGTTGTATGTACTCTCTGCTGAATGCACACATTACGTTAATACCTACATATTTTTGTTAACGTTCCTAATCGGTTTTTGTTCCAGGGAAAATGTGGCTACCACCCGCTATAGCCAAGGTTATTTTCTTTACAATCGCAACAACAATGGGACTCTGGATGAAAGGATATGTTGAATTTCAACGGATATTGCACGGCGACGAAATCTTCATTCCCAAGAATAGAACGATGCCACCTGAATTTGGAAACACCACATTTGGGAGTCACCACTTTGTAAACATTTCTGTACGGCATTGTTTATCTTTCTTCTTGATTTATGGTGGTTTGACGTAATCGGGCTCGGGTAGCGTTTTTCAATTATTCGATTGGAGACGACAAGTTCTTTTCGGTATATTTCCAGAAAACAGTTCTCGTCTCAAGCTGTGACCTACTGCTTGTTGCGAATAATAATGCTAAATGTCTATGGGAAGCATTTGCAGAAATCCCCTTCCGAAATCGGTGGGGGGGATTACAAAGTAGCGTAGGGCAAGTATGAAGTCTGTAAAACAACATTGTTGTGAAATACAGAATTGTGGTATCAGGCTAGCACAAAAATACCACGCCAAATAACGTCAGACATTCAGTTTTTTATCAAAGGTTGAATTCTCCTCCCCAATTCACAAGCCACTTGATCGTCTCAGGTGCACCGACGGCCGCAGTTTCATCACCGCAGATATTTGTTGCAGGCATTTTGCCGCTTTTCAAGGACGCCTGTGCTAAATTCTTTTTGCCTTACTTGGATAAAAGTTTAGAGAATGTGCACACCCAGTTAGGGTGAGGGAAACGTAGCGCCAGCCGTTACCAGAAGAACTGTATGATATACCAAACAAACAGTTGCGATGTAGAAAACACAAACAACAATATTCTAGGCATGCAATTAAAATTCCCTTATGCGCAAGCCGGCCATTTGCCCCAAGAAAACTGCTACTTTGATTAGGAGAAACCGGAATCACCGCCAAACAACTGTTGTTGTCACTTCACGTAACACAGGGCGTCATGAAGCAATGACATTTTATAAAAATTTTGTTACAGAACAATTTATACACCCATACCTTCACACACGTTTGCAAACAGTAATTTTTATTTGGGTCCTGATGGCACACACTACAATATTATGGGCAAAACAGCAATCACCGCATACCCGTATTGCAAGTGGCAAAAAAATGTTTGAAGCGAACGTTTTGGGGACACCAAGGGCTGGGTACTTAAATGACGCTTCATTTCAGCAAAGCATGCTCCCCGGAATGTTTCTATAATGATTTTCTTTTTTAACTGGCTTTTCTCTCGCTTCTTTGCGTCATATTCTTCTAAAAACCACATGATTATGTCACTGCAAAGCTGCCCGCAAGGCAAAAGTTGGCCTTTGCTGCTGCAAAACAACAAAAATAGTGCAACCTATTTTGATGTCGATAGTAGACAGCGACGATTGCTTGAATTTGTGAAAGTCTGAAAAAAATCGTTGATGGCCTTTTTTGAAATGGCTTTCAAAATATACTATAATTCGCAGCCTAGCTACAGCTGAGTGCTTCTTTGAAACGTACCCGTCTTGACGACCTAAACCAAAATTCCCGCGCAAATTAACCAAGAACAGAAGAATAACAAAAAAAAACTTCAATTGCCTGTCTGCTTTAGTTGCCGAGGAAAAGGACCCCACACAATCGCAAGTTTCAGACATTTTTCGAACCAGGCAAATTTTATTTCAAGACATTTGTTCTGAACTCTTAACACGAATACGTTAAGCTATTTGAGAGTGCGCAAAGTTTTCACCTTATGAGAACTAGGGCGATAGCTGCAGCAGTTTTTCTTTTACGGTGGTAGAAATTTTGCATTTTGCACAAGTCGCTCAACGGGCCAGTGTCCCGATCGGACCCTATGATTTCTTTGGGGAACACAAATTTGTTTTCACAAAATAACTGCAGATTTGTTTCCCCTGTGGAGATAAAGTTATACATAAAGTTTTCGTCAAAATTAAAAATGTCCACCAGTCACACCCGTACCATTTCTCGTGAAAAGGCTCTGTGGTGAACGTTAGTGTTTAACTGTCGCGTTCACTGTGGTGAAACGTAGCATCCGTGGTTGTAAACTGCACTCCCGTTGGCTGCAGTAACGTTGAAACATAGTGATTAGGTTTTCCGACACCGGCAACTTTTGTGGATTACCTTGTGGTTTTAAGTATTGGATTATTCAAACTACAGTGCTTTAGCGTCGAATGTGGTACACATGTGCACTATATGTAGTTGTACTTCAACATTTTTTACTCGCCAATTACATTTTATAATAATTTTTTCTACAGTATATAGTCATTTATTTTAAATTGGCAAACTTAGAAAACACATCATTATATTAAAATGCATTCTGAATTTGTAGTGTTTGTCTTTAAACAAAAAATAAACCAAAAGAAATGAACCAAATAGTGTTACCGTTATTAGGCTTCTATTTGAAAAAAAACATCCGAATTTTAAATGTGCGCCTGGGATAATCAACTTGTGCTTGACATTTTAAAATTCCGGATATTGTTTTAACCAGAAGAGTATGTACTAGTGGTTAGTTATCGGGGTCAGGGACCATAATATTTTTGTAATTTTGGACAAAGCTACATGTTCACACATCTGATTGGGTGTCTGCTGTGGATATTTATTGTTTCTAAGGAAAGTGAATTATTTTTAGGTTCTGCATTAAAGCAAGCGTGCCTCTACAATACTGCATGACCAATGTATAATTTCTTGAAATCGGTTTGTTTAAAATATAGGAGAAATGGTACGACTACCTCGTATAGCATTAGACCAGTTTTATGAAAACATAAAGGTGGCAGAACGTCTGAGAAAGAGATTTCGAAACACCTTTATTGCAGCCGAATTCATAGAACTGAAAGCTACACACGTTTCGTAGTCTTCGCAGTTGAACGAAAGATAATCCTCACAGAAACTTACCCTATATTGGCGTTACTTCTGTAGTGGCGGCTTAAAACCCATCTCTCAATACGAGTTGATCAACTGTTTCGCTCGTGACAAACGGGTAGCCTTCTCTATATCTCGGATGGTAGACCGACAGCTATAATCTTGCCCTGGTGCGGATCATATCCTCGATAAGAGCAAATACTTACTTCAATAGGAAGTTTTTGAGAATGATGTATTGGTTTCCTTGGTAGCCATCGGAGTCCACTTTAGGTGTATGTGGAATTCTCTCCCGTTCCAGGTGGATTTCAATATTAAACGGCGTGAAGTTTTATGCTCAATTTGGCCATTTTTAGCAATATGTGAGATCCGCGAAATACACTTACAATTGAGAATAATCGCAAATGGGCGTTCGCACCAGCACTTGCTTTCATAAAAATTCGCGTAAACATACCCCCAATTGTGTGTGTTTACATCAACCAAATCAGAAATTACAGTTGAGTGATGTGGCATAGCGTCGTTTCAACCTTTGTAAACATTTTTCTCACTAAGCCGATGTTCTCCCGCAGGATAAGATAGCGAAACAATCGTTCTGTACACCTTATAAAAAGCGCACACAGAAAATGCACTGCACCAAAATAGTACAAACAAAACACACGCATACGCAGGCATCGGCTCCAGGTTTCGTACACTCCTGCGAATTAAAAAAATGTGGCAAATAACGATACCGAACGCAAGCAAGCTATCATATTCATAATCATCATCATCATCATCTACGCCCACTGCCGGGCAAAAGCCTCTGCCATTATGCTCCAATTACCCCGGTGCTGTGCTAACCGCGACAAATTTATCCCCGCAAACTTCTTTATCTCATCTGCCCATCGAACTTTCTGCCGCCCCCTGCAACGCTTGCCATTTCTAGGGATGCAGTTTGTTACCCTCAATGACCAGCGGTTATCTTGCTTTCGCATTACATGCCCTTGCCAACGTCCATTTTTTCTTAATTTCTACTAATATGCCCTTAACACGCGTTTGTTCCCTGACCCACTCCGCTCTGTTCTTGTCCCTTAATGTTACACCTATCATTTTCCGCTCCATTGCCCTCTGACTCGCCCTCAATTTAAGTTGAACCTTCTTAGTGAGCCTCCAAGTTTCTGCCCCGTAGGTGAGTACCCGTAAGATCGGTAAGATGCAGCTGACATACACTTTCTTCTTAAGGAAAAAGGGCAGGCTGCCATGCATTATCTGAGAATTCCTGCCGAATGCACTCCACCCCATTCTTATCCTTCGAATTATCTCTGCCTCCTGGTTGGAATTCGCATTCACAACTTGGCCTAAGTAGATATATTCGCTTAGTACTTCCACGGCCTCGCCACCTATCTCAAACCGCTGTGCTGTCCCGAGGTGATTGATTATTACTTTAGTTTTCTGCATAATAATTTTCAGGCCCATGGCTGTACTCTGTTTGTCCAGTGCGGTAAACATGCCTTGCAATTCCCCCCTTCCCCGAATTACTTAATTAACAAGGCAATGTCATCAGCACATCGTAGGTTTACTTTCATATAATATATTTTGTTTTCCGGTTCCCGCCAAAAAGCGTATCAACGACATTTCACTGCATACATCGTAGTAGGAAGTTGCCTAGACCACATAGCCGAACTGAACAAAACGGAAATTCTGGAATCTTTACTCCCACCTGTTCACAATCCAATCTTCTGAATACTTCTTGTCAACATGCTGTCAATATCATTAGGGAGATTGGGACTTTTTGACTGTGTCCCTTCCTTATAGGTATTTTACTGCGCTCCCTATGGAGGATGATGGTAGCTGTAGACCCATTGTAGATATTCTCTAGTATTCTTACAAAATGCTCATCTACACTCTGGTTTCGTAGTGCCCGAATGACTGCTAAGGTGTCGACCGAGTCAAATGCTCTGTCAGAATCTTTGAAGGCTACATATAGGGGTTCAGTATACTCAGCGCACTTCTCTATCACCTGATTGATCGGGTGAATATGGTCCGTTGTTGAATAGCCTTTACGGAACCCTGCTTGTTCTTTAGGTTGACTGAAATCTAAGGTTGCAGAATACGGATAGAGAGGACACTTTTCCTTAGGGTTGCTAAACGGAATCATTAAGGATGTACATACGCAGCTTACTGTTGGAAATGCTGACGGAGTAATTGTAAATCGTACAAATGGATAAGCAGAAAATGCAACTGCCCGTGCTTCGTTTTTTTATTATTTTACACGTTTCGGTGGGCATTCATGATTAGAACAGGAAACCGTACTTTATGCCCCCCCCCCCCCTCCGGACGCGTGGTTGAGAACTATTTCTCGATAATTACAGCGTTTCCTGAAAATAAAAAAAAATACTTTCTTGACGCCGCGGAATAATATTTATTGGAGCTGAATGAACAACAACTCATAAAAACTGGTAATTCACATCTTGGGTTTAGTTCATTGCAACTCTAGAAAATACATGTCCGCTAGGCGTCGTTATTGCAGACGTTTTTTACGAAAATGATTTATTTATCTTCAATGGCTGCTCAGCAAAAAGGTGCAAATCTTTGTCAAGATAAATTCATCGCCATCAGATTATTTTGGGTGTGTAGAAACAACGTGACCAAAAACGAAGGCAATTTTTAACGAAATACGTGTTTTACACAAATATATATATTTTTTTCAGAAAGCGAAAATGTGTTTCGGAGGGTTTTATAATTTCTTCTTTGGTATTCTAATACTATATGATTGGAAATGCGTCATCCTGGTAAATCTAAGCACGAAATGCGTGAAGTGACTCGGGTTTGGTTTATAATGACTTTCGTAAGCACACGCCTCGTTTATGGGGAGCTAGAAGTCAGCACCGTATAAAAAAAACTGGCAGTTTGCATTGGTGCGTAAGACCAGGACCTATGAAAAGGTATGCGTACTGTAATTTCGAAATGGGTATATAATTTAAATACACCGAAGTGAATTTAGGGTTCGCTAATACCCCACTTTTTGTCCACGCCAGCATGACAACATCACGTACTGGTTCGTCGCCGTTTGTCCTCTAATAAGCCCCATTCATACTATAACTTCGCAAACTTGTGGAAAACCATGAAAACAGCGCCCAGCTCAATAGTGCCGCCAGGTTATGCCCCTGGTGACTATGTGAGGGGCCCTAGTTAGACTAAACCAGTAGCTAAAACACCTAATCTCCTTATATTAGTTTTCTAGGAATTTTAAGGTCACATAAATTACTGCTTTCTACTACCCAGCTGTACCTTGTATTTTCCTTTATAGAACTATGTCGTACTTACGTTTCAGCTGTTTGAAATTATAATTATTCAGTAGAGATTTGTTTTATTGCAGAAAACTCGCGTTGCACGAAAAACTGTTTCGACTTCCACCAGAGCCTTAACGTAAGGAACCCACCATAATCTCTATAAGTAACTGTTGTTTAGAAATTTTTCTGTTTGAATGAATATGCTTCACCAGTACGTCAAGAGCGTTCAGCAACCAATCCAGATCTTGGGCATCGGTAAAGATGATGTGGGAGGAGCACTATTTGTAATTACCCTAATATCTTTTCTCTTTACAGAATATTACCTTTCATTATGTCAAAACAGGCTGTGATAAAAATGACACCCGTCCAATGATTGTTTTACTGCATGGATTTCTTGATTTCTGGTATATATGGAATAAGCAAATACCAGAACTAAGCAGCAATTTCTGGTAATATTTTACTGTAAATAGACCCGCATTTTATCACGCAGTTACTGGTTTAGTATCTTGAACGATAGCTGGGGCGTACACACACGAGGAAAATAAGTATTAATATTCGGTGTTTCATGCATGCAGTAATTTAAAATTGAAATGTTCGAAAACATATTCCCAGTGTTCTCTTTTATATACCTAACTTGCATTTTTTGTTGCTCGGTGTTAACACCAGTTCATGTTGACTAAATTCGCAATTGTAATTCCAGTGTTTATGCAATGCCGGGAACAAAAAATTCTGTTGTTCACAGGATGTGACACAGTTTGTTGTTTCTGTTGCGCACTCGTTTACATGCTTTTGTTTTTGTTTTGCGTGAAAATTGTAAACAACTGCACCATTCAATGCCTCTACAGCTCTAGGGTGGCTTGGCCCAGTTAAGCATGGTTTACCATTCGCAATATCACCCAAGCCATTTGTGTAATTGTTTCAAAAGATATAAAGAAAGAAAGATATGTGATGTAATGTAGCCCTGCTTTATGATGCGAGAGCACGGCGGTTTGGCCGCAGAATGCAAGTTTGGAGGATGGTTCTCATAAATATTTTTGTCATAAAAGCGCCGTCTTGTATTTTTCCTCTCGTGTCGGTGTCTACTCCCCTCCTATTCCGAGTGCTTATACTTTAATGTACATGTATTTACTATATCTAAATTTACTCATTTTTAAATTTCGCCTAAAAGTACTTCTGCTGTCTCTGGCCATTGCCTCGATGCAACGTGAACCTAGCCAGTATAAGCTTTAAATGCAGAGCATTTTAGGGCTAGGCTTTTCGTCCTAATGCTATGCGGTCGCTCTATCTGGCGGCCGCAGTTTCCGGCGTAAGGAACCAAACCAGAGCAGCCCTGCTGCGTCACCAACCCAAACAGAGACTTTGAAAAGACACCCGCTCTTTTTTTGACTCAGCCTTCCGTCAAAAAGTCGAGAGGAGGCTTAATCAGGATGTTTATAGAGTGGAACCCCGCTTATGCGTTCCTTCTCTTACGGTGACCCGGTTCTTACGATGGAACACCGCGGTGTCAGCATACCCCCGATAGAAACAATGCATTAAAAACCCCTAGAATACTACGCTCGGGTGCACGTGGTCCGCTTCATACGACGCATCCTGGCGGGGATAAACCGGTGTTTTTCTCATTTTTTAAAGCGCTTCGCCGCGTCGTCCCAATCTTGTTTTATTCTTAACATTCATTTGACGCTGCCTTATGTGCGAAGCCCCGCAGACCAGCCGACGCAAGCAAGCTGGCGGGTACTGGTCGGCCGCAGTCAACCAAAGCGCCAACCACCAGAAGTCAAAGTCCAGACAAGTGGCCCGGAAGACCGCCGATTTCAAGCTATCATCGATCCGACGAACGTAAAAACCCATACGACGCAACCCAACAGCCGCTTTCTTGGCCTGGTTGATTCAAGTTATTCTCTTTCGCGGCGTGCTCTGGCCCCCTCTCTCTGCTCCGCTTATCAGTCTCTTCTAAAGCCACGTTGTCGCTCCGCTCCTGTTTCGTACTCCGCCGTCTCCTACTATTGTTCGTTTCGCTTGGTGTTGGCAGTTCCAACTCTCGCCTTTTCCCCTCTCAATTTGGTCTACCACGCTGGCATTATTTAGCGCGCGCGAGGCGCGGGGCTGGCGGGGAA
Source organism: Haemaphysalis longicornis (assembly GCF_048455015.1). Taxonomy (NCBI): domain Eukaryota; kingdom Metazoa; phylum Arthropoda; class Arachnida; order Ixodida; family Ixodidae; genus Haemaphysalis; species Haemaphysalis longicornis. The sequence goes on along the minus strand of NW_027526233.1, from coordinate 75,864,954 downwards.
TAAATAGCGTCAGGCGCATGGAGGAAAGAAAAGAGGGTATTCTTTTCGCCATGGTCGGACGGCACGGGGTTCGCGTAGCGCGGGGTGCATGGCTGGCGGTCTAGCGTGGACACCGTGGAGGGGTGGAGGGGGCACCAAATAGAGGTTATATTTTTAAAAATTTAGGCACCCCAAACCACATCGTTTGGGAGTGCTCCACACACCGCCACTCACACCAAACCCCAATCCCTCCTTTCAGCAGTGGGTGGATATGCTGACAGGTTCTGACCTCTTCGACCAGCAAACGTTGGTCGAGAGAGCAAAAAAGGCTGGTAGACTCCAAGGGGTCCGGGACTTAGGACTCCTCTCAAGGGGCCGGTGCCCCTGATACCAGCTTGTTGATGTTTAATATAAGTTTATTTCTCCTCGTCCTCGATTTCAGTTAGGGGCTCCAAAATTGCGGGAGTTCTCAAGCACTTTAAATAGGTTCTAAGCCCACCTGTCACGTGAGGCCGTCTATTAAGGCGACAGTTACCCGTACCCCGATCGCACGACGCCCGGTCATACGACGCTTCGCGTGCTCCATTTGAAGGTCGTATTGTCGGTATTGTTTTGTATAAGCAAAACCGAGCGAAACTTCTGTGACCGCTGGCACTGGGCTTAAATGTCCCCGTTAGTTAGCGCAAAGAAAACTGCAGGGAAATTTGAAGCAAAATTATTGTACTTAATCGGCGGTTCCCCATTCCATTAGGTAATAATGCTCAATGGGTTGGTTTTACTGTAGTAACTGAAAAGAAGTAGCCGTGGAAGGAAAGGAAAACTACGTGTTTAAAATGGCGCAGAGATGCTTTAGCACATACACAAAAAAGCTAGCAGCAAAGCAACAGAAACCTCGCTCGGGTTGTTCCAGGCTGGGATCGCGCGGTCACAGCGAGGTGGAAAACTTAAATTGCATTCTACAAAAATCATCAAGAGAGGAGTTAGTCAGTGACGCAAATAGCGTGAGGGGTGGTAGGAATGACCGGCTAATGGCGCCAGATCCCTCTTGCGAATCTCTGCTCTGCATTTCCGGCTGTTTCACTTTGAGTTAAACTGCTTAATTTTTTTTATTTGGAAGCGTTGCGATGTAGTGGGCTTTTCGGCGAGAACAACTGAGTAAGGTCCACAGAAGTCTGAAACTCTATTCAAGCAAAGGCAGTATTTATGTAACGACGCACAGTTTCATGCAAATAAAGAAACGTTTCGCATCACTTTACGATTGCTTACGATAACACGTGGGGAGACTTTATAGGAGCATTGAGTTTATAGTCCCAGTTCCGAAATGCCGTTTTTCCGGAAGAGAAAGCTTTTTTTTTCACCCGATTTGCATTTTTCAGGGTGTCTTCAAACCTCACGAACACAATCCCCCTCCACAAAAAATACGTTACATATAACATTAACCAACGAATGGCATCCCTAATACTATGTAGGGTATACACATTGCCTCAAAAAATTGCCATTATTGGCAGAAAATTTTTTTCAAAAGAATCCATGCGGGCTTACTTGTGGAGGTGACCTACACAGGGCTCTATAAAGAACATGGTGATATTGCAGAAGGCCCGAGTACTGCCTGCTCCCGAGTTTTGAGCTGTGTGAGTTATATAAGTACTGATAGTGTAATATCCCGCACACCTCGAGTGAAACCGGAGCAATTTCGCGCAGCACGCCGGGCATATTCTTTGGGCCATATTTGGCCGCTTACGTTGTGATATCGTCCGCATGCAGCACCCTCACCAAATGATACGCGGTAGTCCGGTATGTAAAGAAGGCACAGTACGATTTATCACGTGCCGTCCAAGCAAGAGAGCGAACTCCAAGCGCGTTACTCTTAGCGTCTTCTTCCTCTTCCCTCTTTGACGATGTTCTAGACTTGATAATGATGTCTCGTAACAATATTATGAAATTCACCTCCAAAACACATTCTCTAGAATAAACTGATAACATCACTACTCCCCCCGACCCCCCGCTCTCAAGCCCCGGTGTTGGCCACAGCCGGCGCGGGGCGGTGCGTGTTTCGCGATGTTCTGAGCTCCCACTGAATTAAAGCTTGCAAAGTCGCTTGAAGGTAGACAAAATGCAGCTCTGCGCAAGTAGAAAAGGGTCTACTGTTAGAAAAGTTAAAAAAAGGTTTACCTGTTAGAAAAGTGTTTACAACCCAGTTAGAAAAGGTTTACTGTAGCACACGGAAGGCGCTTTGCTCCCGGCCATCAAATATGGATTTCGTTTACGCCTTCGTTGAGTGTGCACGGCGGCCGCATACCAGAAATTGTCCCAATCGGCGTGTCAATATAGTGTTTCAGCATTGCCGTGTGTGTTTTAGACGTCGAAGTTGTGTCATTTATCCTCTACTCTGTTTTTACTGTGTTTGAAAAAGGGCCTCGTAGCTTGCTGTTGTGGCCGGCCGCTCGTCTCGGCTTGGGCAAGAGTCAGCCGCAGCTCGGACCGAACCCCTCCCACCCCCTCCGACTGTGGCACCATTGGCGGGCGGTGCACTGGGCACTTCATTTTTGTGTGTTGCTAAGTTTTCGTCCCGGTTAGCTAGCATCGAATAAAGATTTCCTGGCTACGATGCTACGCAATCGAAAAAATCGAGGCCATGGGTGGGAGGCGCTTTATTCGCTGGACCGCGCCCACGAATTGGCTGGGTATCTTTGATTAACATAAGAACTCGGAGAAACTCGGGAATGATTCTGCACTGCAGAGTTGTACTTGTGACGATCATGGCAGCTGCTCGTTCGGCGTGGTTAATTTTTCCTGGTCACCGTAGCAGGCATATTGCAACCCCAACAGCCATTTTAAACGGATGAGAAGTTTGACCTTGTCTTTATATCTACAAAAGTACTGTGCATTGGCTGCGCGGTTACCTGGCGACCGACCCCCGTATGCGACGACTTCAAGGAGGCATTCGCTCGATGAGTGTTGGTTGGTTGGTTGAACTTTATTTGAGCCCATAAAGGGGTCACCATCAAGGCAACCGATGGGGCGGTCCCCTATTCTCGGGGCCCGTATGCTCACAGCACCTCCACGCCTCGAGCCACGAGGGCTATGTGGGTCGGCACGGTAGGGCTGGACCGCAAGATCTCCCATCGCTCTTTGGGTGAAGGGTTGGGTGAGGTGAGGGAGGTGGGTGGTGATGGGCGTTCTTGCTTTCCGTCACCACAACCTCGACGCCGGGTTGAACGAGCGCCAAGGCTATGGCCACTTCTTCCGCAGTCGTGGAGTCCCTGGTCCTCGTCGAAGCCGAGACGACCAGTCGGTCTCTCGTTGTCACAACCGCTGCCGCCCGGTCGCTGCCCTTCTGGAGGGAAGCGTCTGCGTAGAGGACGCGGGAGTTTCCCCCCAATCTTCGCGCTAGAGGTGTTGTGCTGGCTTTTCGTCTGTCATCGTCTACTCCCGGTGTCATGTTTCTTGGGAGAGGCTTCGATGTGAGCGCTTCCCGCCATTTTTCTGGTAGTTTACTTGTCGTTAGTGTGGGTTCGACTGTCCATCCCAACTTCTGGAGTACCTGTCTTCCGTGCTCGGTCTGACCAAGCAGTACTCTCTGACTAGAAAGGTGGGCCTCCACAAGTTCGTCGACGGTGTTGTGGACCCCCATCTGATACAAGCGCTTTGTTGATGAGTATATGGGGAGTCCCAGAGCTTGTTTCATTGCCGTCCGTATTAGTACGTTTAGTGCCTCTCTCTGTGTCCTCGTCATCTGCAGGTACGGTGCTGAATACGTAATCCGCGAGATGACGAAGGCCCGTACTAGACGGATGGCGTCGTCTTCCTTGAAGCCACGGTTGCGGTTTGCTACTCGCCGGAGCATACCCAGCTCTTGCTCGGTCGTTGTTCGGACCTTAGCGATTGCTGCGTCTGCTTTCCCATCGTTCCGTAGCATCAATCCCAGTATACGACACTGTTGAGTTGGCCTGACTTCAACTCCATCGATTTGGACAGTGATACTGCATCTTGTTTTGTTGTTGACACCTGGTTGGACGAGCAAGAGCTCGGACGTCTGCGCTGCGCAGCTCAGGCCACACAATTTGGCATATTCGTGTACCGTCATGGCTGTTTGTTGTAGTGTTTCCTCCATCCACCCTTCAGATCCGGCTCTTGCCGTCCATACCGTAATGTCATCTGCGTAGAAGGCGTGGTTTATTCCTTCGATTTGCTCTAATAGCCCTGGCAGGGGTAAGCGGGCCAGGTTGAAAAGCAAGGGTGAAATCACAGACCCTTGAGGAGGGCCTCTTTCCCCGAGTGTTATGGGGTCTGATTTCGTCCCGCCGATGGCAATTGTCGCAGTCCTGTCAGTGAGGAAGTCTTGAATGTACTTGAATGCTCTGCGCCCGCACCCCGTCTTGTTGAGGTTTCGCAACACGCTGGCGTGCGTCACATTGTCGAACGCTCCTTTGAGGTCTAAGGCTAGGATGGCTCTTGGTCCGTTCTTCGTGGCTTGCTTGACTACCAACTCGTGGAGCTGCACCATGACGTCCTGCGTTCCAAGGTGTTTTCGGAAGCCGAACATTGTAGCTGGAATTTTTCTTGTATCTTCCAGGTATCCCTGTAACCGCCGTAGCACCATTCGCTCCATAACCTTTCCGACGCAGGAGGTCAGCGATATCGGGCGCAGGTTGTCTACTGACGGGGGCTTTCCTGGCTTCGGTATGAATCTTATTTCCGCCTCTTTCCATTTGTTTGGTAGCTTTGAGGTCTCCCAGGCATTGTTGATATACCCAAGGAGTTCGCTCGCTGTCTTGCCGCACATGTTGGAAAGATGCTTGTATGTTATGGTGTCCGTCCCTGGTGCGCTCTTCTTGGTGCTTTCATCTATTGCCAACCAGAGCTCCGCCATGGTGAAGGGTCTGTCTAGCTGGCCGTTTTCCGGTTCCTCATACTCTTCGGGTATTGGGTGAACTCCTTTTTCAATCTGCAGGTATCTCTTCTTGAGTGCCCTGAAGAGTTTGCTTTCGTTACCGTAGTACGTGTTGAGTACCTTGGTAGGGTTTCGGTTGGTTGCCGTCTTGCTCTGTGCCGGGTCTATAAGGGGGCGTAGTTGCTTCCACGTCTTTCCCGCCGATAGCTGTCCCTGTAGACCTTCGCACATCTTGTGCCAGCTCTCTCTACAGAGCTTCGCTGCGTATTCTGCAATCTGCTTGTTCACGAGAGCAATGCGTCGTGCTAGCTTCCTGTTTTTTTGCTGGCGTTTCCATCTGCGAGTCAGCGAATGTCTAGCTGCCCACATGTTGGATAGCCTGGCGTCGACGAACGGTGTGTCCGTCGTTGTCGTGATCTTTTGGGTGAACTGGCCGAGAGTTTCTTGCTGTTTCTTTGCCCACTCCTCGTACTGTTGTAAGCTATGCTCGACATCTGCTCCTGTCTCCTCGGCCGCGTCACGGCCATCTCGAGTGTACTTCCGCATCTTGTCCCAGTCTGTAATCCTTGCCTTGCCAAGCTCGGCCCGGTATTGGGGACCGTGGACTTCGATGCTTATGATTTTGTGGTCGGATCCCAGATCAACGTCGTCGCACCTCCACTCCGCTTCGAGTGTCCCTGCCATCCATGTTAGATCCGGTGTGGTGTCGTTAGTAACACTGTTTCCGTTTCTGGTGGGGACGCCCGGTTCGTTAAGGAGTGTGAGGTCGTGCTTCTCCATCGCTTGTATGAGTTCTTTGCCTCTCTTGGACGCCATCTTGTAGCCCCACATCGGGTGTGGTGCGTTGAAGTCACCTAATACAAGGAGCGATCTGTCTTTCGCGAGCTGTTTTGCTTCCCTCACTATCACGTTAAAATTGCAATAGTGCTTTGCTCCGGGTCTACAGTACACATTCAATATGAACATGTTCCTTGCGCTTCCGATGTCGCGTGCGTGTATCTCTATAAGCGTATGTTCGCATCCGTGTTGCGCCGTGATGTGCTGGGTTGCCGTCACGGTGTTGCGTACGAGGATTGGTGTGCTTATTTCCGATGGGTCTGTGTATGTTATGTATCATGGTAGGCGCGGCTTCCCTCTCGTCTCTTGCAATGCTATGACGACCGGTTGCCGTTGTCGATCTTGTCCTCCCATGTGCAAGATTAGTTCCTTATCCTTATCCCTTATACTTCTGCAGTTCCATTGGTAGATGATGGATACTTCCCTGCTACCCAGCTGCTTCGGCGCCCGCCTATTGTTGGGGTTAGGCGTCATTCTTTGTGTTATCGCCTAAGCGACCTCGCCTCTTCGCGATGGTCTCCTTGAGTCTTTCTGCCCTTTCCTTCTTGAGGGATGCGTATCGGTTGCGGACCTTCATGGCGTTCACTCTGGCTGCTAGGCGATCGTGTTTCGCCTCAAGTGTGGTCATGTGGTCTTCTAGTCTCCCTAGCGCTGCCAGAATGTCCGTCTCTCCAGGTGACATTTGGATCTGTTCTTCTGCCCTCAGCGTCGTGTTTGTCTGCTTGTTGGTACCCTGCGGGACTTCCTCGGCGTCCATCTCCTCTTGTTTCTGCGGTCCTACGTTCTGTGTAGCCGCTGTTGGCTTGGGAACAGCGGGGGGAGGCGACTTTTTCCTCGGCATTTTGCGTGGCCCTTCTCATTTGTCACTCGCTATAGTCTCCTCAGGTTTGTTTGATTCTTTCTGGTGCGATTTATTCTCAATTTTCTCTAGCCTACTCATAAGCTCTCAAATTAGCACGTTCTGTCTTTCGATAACGTTCCTTAACTCTAAGATTGTTGCACTTTCGCTCTGTGTAGCTTGAAAAGGGGTAGGGGATGTGCATGGGGGGGGGGGGGATTCAGGGGGAGAGGGGAATTCAGGGGTTCGAGCTTTGGGAGACCCATTGGGCCAGCCCACCTTTTTGTCGGCGTTCCCTCGCTGGTCTCCGGGTCCGCCCCTCGATCTCGAACGTTCCCGCTCCGCCACGTTCTCCGCACCGCCTCGGCGCCTTGAACCGCTCCCCGCAGTCAACGCTGCTCGTCCAGCTGCTTCCCAGCGCCGGTTCCCTGCCGTCGCCGCCGGCCTTGACCAGGAGCGCCCTTGACGACCGCCTGCGCCGCTATGCCCCCTGGATTGCGGTCCTCGGCTGACGCTTCGCTCTCGTGGCAGCGGTGGGAACTCCTCCTCTTCGTCTTGCGGTTGGTGCTGTTGTCTCTGCTTTCTATCCCACTGGCGCCTCTTAACGACGTATGGGACCTTGAACTTGTTACCGCACTCTCGGTTTCCGGTGGCGTGCTCTCCGCCGCACAACTTACACTTCGTTTTGCAGCGTTCTTGGTGATCTTCGCCGGGATTCCGCTCCCCGCAGGCGACAAAGACCCTCCTATCCGGGTAGGGGCAGACGTCTGTCCTGTGACCGACCTTCCCGCACTGCTTGCACACATCGAAGTGTTTGCGGTACAGGACGCATCGCATCAGCATTGGCCCGTACTTGATGTAGTTTGGCACTTTGGCACCGTCGAATAGCACGATGACCGCTGTTGACGTGCCAATGCGGTGCGCCTGTAGCGCAGTGGGGTTGGTCGGATTCACAATGTTCTCGTTGATGCCCTCGGAGGTGTCTGTGACGTCCACCCCCTTAATTACACCTTTCACTGTTCCTTCAGTAGTAGCCCGGTATGTCCACACTTTATACCCCCGACGACCAGGTTCTTCATTCTGTTGTATGGCCCCGCTCGTCGCTCGTCCGGGGTACTCACGACGATTATGTTCTGAGTCGCGTTAGAACAGATCGTATCTGCTCGCGCTTCTTCCTTGGTTACTCCCGCTTCCGTTATTACGGCCATCATGATGGTCGTGGCTCCCGTGCGAGCGATGTCAAGGCCGCCACGTGGCCGTACAATAATCTTCGCTTCTTCCCTGGGCATTGCTGGCATGCGTGCTGCCCGCGTTATTGCCGCTGTCACTCGCTTCGCATAGCTTGCTCTTTCTCGGGGTCGGGATTGATGTTCTGTCGAAACGGACTCGCCGGCTTTCGGATCGGTGCCGACACGCTTGGCGCGCCTGCCGGGGGCCGTCCACCCCGCCGTGTCGCCGGGCACGAAGTCTTCGCCGGGTACTCCAACGCTTGTCCTCCCTTCATGGCTGCCGAGTTGCAGTCCCATTGTTGTTGTGCCAGTACTCACGTCCATTTCCGTTGTTAGCTCCATAGCGCGCCGGCGGAGGCTGCCCGCTGGGGCAGGGGCCGCCCGAGGCGGTCAGACCTAGCTAAGCCTAAGCGTGGCGTTCGGTGCAAAGAAAGTCCAATAATTCCCAAAATCCGGCTTCCTCCGCGTTGAATCCGGTGTCAATTCGCAGCGGATGATGTTCTGCGACTCGTCGAATACCTTAAAACAGCACAATTCAAGATTTCACTGTGGAAAGAAGCATTTCCTCGGGAGCCGACGTGGAACGCGACCGCTCGCCTCGGCGACCGCCTCGATGAGTGTCGAGGAGCAGGTTTTGTGGACGTTGGAGTTTGTTTGTGACGAGCAGCTTGCCCGGAAGCGTTCTTAGCGACCGAACCGCCAACCGCGTCCAGTAAACAGTAAGCCGGTGTGTGCGAGACATGATCACTGGGGCCCTCTTCTCGACTGCATGAGTTCCGGAATTCCCAGGGAAACTGGGAATTCGCCAAGTCTTTTCAGATTGGCTTTCCGTTTTGGTGACGTGCTTCCGGTTGCCAAAGAGATTGTGTGTGCCTTCGTCATTTTGACGTTTTACGACGTTTACGGCCACCAGTTCTAAATATTGCTTTATTTCTTTTAACTGAAGCGCATAATTCTTGGCCGACAATGAAAAACTAGAATAAATGCACCGGACATGACAACATAGGCCTGTCTTAGCTATTCAACAAGAATACTTGTAAAACACGCCCTCTCTGTGATTGGCTGAGAAGGCGTGACGCAATTTAAACAGTTGGCGGGGACCACATGTTACACATTGGCAACGTCAGCCTGCGCAAAAGTGACGTAATGGTACGTAGCTGCTTGAAAATAGCGGCTGCTTTTGCCGCAAAATAGTGCAAAAATTATCTCCGAACTTCGGCGCCGCGAAGTGTCTGTGAATTTCAAACAGGTGCAGTTTAGTATGACACGCGGTTTAAAGCATATGTTTTTATCTAGGGAAATAGTAGTTTAAACTTGTTTCCAAGTCAGCTTTCACGGAACATACAAATGATATCCAACATTTTGCTTTTATGTTTGGCAATAAAAGAAAGAAATTATTGGTTTGGCGTAACCGCAATCTAAGACGGCAGTACAAGCCTCTTCATGACAAAGCGAACCCAATGCATGGCATTTGTCCGTACATGTCCTAGTAAGCTTCTGGGTCACATGGTTGAACTCAAGAGAAAAATAACAAATAAAAGTTACTCTTTTGTTCATTACAGTGCTCATTGAAGTTGATCTTGACGAATGAGTGAATCGGCGACATCGGTATGCTCTGCGGTTATCAGGCGTAGCGCTTCGCTGTTCTTATGTGTGATACAAACGATGGTCGCGGCCATCTTTTTATGTGATCATGCCATAAGCTTGTAACTTAGCAGGAGACGCTTTCGTGGCGGTGGTGGCGGCCGGGAAGGTGATACTGCAACAAAGCTTCCATTGAAGAAGAGAGCTCAACTATGTTACTAAAAGCGATTAAAAGAAATAGACACGGTAAAAAAAGATTGTGCGATGTTTTTTAAACAACATCCTCCTTTCGCCTGCTTTTTGATCAACGTTACCCGATCGCCTAGTGGTGTTGACGCCAATTTTGACCTGCAGAATTGTGTTTCCCTTGCCAACCTCAGCTACCGTTTAAATTTTATCTTATATTTTATATTTTAAATTTTATATCTCTCATGGGCAGTATTTCATACCTTAGTTGTGATCTTTATGAGTGAAGCGCCAAATCACCCTGCGTGTCGTCAGAGCTATACGTGCATCACGACACTGATTGCTTACTTTGTTCTTACGCAAAAAACATGGCAAAGTGCCTGGAAATTTGTGCAGTCGAGAATAGGGCCCCTCGAGACATGTTTCCCTGACCTCGCCTGTCTTTGACGTAATTCAGCGTAAATGGCTTTTGTAGGTTCTGCCGCGCGTCTACCCGCCTGCAGCGGGAGTGTGCGCTTCAGTTATCGCCTGCTCACAAAGCAATTTCGAACGAGGCGGTGTGTGACCGTGCGTTTTATTTATAGTCACGGTGGCAGAGGCATTGCGTGTTCCACATTTTCTTTTGTGATAAAACAACTGGCAAGATAGCTTATACATGTATACATATACAATCAACGGCGCCTATCTGTTATCACAGGTGATATCTACACATTTCAGCGGGTTTTCTTCAGCGTCACCATCTTATGACAAGAAGCCGAGCAAAGAAAGCGAGTAGAGCGGAGATTTGAGAATTAAAGTAACTGCGTGACGAAAGAGGTACGTAAGCGGGAGTGGGAAGAGGGCGAAAGAAGAGAGGGGAGGAAAAGAACCAGACTGAAAGAAAAAAATCCACTGTAGAAAGCTTGGTCGAACAAGTGCGGTGAAGAGCCAAAGAAAATAAGTCAAACAAATCTGAAAAGTTGTCGTTGTTGCCATTCCTTAGTTCGTGGCCCTCGGCCACTTGGGGGATTGGCCCGCATTTGGGGGCTTTAAGAAGCAAATGTGACCGGTTCGCAAAAATATCCACACTGTGAATTTAAAAAGTAAAAGTTGTAGAATAGTGGATGCCATGGAATACCTGAAGGTAAAGGCACGGGAGAAGGCCTGGTGCACACCAGACTCGAAAAAACCGTATTCTAGGGGGCTGAGGCATGTGCCAATCTGCTTGGTGACAACTTTCATTCAGGCATCATAGAGAAGAAACAGACGCAAACACGGTATGACCGGAAAGAAGCCAGTGGAAGTAATTAGTGCCAGAAGAGAAACAAATGAAAGCAAGTAAAAAGGCGCAACTACAATGTCTCCGTAAAACGTTGTTAAGAAGTATGGCCAAGCTTTGGCCTTAAAATGACGGAAGAAGACTGAAGTGCACCGAACAAATTTGTACCGAAAAGCATAAACACCAAAGAGGAAATATTTTTGATATAGCGCGGTTCCGTTTCCCGCTTTCTTTTTTGCCAGTCGGCCTCATTCACGTGATTGCATTGTGTGCCATCGATGCCATAAATGGGCAGACACTTCTTCTTAAGACGAAAGATTTCAAAACAAAATGCTAATTAGAACGCTGTAAATGAAATAAAATGAATATTGTAGTAAAATTCACTTTAATAAAATAAACGCGATAAAGCAAAGTAGGTAATTTTTCTAGCCCCCAGCAGCCACCAGTGCAACAGTGGAGCGAAAGAACGCACTGTAAAATGCACCACGCCCCAGTTGTGCCTGCTTGCAGCGCGCTTCCCTGGACTGTAACGTAACCTCAATAATCGGCTAACAGCATAATCCGCACTTTGAAAGTTCTTGAACTCCGCCTCAAAACATAATCATCATGTTACGTTGACATCGCAGGAGATCGCGTCTCCCGAGTTCCGCTCAGTCTCATTCGGTGACCTTCTATAATAATGTCACAGTTGGTATGATACTCCTTCAAATTTCTCCGACAGAATACATTGATGTGACAAACATATAACCGATTTTTATAACGTCTAGCACATAGTAGGGCATCTTACGCACTTCTCCGACGCTTAGAAATTTCTGTAATTTGCACTTGTTTCTCCTCGACCATTCACGGGTTACATTTGTAATAAAATACTTCTTGAGAAAGATCTGGGGATACAATTTCACTTTGAATATGTGGCAGAAAATTCTACAATTGAAAGCTAAGTTTAAAAAAGCGCGATGGTTTCCACAGACGCTTTTTAATGGGTTACGAAGGGAGAAACCCCATCAATAAAACTGTTTTAACTCGTGCTTTACAAAACTATATTTAGAAACCAATGATTTGAAGGTGGAATGCAGTAATGTCTTCACTCAGATATAGAGATTTATCTTAACCTTTGTGATGGATAACTGTGACTCCAGGTTTTGAGAAATAAATAGAATCTGCAATACAATTTGAGCATATATAGCCGGTGTGGAAAGTGCAGGTTATGTTTGTTTGCGGGGCAGGACCTATTTTCTGCGGAAGTACCATAATATTAATATGCTTTGACAGATGGTGAACCAGAAATTATAAACTCTACTTTTTTGTTTCTGGCAACCGGTGACCATGATCAGGCACATCCTGTTTTCTAACTGGCACAATGTTTGTACGTTCAATACCTAAACACATTCAAAGCCCCTAATGGATATCTTTTTGGTTGTGAAACTTAAAACATGTATGTCCAGTTTCAAAGATGCATGGTATATTCCAGGCACCCTGTAGACATTGTTAATACATTCCTTTTGAATTACCCTAAGCGTAGCACTTATTTGCAATTAGGGCTTTTGTTAATTTTAAATGTCATTTTTGACGCAAACCATAAGTTGTAAATAGAAAAGTTCACCTGGAATGGAAAGTGGAATTTCTCTTACTGTGGCTGCCACTTCGAGCTCTGTTCATAGCAGCGGGTTACACTTTAATTTTTCCTCTGCAAATGTTTTATTTTGCCCTGCAGCATCATTGCTCCTGATTTGCGGGGATACGGGAACACTTCAAAGCCAGAAGATTCCGCCAAGTACCTAATGGAGGTACTGGTTACCGATGTGAAAAACCTCATCGAGGCACTGAGTGAGTTTATCCGGGGTGATATTTCCCGATGCTTTTACAAGCGTGTCCACCAGTGATTATGTTTGGCTGCAAGCATAACATCGCAACGCTTTTATAAAAATAATATAAAATTGCCTAAATGCTTTGAGTGACACGAAGTTGTTAAAAAATACAATACGCAGGCATATAATCAAGTCGCGTTTATACATATTATGAATGGCGATCATTTTTAGTGCAAAAAACATTTTGGGTAAGTATTTCAGTAAACATCAGGCCATGCCACTAGGCCTGGCAGGTTTGCCGCATGGCGGAACTTTCCATCATCCCGCGAGACAAAAACATTACCTTGTGCGATGATGCAGGCGCATGTGGGCAAGTACTGTCTCGTTTTGCTTGTGGTATTGAAATCGGGCATACAACGGTGGTTTGGGCTAACTTGTGCATACTCAAAGGAACTCAAAGCAGCACTGAAAAACAGTAGGGAAGGACAACACAAGGAGCTTTCTAGAAACTGGTGGTTTTATTCCGCGGCCTGCGTGATACACCGAAGCAGAAGAAGAAAGGATGGCGGGAACGAAATATTTTAGGAACAAAAAAACAGACATACCATTACAAAAAGAAAGAAACACAACATGTTCAATGAGACCACAGTGAGCACTCTAAACCCCGCGTAACAATCAAATGCGTGTGAAGAGGTGAATGCAAGGCAACGTAAGCAAGAAGAGTGCGGCGTCATTTTTTTTATTTTCATATTAGCCATGATGGTGGATTTGCTAACTTGGTAAATCTACAGAAGCTTTCTTAAAGCAATCATCTTCTGCCTTGAATTCACAAACGACTCGCTATTTTCACTGTCCGCTACCGCAATATATCCTTGGACTCGCGTGTCGTGGAATCTGGGCAAGCAACCAATGTGTTTCCAAATTGCTCCATCTGCGGTTTTTAGTGGGTCCCCATACTCTCGAAGTTGGTCATGCATACAGCGCCCGCTCGGTTTATAGGCCTTTTCATATGATGGCTTAACTTCATACACGATGCAGTACATACAATCGTCCACCGCCTCAGCTGGAGCAACGGTTTCTACACTTATTGTCTTCTTCTTTCTTAGCGTAAGGTAATTTTGTGACAACTTTTGCACTGCTCTGAAGTTGAAGGTAGCACTCACGTTCTCCACACAGGTCCGAACCATTTTACGCCAGAGTTAACGAGCTACGCAAAGCTAAACTAGAACATAATGCTGAAGCGAAAACTGTGGACGGCTTTATACTGTACGTAGGGTTTTGTATGGCCTTTCACGCATACGCCGCTCCCCAGCTCATTACTATTCCCTTGTTTGCAATGGCCACTTTGCGGCTGAAAGCACTCTTCCAATTCAAGCACATCCCGCTATCTTCCTCAAGATATGAGGAACACTGCGCACATAGAGGACGACAGCAATGTTTGCCAACCTATCTTTCACGCATACAACTCGTTTAATTTCATTTCATTTATTTTACTTTCACAGCCGTTCAGCGGTTACAGAGAGGAGTGGAGTAAAAACAAGCAAAGTATATAACAATGGAGGGGTCAAAAACAATGACTGGCAAGTGCAGACTTGAACGTTTCAAGTTCTGTTGTAGACACGATGGGGGCAGGAAGGCTGCTCCAGTCGTTGCTGGTTTTCGGGAGGAATGAGTGAAAATAACGGTTGGGGTTGCTGATTGGCACACCTACATTTAAATAGTTGTCAAGGCGGGACGAAATGTATGCAGGCGGCATGAAAAGAGATTGTTTTAGAGTTTCGTTGTTGTAAAAAATTTTGCGGAAGAAGCACAACAGTGAAATGCGGCCTCGAGTAGTTAAAAATGGAGAGCAACTTTTTTTCATCATTGATGTGCTAGCCTTTGGGGCATAATTAGATAGAATGAATCGGGCCGCGCGATTCTGTACAACTTGGAGCTTTTGTATTAATTAGGCAGTTTGCGGGTCTCACACAGATAAGGCATACTCTAACTTGGACCGAACAAGTGTTTTGCAGAGGAGCAGCTTTAGTGAGCTTTATGCAAGTAAGTTCTGGCGAAGGAACCCACGCATGCGATTTGCGTTATTTGTTCAACGTGCATTTGCCAGGAGAGGCTGTTACTAATATGGACGCCAAGGTATTTCTAGCGGCTTACTGCATATAATGGTTAAGAAATTGCGTAACGGCTGTTGTGCTAGTTTTTCAGCTAGTTTCATCGATTTGCATTTACCAGTGTTAACTTGCATTACAAAGTGTCACACGAGTTAGATACGTTATTAAGATCATACTGAAGGACAAAAATATCAAAGGGGTTACAAATTTCTCGGTAGAGCACGCAATCATGGGCGATAAGTCTTCAATGTGAAGTGATAGAGTCACGAACGTTGTTAATATATACCCGAAAAGGAGAGGTACAAGTACCGAGTCCTGCGGGGCACTCGACTTGACTAGACAAAGACCGAATCGTAGCGATTAGCTGAAACGTACTGTATCCGATTGTTCAAGAAATGTTCTAACCATTTTAACGTTGTTCTCAATGTTAAGTTTACTTTGTTTCAGGACGAGTAAATTAGGAGGAATAGTGTCAAATGCTTTTCCAAAGTCACTGAAAATGTCATCAATAAGTGATGAACGATAAAGAGCGGAAAACAAATCATCAGTAAATGCAAGCAGTTGTTTGCGTATATGCGTTTCCTAGTCGGTACAGCCTGCCGTAACCTGAACTTTTATGGGGGTTATATCACTACATAAACGTACCTAAAGCATACAAAATTACCCAAACTGAAGTAAACAACAGCCAAAACGGACCAGCAATGGTTGAAAACCGCGGTGTAGAAAAATGTTCAACAGAAACAGCCGAAACCAGCCTGAAAGGGGAAACCTGCAAAAACGTACAAGACGCAGTCGCTGAAACGGACCAAAAGGCAACGAAAATACCCTAAATGCCATTTATATTGCACATAGATGTCATAAATAGATTATATGCGTGACAACAAATGTTAATATTCAACTATGACAAACCGTTGAAAATAAAAAAAAACTGTAACGGAATTTGAACCCGGGTTAGGATGTTTGCTGCGCAGGAGCGGAATTACTACACTACGAGACCAAGCTGTTCTAAGCGATTGAAGTGAGGGCCACATGCACGTGCACATAGCTTCAAACATGCCCCTAGCTGGCGCTATGCGTCGCTTGGCTGTGCTGACTAGGAAACGCCCGTTTGCGTTGAGTTTCGCATGAGTAGTTTTTACGAAAACCGTGGTGGTATTAAGCAAAAAAAGAGTTAGTCTCAAGAAGTTTACCAAAATATTATAAATAATATGTTCTAGAACTTTGTAGTTGGTCGAGTTTAGGGAAATTGTCCTGTAGTTTCGGGGCCAGTAAGTATCACCGGGCTTGTGGACTGGGACAACTTCCGCAACCGTCGAATCGATGGGCGCCGCGGCACACAGCAATGACAGCGAAAAATATATAGCACAAGATTAAGGAGGAGTGCACTGTTGCTTTAAAAATTTCTAGTGGATGCTATTTACGCCCCCTGAAGATGAAACCTTAATCTTATTTTTCAATTCAGTAATGTCCACCCAGTCGATGATAATAGAATCTATTCGTGGATAGACGAAACTACGGAAACCGGAAAAACAGAAGACACTATTAGTGGAAGATAATGAGAAAGTGTTATTTAAATGTACGCAACACTCTTTATATGGTAAAAAAACTGTCAGTTTTTCCCCTAGTATCGCTCCTGGTGCTTTTATTGAAGACACGCATCAGTTTAGTTGGATTTATTGATAACAGTGAAGGAAGCGTGTTATATAAAAAGATTTGTTTCGCTGCATTGAGACCACGTTTGTATTCACTAGCGGCTGACTGATAAACTGTCCATCTTATGCGCGAAGCGGATTTTTTATATTTATGAAAGATGCGTTTGTTCCTGTTAAGTAAACTTTGAAGGAAATAACAAACCAAGGTGCTCTCTTGGATGCCACTCATACTAGGGGGATATAATTTTTCGTGTCTTATCTATTCTTTTGAAGAGTGCCCATTTGTCGTCAGGAAAGCGCTCCCAAAATGATGTGAATCCCACCTGAAAAAGTAGTTATTTCATCATTGATGGCCTCAAAATTCGCTTTTTGTAGATTCTAATAGGTTTGTACTGTTTAGAATTGCGGGGTATGCGATATGACATAGTAAAATAAACAGCAGAGCTATCGCTTCGACCGGGAAGAACAGTTAGTGACGAAACAGCTTCAGGTGATGTTGTTATTCCTAAGTCAAGAATGTTCTTTAGCGAGTTGAGAGAAGTTGAAAGTTGAGCCTATATCAATAAACGATAGGGATTCAGCTGACCCAGTTGTGACGATGGAGCCAGAATCTTGCCTCGAAAATCCGGGAAAATAAAATCACCCACAAGAAATACTGAGGCTCTCGGATACATAACAGTGACGTTGTTCAGGCAGCCGTGTAAAGCATCAGAAAAAGAGTTCCCACCACACACGGAATATTGTATAGCTCGAGTTGATACTTATTGGAAGGCATATAAATTCAACAGGTGATGAAATGGCAACAATGTTTCATTCTATCTTTGTAGATGCAGCTATCGACATGCCACCCCCAATACGTGTTCCAGGGTCTCATCGATAAATACTGTACTCGTTCTTGCATCAAAATAGCTCACAGTTGTTTACTTTTGCGGATAACCAAGTTTCAGTCAGAACAACGACGCCCGCGACACACGTGTTGATGAGAGCTCAAAATTCATCTCATTTATTTGTGATGCTCCTGATATTTGTGAACAGATAAGTAGAAATTCGCTTTTTTGGGGCCTGGTCCGCCGCGCATGCCTATGTGGTAGCAGCAAGTGATTGTTACCGAGAGGGGCATGTGCGCCACTATCAGAAACGTGTGCTTTAGACGTTTCAACTTTACACACACTATCGCGTTGATGGACATACACATACCGTTTTTTGTCCACAAGAAGTCTGTTGTAGCCTGTTGTAGATGCTTTTCCAAAATCCAAAAGTTTTCCTTTCTTATTACCCGTGTGGTCTTACAAAAGTCTTCTTGTACGTAAACGCTCGCATTTTTAAGTTTTGACCCCTGCGAAAGCACCTTTTCTCCGGCTATAGACGAGGTGAATCTAACAAAAATTGGGAGGCACTCGTTAGAAACAAAACCGCCCACCCGATGGGCGCGAACAATTGCGTCCGCCGTCAGTTCAAGGAAAAGTGCTGCAACTAAAGGCATCGTACTTTTTCTTCAGATTGGGCCCAAGTTTCCCCTGAGTTACATCAATCCCAGAAAAATTAGATTATATCTACAAGAGCGGTCTTTATAGTCACCTAGTCGGGATTGCAATAAAACGTTTTCACCTTTTACTGCCTCAGGTAAAGGTGCTCTATTGCTGGGGTGTTAGATTCAAGCGTGGCGACTTTTTTTTCAACCGCTGCCAAGCGTGGATTGGTATCTTGCATTTTTTCTTCTGATACTTTTTGACTGGAGTTGACTTCGTTTACTGCGGTGAGAACTTCGGTGTAACTAGTTTTCATTTTTTGCTGCAGAGCTTGTATGGCACCTAACACTTCCTTCACAGGTCCGGGGTTTAACTCGTTTAACTCACAGTCACCACGGATATAAAACAATTTTTAGACAAGCACACAATCAGCAACCAGCAGTGACATAGTAAGTGGGCATGGGATGAGCAGCAAGCGCCTGTTACTGTTCCTTTTACAAAAAAGTGAGAGAGCAGGAACAACCTGTACGTAGAACAGAAAAGGTTTTAGCAGAGTCTGAGCCCTTGCTGCTCTCCTCATGCCCACTGACAAGGAGCAGCATCCGCCTATTTCTGGGCGTTGCGCTGGATGCTGCCGGTGGCGATGCGGTTGTCTTGTCGGGCTGGAAGCCGGTCGAAGTTCCCAGTTGCGCTATCCAAGATGCCGTGAGAGGATGCTCGTGCCCGTAGATGACGAGAGCACGAACACTGGCTTTGGGCGAGGAGGCCACTGGTATCGCTGAGTATGTTGCAGGCGGGACTGAGGCAGCAGCCAGCAACTGTTCCTAGGGCAGGAAAGGTTTTAGCAGTATCTGTGCCATTGCTGCTCTCCCCATGCCCACTGACAAGGAGCAGGATCCGCCTATTTATAGCCGTTGCGATGGATGCTGGCCTTGACAATGCGGTTGTCTTGTGGTGCTTGAAGTCGGTCTAAGTTTGCAGTTGCGCCATCAAAGATACCGTGAGCGGATGGTCCTGGCCCGTAGATGACAGGATGTGAAAGCAGGAATAGGCTTTGGGCGAGCAGGCCAGTTGTATCTCTGCGTACACTGGAGGCAGGACTGGCGTAACACTATGCAGACGCCTTTCTCCTGAACAGAGAACTCGATCACTGCTAACTCCGCAAGCAATAGCGAAGGTAGAGGCCCAATTGGTTCAATGAAGTCTCACACCTTCACTCACCCTCTTGGTAGGTTCTCTCCCATCGTCGCGTCGGCCATCGTTGCAGCTTTGCTGCTAGCTCCGGTCTGATGTATGAAGGCAAATTCGCCTTGTGAAGGACCACCTTCTTGCTGCGTGTGTACTAATGTTTCCAGGGTGGGCGGTGCTATTACCTGTATCAGGAGGAACTTGAAACGGCTTTGCAAATATCCGAATTCCTCTAGTGGAGCATACTCTCGAGATGGCTAGATAAAACTTGCTTCTGGGGTAGTTGGCTCTTGGTATTCACGAAGGAGGTTAGCGCTTCAAGAAACAAGGCATACGACAGAAAACAGACCATATGTTCGCTCGTTCCGTCGTATCGGTTTTCTGTCGTGTGTTTTGTTTTATGAAGAGCTACTGCAGACATCCTCCTTCATAGTGTCGAAATTGTTCAAGTAGTCGAGATCACAAGGGCCAGGAAACACTGACTTTTCATGGGAATCCCGTCATTCCGCAATTGTGGAAAAGGGGTTGAAGTTTGGTCCCAAGTTTTTGCGTAACCCCAAGGATGAACAAGATGAACTTTTGGGGCTTCTTCGTGCCATCGGCGCGAGAGCTGATGCTGGCTGTGTCTATCGATGCATTCTAGAGGCGTTTGATGCAATACCAGAAAAATATGAAAGAACTCCTCGCATCAAGACCTCAAGCGTTGTTAATGCACTTCGGTATGTCGAATTCGGACTTGTGTAGACACATCAAGAAGGCGACTTCATTGCCATCCCACCGGCGCTGTTCAACGAGAAATCGCACTTGGAAGTACAGAAAAAATTTTATCACTTCAGACTGATGCATAAAGGCCAAAGGGGAGGCTCTCAGACTATGTCAAGGTGACGCTCTGAGCAGCCCCGCCGCCTCTGTAGGGAAAGCCGATGGACAAGACCTGCCGCTGTTAACTGGGTGGAGGCTTCCCCGAACTGGGTTTCATTGCCTTCATCGAGCAGTGGTAGCGGGCTGGGCGAGCCGACACGAAAAGCTTCTGCCTTGGTGTTCACGACAAAAAGCGGAAGACAAACATAACTGGATTTACTGAATGGGGAGAGGTGAACTGTGATGATACAGAAACATCACCCTTCCAGCGAGTTTACAGCATAATAGCAATATAATGACAGCGGGATTCTATCTTATTAATCAAATTAATTATGCTCCCGGAATAACCGTGTATTTAGCCCTTTAGCCCCCGAACCGTTAATGATCAAACAGCTTTCTTAGTGCGTTACACCCTCTGCGGTGGCTGAGTGGCTAAGGCGTTGCGCTGCTGGGCACGAGGACGCGGGTTCCATTCCCGGCCGCGGCGGCCGCGTTTCGGATGGAGCAGAAAAGCAAAAACGCCCGTGTGTTCGAGATTTATGCTCACGGTAAAGATTCCCAGGTGGTCAAAATTAATTCGGAGCCCTCCACTACAGCACGTCTCTAACCCCTGCGTTGCGTTGGCACGTGAACACACTACAGTCAACCTGAGTGCTTTATACGGGGCGCTACAATAGTACAGAACACAGAAAAACTCTCCCGGGTTGGTGCGAGCCTTCTAAAGTGGCGCTCGTTGAGTGTGGGCAGCGGAAGCGAGATCTCGGTAAGTTGCGTCCTATTGCAGGTTCAAGTGTCTACATGCCAAACAGTTATTTACCTTAATTTAATTTGTAATGGAAACGTCTTGAGCCACCCGCAGCGAGTGCCTGTGCGGCAGACATTCTCCAGCATGTTGTAGGACAAGCTAGTAGGGGGGGGGTTCTTGGACAGCACAAAAGCCTCACCGTAAAGCTCAATGACCTTGCCCGCACTACCCAAAATTCACAACACGCGTGTGAGGTGTAGCGTCGCGCTGAATTTCAACAACGCCCTTTCACAACAAGATGCACAATGAAGGCACACCCTTGCATATCATGGTACCCGAAAAGGGTTCCGGGGAGTGCCTTCTTGGCAAGGTTTCGCAGAGATCGCCTTCACGGGTGACAATCGAGGACCATTTTCTGGTCAGCAGCCCCACCGTGGCATCTAGTTACTTCAAACGGCATTGCCCCTGTAATGTGCATGGGTTCTCCTTAGACATGCAGAACCTTCACTATTCCCTGACACATGCCGAGATAATGGAGGATGTTTCTGAGGGGATAGACAACAACGCATCTGACCGCTTCCGGAATGCATCTGGTCTAACGTCACCAGTTTTTTCGACTTCGGGGCTCTACGTTCGCTTTTCTGGTGTGGAGGTCACTGGTTTGTTTTATGCTCGGAGGAAAATGAGTCCGCATAGGGTCATGCCTTACAGGCTATGCTGAGTGACTCTGGCCTGGCACGATACGACCAGCAACTGGAGCATATGCTTCGTGCCTCTGAAACCGCCTGTGTCTTGCGCTGCGCAAAAGATTTCTTTTAGCTTTTGAGTATCCAGAAGGTACCTTGGGCGAGCAAGTGCACGCAGATATCTTCAAGTCCACAATTGATGGCCTCACGCTTGCAAGGGAAATTCCTTCAGACAATCAGCTGTGGTTTTTGGACCTGCTCCTGCATTTAAAGCCAAGCCATGTCGGTTGGAGGTATCCGCCACGCTCGAAGAAAAGCCTACCTCCGTTCTCAAATGGGCATTCAAAAATCGTAAAACAGAGCAATGACTTGCCGCTATAAAGAGCTCATCTAACTCGTCCTGCCCTCATGAAAGTAAGGTCAGTTTTGTGTGGCAGGCTATGAGGCTTTCGTTAACTGCCCTCCCAGCTGCCTTCTTCGGTGACGTATGAAAGGTTTCATTAGGGCGACTGCGCACAGACAACAGAGGTATATTGGTGAAAGATAGCCTGACGAAAAGCGCTGTTGTCCCCAGTGTGCACACGTTTTCTCAGTTGTAGAAGAAGCTTGCTGGACGTTCTAGAGTTGGAGTGGTGTATTCTGCACCAAAGAACTAAGGGGTTTTTTGCCAAAGAGTAATACTAATGCAGCAAAGAGCGGAATATGCGCGAAGTGGCACCCAGCACCTTGTGTAGAATCTATGTGCTGTGTCGTGTATGAAGTTCGGCTGTCGTGTGGAAAGGCCTATATTTGTCAGACCTGGAGCTGTTTGAATGGTCGACTTCAAGTTTTTGCGAACACTCAAACCTAGCACTGGCAGGAATATTGCAAAATTTTCCCAACCATTGTTGCTTTCGCAGATTCCACAACATGCGGGTCAGAAGAACATATAAAGTGCAGCGTGAGCGTAAACCTTACTAGGCACGCCATATGCCCAAGGCAGAAGAATATTGCGTTAGGAAGGTGTCTGTATATTTTTGCAATAAGGAAATCTGCTGTCTGCAGTACAAAAAAGAAACTCCGATGTTCTTGATTACATTTATTTGCCCTTCACCTTTTTGCATCGTGTTTGATAATTACTCACGTGCAGTGCTCAATTAGTTGTTATCGCAGTGCTTTGTTCCTGTATTTTGTAGCGTAAGCTATACTGGCCGAGGTTGAGCAGTTTCGCGGGGATCTTGAAGGTTCGTGCTGCACAAGCGCGAGGAGCAATGGATTGTATCGAATTGGATTTGATTTCCAACCCAATGGAATTGAAGCACGGGAGTGCAGAGAATTGGGTCTGCACATTTGCCGGTCCGCGTATTCCAGAGGAGTGACGCCATAGCCACGGCACGCGCACTGGTGCCGGCGCGTTCCCAGCTGTGCGCCGCCGTTGCGCAGTAGCCAAGTCTGACGCTGCGCCGTAGCCGCTTGATAGCGGTTCCGCGTGGCTCCTGGAGAGCCGTGCTGCGCATGCGCGAGGAGCAGTGACTGGACTGGACGGCACTGGATTGGATTCGACTGTACTGGATTGGATTGGAAATCATTTTAGCAGCAGTATTCATGATAATCAGCTAATCCTAGAGAACCCGGAATGCTAAGAATAATCAGCTGAACCTTAGCCCACGCTGCGTATATCATGGCATAGCCGAGCTAAGCCATTGCTACTTTTTTCACTACGTTTAAAGAACACCTCGAACTACTCCAGTCCGTGTTCTAAACAATACGGTCCGCCAGACTTCCACTAAAGCTTGAAACATGTAATTTCCCTTCGAGGAAATCGGCCATGTGGTTAGCATTGCCGGAGTTCGAAAGGATCCTGCTAAGACTGAAGCCGTCTCCATGTTCCCCGTGCCTACCAACAAGAAACCCTTGAGGCGCTTTTTCGGGCTATGCTTCTATTACCGACGATTTCCACAGAACATCACCCGCATTGCAGCTCCGCTGAGAAACATTCCCCGGGAAGATGTCACGTTCCTTTGGAATGACGGGCAACACAGGGGGATCGACGAGCTGCGGCAACGGTTGCAAACACCACCGGTGTTAACCCATTTGAACGAAACTGCCACTACCACGCTTCATACCGACGCTAGTAGCGTGGGACTCGGAGCGGTTTCTCTGAAATGGCAGGACGGCACCGAAAGGGCTTACGCCAGCCGTACGCCAGCCGAACACTGTCCTCTTCAGAGTCAACCACTCGGTCCCCGAAAAGGGGTGCCTCACTGTCATTTGGGCAGTACTTAAATTTTTGACAATACCTGTATGGCCGTCCAGTTTCAGTGGTCAATGATCACCACTCACTCTGCTATTTGATGAACCCATACGACCCCTCCTGAGGATTAGCATGGTGGAGCTTTCGGCTTTAAGAATTCGCCGTCGAAGTATTTTACCATTCCGGCAAGCGCATGCCGACGCCGATTCTCTCTAGCGAGCACCAGCTTTCCCTTCATCAGAGAATGGGTACACCGATGACGGCGCTTGTCTTGGTGTGCTGGACTCATCGTCCGTGTCGTAGCAGCAACGGGCAGACTGCGAGCTACCGCCGCTGACTCATGTATTGGAGGGATGTTCGCCCACTGTTCCGCGGGCGTCGTTTTCAAGAGCGCTGTCATCCTTCTATCTTCACGGTTGTGTCCTCTAGAAAGTTAACTTTTGCCCGCGTGGTCAAAGTTTCTACTTGTTGTTTCGCAGTAATTTGTAACGAGGTTCTGCAGGCTTGCCACGATGAGCCGACGGCAGGTCACCCCGCTATACCCGTAAGCTGACTAAGACCCGGATGTCATACTCTTGGCCCAAACTTTTTGCCGCCTTGTGGCATCACGTGCGCACGTGCCGTGAATGCCAACGACGGAAAGCGCCATCGCTCCAGCCAGCGAGCCTCCTACACCCTGTAAAAATCGCCGAAAAATCCATTCAAGAGGTCGCGATTAACTTGTTGGGTTTCCGACATCTTCCGTGGAAAACAAGTCGATTATAGCCGCCACCGACTTCCTCACTCGGAACGCAGAAACCAAAGCTTTCCAACGAGGAATCGAGGCTGCCGAGTTTTGCATTACCAACGTTGTTTTTCGCCACGGTGCCCCGCCATTGTTACTACGGACAGAGGCAAAACCTTTACGGCTGGGCTTGCCGACGCAGTGATCCAACTCAGCGGTACTTCACATCGGACATCGATATCGTAGCACCCGCAGACGAACGCACACGCAGACTGAAGGTCTCAACAAAACAATACCGGCTTTGCTGAGCATGTACAGTGACCCCGAACACAAGACATCGGACGACGTATTGCCACACGTCACAAGCGCTTACAATGCGGCTCAAGAAGACATGAACCGGATGACGCCGTTCTTTCTTCTTTACGGGCGACTCGTGACCACAATGTTGGACGCAATGCTGCCTCCTAACGATAACACGACAACCGCATTGACAACATCCCCCATGACAACACCAAATGTTCAATCAATCAATCAATCAATCAATCAATCAATCAATCAATCAATCAATCAATCAATCAATCAATCAATCAAACAATCAATCAATCAATCAATCAATCAATCAATCAATCAATCAATCAATCAATCAATCAATCAATCAATCAATCAATCAATCAAATGAGTGTACAGAACGAGCGGAAGAGACGCGTAAACTGGCGCGCTTACCTACAAGGCAGCACCAGCGCTATGACACGCACCGTTACAACCTGTCCCAGGACTGCCGCTTTCAAACCCGGCGAAGGAGTATGGGTATGGGCTCCTGTCCGACGTCGAGGACTGTCTGAAAAGCTGCTCAGACGTTACTTTGGTCCTTATAGAGTCTTGCGCAAGGTTAGCGACATAAGCTACGAGGTAGTAGATGACGGCATCGTTTCTTAACGCTGTCATAATCGCTGCCCTGACGTGGTTCATGTCTTGTGTCTGTAGCTTGCACCTCACACCTTGACGGATAATGCCGCAAGCGCATTCATTTTTAAGAGCTTTGTACACATAGGCGCGATACTCTCTCCACCGGTAGGCGATGGACAAATGTCACGTGGATATCAGTCATCCAACGATCCCCTGCTTTCGTTGTGTGTGATCGCTGTGCAGTGTATAATCCCCAGTGAGGCATACGTACCATGCTTTTTGGCCAGCCAGTTAGTTGTTCGAAGATGATGGAATAACCGTGTGGGCCCTCCGCTCGCGTGCACAGCCTCATTCAGCCTTCTTCGCTGAGTCTTGCCGTCATAATACCCTTGCCGCCCGTACCCTTCGGTGTAGCGCCATCTCGTAATAAATAGGTACATCGCCATCCTGCTGTCTACAGCTCCGTCTACTAAGACGCACTTTTATCAGAATTGAGATAAGAAAAAGATATAGACTTGGGCTGACATTTAGTACGACGAACTGACTGCAAGTGGACCCCGAGGGCAATGGAATGAACACGGAGAGACGGGACGAGATGAAGGGGAAGGACATTGACTCGACGGAGAGACGAGATAGTAATATTCTGAGGCAAATAATGGGTTCGTGAAGGTTCCGTGGAGAGGACGAAGGCCTCTCCCATTGACCTCCATCCCCAGCCTGCGGATGGAAGTCAATGGGAGAGGCCTTTGTCCTTCAGTAAACCTTCATAGGCTGGCCTGAATGCTGATGATTTTACACACTGAAAGGCGGTGCTGGAGAGCATCAAAAAAATATCGTTAGCGCTACTAGTAGCGCTAACAAGCTAGGATGAACACGCCCGAATCTTTTTCGTTGTGAAGGTTATCTTAAAGATTTAATGTAGGTTTGAAGAAGTATATATGTACTATTTGCATGCATAGTTAAATATCTTTAATATATGTATTCACGTGTATTCACAAACATAACCTCACGTATAGGAAAGAAGGAGCATGAAACCGCTTTGTGGGCATGTGAACGGTTCTAAACTGTGATTGTGTTTTAGGCAGGGGTGTTTACAGATCATTCCATTGCGCTACAAAACTGGAAGAACTACTTAGGACAGATCAATTATTTATTGTTTAAGACTGCCCGATTCCGGGCAATTTGGTAGTTCTAGGAAATGTTCAATAGAATAGCGGTTGGGACTAAGGGACACCTTTTTTTGGAATCCTTCATTTTTGGGTTTGCAGAACCAAATAACGAGACCAAAGTTGTCCTCGTCGGTCACGACTGGGGTGGAATGATCGCATTTTGCTTTGCATCACTCTACGAAAGTTTAATTGACAAGCTGATCATAATCAATGGAATGCACCCCAATGCCTTCCGAAAGCAGCTTTTCAAAAGTATTACGCAAATGCGGATGTCATGGTAAGTTTTTCGGACGGCTGTTCCCTTATTCCATTGTTTCTGTGTTGGTGTGTCGAAGAACTGTTATGCTAAACCGTAAAATGCTTGCAAACCGGGCAGTAGAGTCTGTGTATATAAGCACGAACGCATGCTTCCATGTAAGTATGAACGTAACTGTGCTTATATGAATATATAGAATGATCAAAATTAAGTCGACAGGTTTTTTTAAAATTAGGCGCTTATCTTTACGTGAAGACCACCTCTAGAGAAAGGCTATGCACCAAAGGGGACACAGAATTATGGGGTAACTATTGATGATGGTGGCGTAATTAACTAAAATTGATTAATTGACTATTTATGACTGCAGTAAGCATGTATGTTTGTATTGAAAAGTTAGACGCAATCGTGTTTCTGCACAGTTTCATTTGGCAGAACTCTTCTAGCACATCTGTATTCTGAGATACTGAACTGCGAAGTTGAAGTGTCCTTCGCATGATTGCGCATGATAGACAGTGAAGACGGGCTCAAAGCTTTCCAAACTTCGACCGAAAGACAGAAACAAAGTGGGTAAAACTGCCTGCCGGGTGGGATCCGAACCCACGACCTCCAGAATACGCGTCTCGACGTGTACCTTGGCCTGAAAAGAATGTACACGTCAAAAACAATGAAAAAGACAAACTGCGTGCATTTTAAATCAAAAGGACAAGCACAAATGCACTCAAAACCAACAGAATCACTTGTCGCCGAAAAGCATGGGAAAACTATATGCACAATGCAACAAATACCCAAAATGACAAAGTAAGCTCCACAAAGCAAGTGGAAATGCCAGCCCAGTTTAGCAGCCAGTCGCCCCGCGCATGAGGCTCTTAAAAACTCCTGTCCCAATCTCTCCATCGGAAGGCTTACTCGGCTACCACCTCGATTTTTTCTAATTCCTGATCACTTTCTCGCTCAACCACCTCTGGCACATTCACGGGCCGCTTCTGCGTAACAAGCAACTGCTCCTCAACAATATTTCCCTCCCTACTTTACCCCATGAGACTTTGCTTACGGTCATTACACGCTCAACGACGCAACCCAGTTTGTAAATCACCGCAAAAAGCAATGAGGCAAGTTAGGCTTCTTTGTCCTGGTTGAACACCGCGTAAGCAAACGCATCCGTGTTTACTCTGTGCCTAAATGCTGCCTTTACATCAATGTCCTCCGAGGTCGGTTAGCTGCAAAGTAAGCAGTGGCCCGCTCACCACAATTAAGTCAGCTCCTCCTCGTTCTATGTGAACCAAGAGATGTGGCACTTTTGATATCCCCACGCGTCTCCAGTCGTGCTAACGCTACCTGACATGCATTACTGTTTGGTGAACCAAATTCTTTGTTATAAAGTTTGTCTATGGGGTACACCGTTGATAGCGTTTGTCAGAGTAACTGAGCTCTCTGCCAATTGTCACGCTATGTTTGGATATGTCTCGTTGTACTCGTCAAATTAATGGTCGCGTTGGCCGTAGCAGAATAATTAGCATGGATGTAGTGGTTTATCTGCCGTCAGCCTTCCATCATGTCTTGTTGCACGGGTCGTACGTCGAACGGGAAGTGACGCAACACAGTGAGGAGAACACGTTTGCTGGCAAGAGATGGCGATGGTGGTGCACATAGTCCAGTATTTGAAGGTGCACCTCCTTCTTCGTCAAATACAGCACAAAAAAGGTCTACAGTAAGTACCTTGCGAAGACGACAACCGCGTGCAGCCGTCATTATGGAAATTTGCCCATAAGGGTCAGTAAAAGCCGTAACAAGTACGCGACCATGTAAACTT
This sequence comes from Haemaphysalis longicornis, assembly GCF_048455015.1. NCBI lineage: Eukaryota > Metazoa > Arthropoda > Arachnida > Ixodida > Ixodidae > Haemaphysalis > Haemaphysalis longicornis. Next base: position 75,836,531 of record NW_027526233.1, on the reverse strand, counting down.
CTAGTAAGCTCTAATGTTCCGATATCTGGAAAAGAAGGGTTAAGAATCAGTCAAAAATGCAGCGTCAGCTCAGGTGCTGCATTTATGAGTTTTTCAAGGAGTGGCGTCTACACTGGGTAGGAATTGAGACGGCGAGGTTTTCGTCGAGCAAGACTGGCATCGCTTCTGTGATTCTGATTGCCTGTATTCGGACGTCTGGATGCCATGTTCAGCGTAGTAAGGCGTGGCCGTATTCTATAATGGCATGGTCTGGCATCCACGGGGTATACACGAACAGAGTGTGAAGGTGTGACGAAAACCAGCAGGATCGGGTATGCCGGGCGATAATACGAAGGCTATTCTAATCAACCAGACGGGCTAATGTCCGCATTGCGCCATTAAACAATGTTTTGGCCCAAGAACAACAAATGCTGATGTCATCCTTCAGTTTGACAGGGGTGAAGGGGAAGCACGCATTCTAAAACCGCATGGGGCCGGTGGTAGGGAAGCCCATACTCGCAATTTTTCTACGCATGACGGCGTGAATCAGGGGCAGTATAGGTATACCTTTGTGAGGTACATCATGGGAATACGCTGAGCCATGGCTTTAAGCTCCCACCTCACGTCGTACTATCTTTCGCATCCACTGTCCAGAGCTGGCATATATGAATCCGCAGCTAGGTTGACAACTCTGATAAGCCGCGGTGGCATGCGAAGAGTCTTCCTAACAAGGCAGCAACATTCCTTAATTAATCATTTACTTCACAGTTTTGCACTCCTTAAAAACACGTAGGTTGCAGGCGACACCATAATTTCTGTCAACTGCGCACCAAGTAGTATAGTCATTTGGCTGTCTGCAGCTTACAAATCCAAGCAGGCTAGGTGAACTCTCAGCACGGGAAAATTCGTCCCGTGCATGCATTGCTGTTCACGAATGTTTCCTAGTGCGTCCGCAAGCTTCACTGCCAGGTAGTATTGCAGGTTGCGGATCACCAGGACACAAATTTGCAAACTGTGATACACCTAAGTACTACTACAGGTAAGAAGGGTTGAGGTATACATATACCGTCAATTTGTTTTGGGATATCCAGTTCAACGCAATTGTTAGGTTCAGATTAGTTTTAGGCGTACGTTGTGTGTATACTGAAATATTTGCGAATGACAAGTTAGAGGTAGAAACATATAGTAATATAACTAAAATTGGCCCAATTTATACTAATAATGCAGGTATATGCTACCATTCCGTAAACCGGATATACCAGAGAAGTTCCTGATTATGAAGGATTTTGAGTTTTTTGAAAATATCCACAAGGACGCATTCACTGCAGAAGAGGAGAATGCAACAAAGTTCGTGTTCTCTGAGACTGGTAAGTATATATGCGTATTTTTTTGAGGACGAAGACACCTCTGATAAAAAAACATAAACATGGTTACATTCGACAAACTTAAGAACAATACCTTTGCTAGTTTACGTGCAAGAACGGAAGTATTGCATTAATACTACAGCTGAAAGTCATACGAGCGGAAACATTATTGCGAAACACGCAGAAATATTTTCTCAGAAAGTTTATCAGCAATTAGTCCAACAGAACTGGAAGTGTTACTGAACAAAATTGATTACTGTCCTTGAGAGATTTTGTGCCTGCGTGCTAACGGGTGTGCTGGGAAGCATTTAAAGTTGCGTAATATGTGGGCTAAATACACTTCGGAGCACGCCAACTACTCACTGAACAGAACTGTTCTTAAAGACATGTCAATCTGCGGTTCAGAAACAAACGAAAATTCCTGATGCTGTGATTCACTTTAGTGTGCACATTGTGTAGGTCTAGCCTGCTATCAAACTCTCTGACTTCTTTCTGCAACCACTTAGGTTTTTTTTAAAAATGACATCCGAAATTGACTTTGAGGATGGTAAATCATGATCATGTGGAATGCAGTTATTGTTAAATGGTATCAAAATGTAAGAAAGTAAGCATATGGCCCATTAATCTACACTTTATTTTCGGTGGCTCCCTCGTAACGTTTGCAGAAATATTACGCTAGGATTTTTGGCAGCAAATAAATTATGTAGATAAAGTATTTCTCCCAGAAAATAACAATTTGAACAATATTTTCCTCTCTTCATTTTTAATTACCGACTATGGTACACTCTATGCGAAGTACTACAGGTACGGCAGATGTACAAAAGTATCGCATTTACGGTAAGCCTGCTTTTGGTTGTTGAGGCTGTTTCCTAGTTTTGCAGGGAACATTATTCTGTCATTACTTTGTTATTCATACGATTTGAAAAACAAAACTCCCACCTCCCCTCGCGGGAACCCCTGAGTAGATGCAACGGATAGGGGGTTCACGTTGCACCGTTGGACAGCGGAGGAACAGCGCTGCAACGATGCAGCGGAGCGGCGCAGGCACCGCGTTTTATAGTGTGCATTAAGGGGACGCGCCGGCGCCAGTGGGTCTGCCGTGGTTATGACGCAACACAATCCAACACAATCCATTTTAAGCCAATCCAATCCAAATCCAATCCAATCTAATCTAATCCAATCTAAGCCAAGCCAAGCCAAACCAATCCATTCGAATCCAATCCAATGCCCCTCGCGAGAGAGTGTTCGCTATCGGAGAGGAGCGGGGGTGAGCGGCGGAGAGCGCAGCTCACGCGGCGAGGAGAACGGCGGAGGGGCGAACGCCGACAACAACGCCGACGCCGGATGCAGGGACAAGGCGAGTGAATGAGATGCAGTCGCATCTAAAAATGAGGAAAAGATACATACTGTTTCCCGGCCATGTCAACGGCAGGTACATATATGTCGGAGTTTTTGACAAGCGATCCCAGATTGTGTGCTTGTTTTGAGGAAGTGCTCTTATGTGTAAGTTAGTGCAGCAAGCAGCAAGAAATTTCATAATGGGATGAAGAATTCGAGAAACAGGGTAATATTTTTTTTACTCATCTAGTATCCAAAGTAAAATAGTTTATGCTAACTCGGCCAAAAAAAACACAATATTTCTATAGCTCCCTTTTCGAGAAGAATTCCCCTCAGTCAACAATGTTGACAGTTTGAACAGGCATCAAACATTCAGGCGATGCTCTGTAGTAAAATATATCAGAACAATTAGTATTTCTCCTTCAACCATATTACATTTTTGAGGATAAAAGTTTTATTTAATGTACGTAGATCCGCATTAAAATGCAAAAAAACATCAATTTCTTTAGCCTTGCCGCTCATAGTTCGTAGGATAGCCCTGATGTTAGTGAAGCCACGCTGTGAATAGGGGTGATCAGCGAAAAAGAAAATCGCAGTATGGCTAATTCACCCGAATCAAAACGAAGGAATCCCGCTTGTACGACGGAATTGCGAATGAATTGCCACAATAGCGCGACTGGTGATGTTCGTTTACTCGCTGCTGTAATGTTTCGACTAGCTTTCTATGCCGCCATTGCATTTGGAACGCTCCTTAGGGAACGTGTTTTCCACACAGAAAAGTCACTGCTGTCGTGAACACTAATGCCGCCAGCCCGCTTTTCAGATATTAAGCACATATCTTTCAGGTTATAGGCCATTTCACAATGTGCAATATAAAGCGGCTTCCTACTGCACTGCGTCCCCCGAGAGACAGCTCCTGCCAGGCCTCGTGGGCGTAACTATTTGTTGACCGCTTTGCGGTAGGACCACTGTAAACACTTGTATTGCGTTGGCCTAATTCTGTCTACTAAGTGACTTTTGTCTTTATCTTATCCTTCCTTTCAAAAATAAGTGAAATGTGTTATTACATACTTTTCTATTTTGACATATTATAAATTGTTTTATGAATTCTATAAATAGTTCTATGGACAGTACATCGGGACGTCATTCTAGGGTGTGGTTATGAACAGGCCCTTAAATATAGCTTTTGTTACGTATTTACTTCCGAAAACACCACTATAGGCATCATAACATTAGCAGAAATTATGATTAGTGAACTCGTTATTCTGTTTTTACTAAACAACCTAAAATATGTTCTGCAGTGGATCACTGTGGCTTCACTAACAAAATACTGAAGAATAATCCTGATGGCATCTATCGCAGCTTGTCAGACTTTTTTTTACAATCCTTTTCATCTGGTATAGTCCCTAAACACTAGAGAATAGCAAAAGTAACGTCCATTTTTAAATCCGGCAATTCCTTATGACCACGTAACTAAAAACTCTATCAGTTGAGCAGTTTCGCGTGGACCTTGAAAGGCCGTGCTGCGCAAGCGCGAGGATCATTCGATTAGATTGGCTTAACTTGGCTTGCATTGTATTAAGTTGGATTGCATTGGATTGGAGTTGGAGTACGGGTGTGTAGAGAATTGGGATCTGCACATTCGCCGGTCTGCGCATTCCAAAGGAGTGACGCCATAGCCGTAGCAGACGCACTGGCGCCTGTGCGTGCCCAGCTGTGCGCGTCCATTGCGCAGTAGCCAAGTCTGACGCTGCGCCGGAGCCGCTTGAAAGCAGTTTCGCGTGGCTCCTGTAGAGCCGTGCTGTGCATCCGCGAGGAGCAAGGACTGGACTGGACTAGATTGGATTGGGTTGGATTAGATTGAAACTCCTTTTAGCAGCAGTAGCCGGGATAATCAGCTAATCCTAGACAACCAAGTAACCCAAGAATGACCAGCTGAACCTTAGCTCATGCTACGATAAACCTGGCATAGCCGAGTTACGTCACTGCTAATTTTTTTGTAAACTCTTCGAACATTTTATTCACTCACAAGAGATTCGCTATTAAGATGAACATATTATAGTATTGAAATACCCACACCACTTTAGGAAAGCGTACTTGTGTGACACTCAGCTTGCTTGTTTCATTAACAACATTCATTCACCCCCTGACGCTGTGCTTCAAGTCGACTCAGTGTTTCCATGTTTTCCCAAAGCTTTTGACCGCGGGAACCTCACCATAGAGTGCTAATCAAACTTGTTCAACTCAATATCAACCATCTTGTAATTTCATGGCGTAAAAATTTTCGGTCATGAAGGGTTCAATTCACATCAGCTAATAACGTTAATTCTTGTTTTCGTCAATTGCACTGTGGTGTTCCTCAAGGCAGCGTCCTGGGCATTTCAGTTTCTCTAACTATATCTATGACTAAACAAATTGCGTTTGTTCAAGGATCAGGCCGTTTGCCAATGATTGTGTTATTTATCATAAAATTAACTGCTTTACTGACCAACTAGCTTGTTTTTCTAATTGCTAATTGTCGCTAAATAATTGCCAAATAAACGTGTGTCCTTCACGAACCACACATATCTCATTCGAACTTTTTACTCCCTAAATAACACAACCATTGAGCTAGCAAACATTTCCAAGTACCTGGGAGTTGCACTTGGACCTGACATTGAATCATCATATCAACGTCATCCTTGCATCGACCAACCTCTCATTAGGCTTTCTAAAGCAAAGACTGAAACAAGCTCCATCACACCTCCGGAAACCTTTATACAGAAAGGTTTTCTGACCTAAAATTTAATACGAATCGGCCATTTGGGAGCCTGGCAAAGCATACTTATTTGGCAAAATCGAATCCCTTTCAAATCATGCCGCTCAAATAATCTTTTCAGAATATTCACGTCATATTATCGACGCAAAAAAATCAAACTTTACACATCTTTACCTATTCTATGACACCGGCGTAAACTATCAGATTTTATTGTTTTGTAAACAGTACCATCACTCGTCAGGTCATGCTGATTTCTTTTCTTCGCCACCGACCATTTTTCGCTGATGTAACCGTGCCTTTTTTGCGAGGCATGTATAATGCCACACTTAAAGCTGTTGACACTCATTCATACCTCGCACAATAGTTGATTGGAATGCGCTACCCTCTCATATTGCAAATGTTATGGATCTGACCAATTCCAAAAACTTTTGCGCACTTACATTTTATCTTGACTTCACTAAAAGCGCTTTCTTAGGTTTGTATAAAAGTCCTTATCAGCATTTTTTACTGTATGCTTCTTTTTCCTCACACCAACTGGTACTTACTTTGTTAAGTAATAGCATATGCTGTTAGCCTTGTTTGCGTTGTTCATTTTCGATGTATATTTTCCTTTCTGTAATACCCTCCAGTGAGGGCCTTTAGGGGCATTTTTAAACAAATAAATAAATGAATTAGGAAAATTACCTCTGATTTTAGAGAGAATATTAGGCATATGAAACAAAAGATTTTGCTTGTCTAGAAGTTGAGCGAAGACTTCTGGCGAGATGTTTATAAGAGAAAGCCTGCGGATAGATGTTTATAGAAGCTTTTATTCACTATTTGAGGCATCTCACGTTCCGTTTTGAGGGAGACGGGTCTTGAAATCGTCTTCCCTATTTAAAAATTTCAGCTATGCAGGTCGCCCTTATAATAACACTGCCTTTAACTGTAAGAACGCTACATGTGTTGTCGCTTGCTAGTAAGCATTAAACGACACCATTCCTATGGGTCACACTCGCAGCCTATTTTCTTCTGGTAAAGATGAGTGCTAATATTGAGGTGTAGTTTTTATTCTGAACAGCACGGACAAGTTACCGCTTCCCTTTATTTTAGCGCGTGCTTCACATGTAGATTCCTTTCTGTTACCTGCATATCAAAATAAAAATAACAAATGCACCTATTTTACAAGTGTGTACAGCGAATTTATTGATTATTATTTGAGAACATTCATCTATTCGCTGATGTTGTGTTTGAAAACATGATCTTTGTAAATTTTCTGGGGAGGCGTTGTAATGTGCGTGTTCAAGTAATTGACTTGATGTTAAAAAAGTCAAAATTTTTCAACACAAAAAACGTATTTTTTTTCTTTTTTGTCACTTCAGGAGCCCTGTCTTCAGCTCTAAACTACTACCGGGCCTTCAACAATGACAGCAGTAACCTGGACAGAATCCCATACACAAAAATTAATACAACCACACTGCTACTGTGGGCAGAAGATGACGAATTTCTTACTCCCCCCGTTGCCCGGTTCAATCGGGAGTGGCTCAACAATGCAAGCACTGTCTACTACCCTGACGCTGGGCACTGGGTCCTCCGAGAATGCCCATCCCAGATCAACAGCCATATTCGTGAATTCGCAAGTACAGGAAAAACGAAAGCCAAACTGTACGCAACGCCTATATATCAGACAAAATGTAGGGAGTCGCCAACTCCCCGACGAAGAGGATGGCTGAGAAAGCTTCTGACAGGCATTTCTGCCAAAGTGAAATTGCCAAATCTTCCTAATGGGGAATAAAGTCTTATTTTCCTTTTGAACTACCTCTGCTAACATTCAAGAAGTTTCTTGAACTTTACCGTAACAATTAATATGATTTTTTCTAAAGTATTATTTGCAGATTACACAAAATTACGTTTTTTTACTGTAACCGAACGAAATAATTTTCATTTATTGAACTTTACAGCTCCCAAGCAGCGCTTACAGTTTGAGCAAAGCTGACAAAGAATTTTTAATACCCAATCTTTATAGCTCAAGCTTGCGGGTAGGAGACTCTCCTACCTGGGACTGTACTGCGCCAATTTGTTGAAGATGTAAAGTAAGTATAACATAGGAGTGGTGCAGTTTGGTCCGACTATATGTTTGCAGTTTTAGGTCTCGTTTGAGAAATCTGCTTATAAAAGTTTATTTAAAAGATATTGGAATGCGTGGTTACGAATGCCTCACCTATTTATTAAAAGGAGGTGGAAGGCCGTATACTATTTTTGCGCAACCTAACGATAAAACTTTCTCCGTGAGAGATGATGACTTGAGTACTGTTGAAAAATATGTACCATGGTTTTCTTTTGCTGTTTTCATTTCATTTTTTGAACAATGGTAGCCACCATAACCAAGAGTAAGGGGTGATGCATGGTTCAGGGTGGTATTGCTGGTGAGTCAGTTATTGGCCGGCATACTCAGACTTTTAAGCGCACCTTTCCTTGTAGCTATAAAGACACCTAAGATTGGTCTTTTTTACGCCATCTTTTATGATGGTGCCTCTCCCGCTCAGGAGGGTCAATCTGAGCTTACTAAGACTTGACTAGCCAAGCGTTGTGATCAGGTGCAGCCGTCAAGAAGTAGGCCAAAAAACACCGACAATTTCAAATGATGTTACTACTCTTCCGTTCGGGCAGCGTGGCCGATTAAAAAATGATACTGTATTGTATCGCAGCCTCTTGCGCGTGTATATGCTACAATACTTGGCTTCGGCCGTACCGCGCATGCACTTTTTATAGCATGGTACGGCAAATCTAGGCTTTCCTAAGATATTTTTACTGCAAGAAAATTTTGAGCTTGTTTTCAGGCACCCTTTTCGAAGTTTTTGATGGCTGATACGAGTGCCCTGCAAAAGCACATTTCACGGAAAACATTTTAAGCTCTCCCGTTTTTCTCCTTATTATTTTAACAGGATGCAACGAGAAGCTTTCTTAATATTTTAAACCTAGAATTCACGATTTTTATAGCCCTGTGTACAGTCGTTAAGTGTATGGGCTTCGACACTTGTATTAGCCGTTTCGCAAAGTCTTTGTAAATAACAATGGTATTAGGGTCACTGCTGTACAGTAAACGTGCGCTAAGCGAAATTCGCCTCAACGAAGGCCTCTTAAACTAAGCAGATTAAGAAAAAGTAATTAGCCTACTGTAAAATCACTGCTGATTTGTGCTCGACACTCCGAAAACTGTTTTACAGGCAATGCCTAGAAACAAAACCGAAACCGAGGGTCATGTTGACTTTAGTACTGTCGCTATACACAACAACATTCGATACGATGGGGGTACATCATAGACCTTCTTTCTTCCACACAAATTATGGCCCACTCGTGTTATAAGTGGCATCTAATCAATTCAAAGATGCTTTAGTGATGCGCGTTTCTCCAAGGACGTGGCCAGTATCCAACAGCAGTCGTATGCCGACAGTTTCGAGGCCCACGCTGCTTTTGGTTTGGTAGCTAAAAGGTACACCATTAGCATGGTGATGATAACATTGCCACTTGCCCTGTGGATACTTTAGCAGATACACTAAAGAAAGTTGAAGAATGCCCCGGTGGCGAGAGTAAACAGGACATCGGCAATGACGACCACCAGAGCACCCCACCATCAAACATAGAAGCAAGCTCGGCAGTAGAAGTACTCCAGCGGTACTTCCAGAGAGAGGGCTGGATGGAGCCCGTGCGCATCTTAAGCAATATGAAAGCCTACTTGTTTAAGCAGTGCCGTTCCACGCTAAAGCAAACCACATTGGACATGTTTTTTGGGAGTCACAACCTTCAAACGTAGCTGTTAATAAATGATATGAACGTCACTCTCCCGTCAGGTTTACTTTAAACACAGTGTACTATAGTTGCATTCATAATTCTCTAAGAAAACACTCTGGAACAACTTGCTATGACGCTTCCATGCTCTTGAAGAAAGGTTTTCAGGCACTTCATTCTTCAAATGTAGGTTTATCGTTCCAGACCTTCCTTCCATAACTAGGGGACGACGGCGCAGCTGGAACACGCATAGAAAGGCAGAGCTTTGCGAAACTCTGATTCAGAATCCGCGCGCTGCGAGCACCTCTGCTCCATTGATGCGGAGGGGCAAGTGTTCAGGCACGGCAACAGGGGACTGTACTTCGCAAGACATTTACTTTATAACGCTAGGTAAGAAAATAAACCATTAATTTGAAATAAGGAAACACATTATGCAACATTCACTTAGCTTTCCACGATTTTACCTTTTATGATTAATGGCAGCCACCGCAAGCACTGGAGTGCCGCTTCAACTTTCCACCAACAAATGGCAGGTTTGTGAACTTGTCCCATTCTTGCCCCCAGTGCCTGGGGGCCAACTGGTTTTTGTTACATGGGGCTCATGGGAAGTTTCACAATTGGTGTACATGCAGAGCAACCCTGCACATTCACAATTCTTGCGTACATACTCATCAAGCTGCAGACACATGTACGTGCTAATTACCTCAGCTAAGCCCAGTCACAGCAATGTCCGAGAAGCGTTGGGTCATTTCAAGCCAAACCTCGCAACGAGAGTTTCAGCCAAAGTGCTTCTCTTTGAACCTCTGGCTGTTTTTTGTAACATGTGGGTCTGATAGAAGCACAAAACTGCTTCAATGCAAATTAACACTTTGTGACCTTAATGACTGGCTAAAAAATCTGTTATTTACATTGAAAGAACAAACAACCCGCTTGTTTATTTACACAAATACAACAAACTAAACCAACAACGCCAGTGGTGCCCCGGTGGTACAGAGGATTTGAGTCAGTGCTACACTTTAGTGTGGTCCCTTCTCGGTGCCACGAGCCATTCGGAGGCGCTTGTTCTTTGGCTTTGGCTTGGCTGTGGGCAGTGCTGAAGGTACTCCGTTAGAAGACGCAAGGCTTTCCGTCTCCGTCGCTGTTCTGCAACAAAAGGTCCTGCAAGCTCATTCACTTAGTCTTCTCACTTCCTCCTGGGATGCAGCATTGAACGCAACTGAAAGAAAATGTGCCCGCCCAAATTCTGTTTCAACATGTGGTATACTCCCCAAGCTTCACAATTGCTGCTCCGCCTGCTGCCGCTTCTCCATGGCCTATACGGGGTGAGCGCTGCATGGTAGACAGGGGCATATACAATGTTTTGGTTCTCCTTTGCTTCTATTTGCCTTTCCGCACCCTAAACAACTTCTTACGGTGACGTCGGTAAGCAAATAGTACGGTTAGGGCACTTCAAAAAACAGCTGCTGCATGCACGGGCAGATCACGGTTATTTCTGAGGCAGGGGTCAGCTTCTATCAGCGATGATGATGAGAAGGAGCAGCCATGTTTATTCCCCGATATTTCGGAAAAGCAAAAATTCGAGAAACAAAAAAAATCGTCAACTAGACCTTTTCTACAACCTAAGGGGTCATCTTCTCGTGGGTGTAAATTCAAAAAAAAGGGAGCGGTCAGGACATCCGCACCACCCCTCTGGATCTGCCAATGGCTGCGTGGTAGAGTGCTCAAACGCCAACGAGAGCTATCCCACAATTCTGTACACTTCTTGGCCTCTCTTACGGGCGTCGGCGATGGCAACAGCATATCACCACTGTCAGCACCGAACACGTCAGGCACATGTGAATTCTACTGTCGCCTCGTTTACACGTAATTATTATACCGGCACCGTAAGAGGACGGTTTCGTTTTCCAGCGCCGACAAAGAATGCGGCATTGTTTAGAATATGTACGTTGTAGAACAATATGTTTTGGGGATGCAATTACCCAAAACGTGACACTAACTTCTGTCTATTACAGGAATATAACCCACGCGAAAATCGTTAGCCTATTCAAAGGCTGTGCGTTGTTAAATATGTGCCCACTCATGCCTTATAGTAAGGTCCAAGATGGGTTAATGAAACCAAAGAAAAATAAATGCTCTGCAAGTCCGGACGAAAAAGAATAGCGCAGTACTCATTTCGAGAGTGTTCGTAAAATGTATGCCACAGCAGCTTGCCCAGCGTAGTGATCAATATCTGAGGTAAGATACTCGCAAGCGTAACTGGCATGCTCTCAGGTATGAGTGCTCCGATAGATTAAGTAAGCACACACTGACAAAACCAATTTACATTGTAGTGTATAGCCATAACATGACCACATGAGGAAAAGCTGCTTACGGAGACACTGTTAGTGAATTCAGGGCAGTGGAATTACAACCCAGCTCCATGGACACGCCGGTGTCGCAACGCCAGCAGTTACACACACCTGGCTCTTATACAGACCAAATATACCACTTTTAAGGCTGCGTTCCAATTCGAGGACAACTTGGTAGACAGCCTAAGAAGCAGTCTAACTAGACGTCTAAAGGAGTGAATTGAGAACGGTGCCGTGTTCTCGAACGCAACTCCAGCGCAGACGACAGCCTCCTAGCAAGCATGTTGAGTTACGCAAGCCGCAGGTACCGTAACTGACTTTACTGTTGTTATTACAAACATTATGTAATTTAAAAATAAAGATGGTCATCTACACAACTCTTAAATTATACTAAATATTTTATCAAAAGAAGAAGTGCCTTTGTTCCAACATTATTACGCAAAAAGGTGGCGCTGGCGTAATTTCTTTGTTTAGACAGGAAGGTAGCCTGCATCGTTGCTGACTTTGATGCCGTCTCCTAGAAGCAGTCTTTGTTGACTGCTTCATTCGAATTGGAACGGTGGTTAACATGGCGGGCTGTCCGCGAAGACGGCAACGAAGCCGCCTAAAGGGGAAATTGGACGCACCCTAAGATCACGTTAGAAACAATTACCCACTTGTAAATACACCGCATTTGGAAACCGAGGGACTGCTCCTCATATGTATTTCCAACGCATACGAAGGGTAGACCTCAACAACAAAAGCAGCGGTGACAGTGACGAGCGGGCCAGAGTGAGCCGCGGCTGCTTTCGAAACAAGACGCTAGAGGGATTTAAGTGGCGCTCCTACGAGAGCACTCGAGGTGTATATACCCCTAAATCGTTTTGTGACTTAGTTTTAAACACCACACATGCCCCGTATTTATATAAATACCATTTAAACATTTGGCTGCGTATCTGCACCTTTCGTTGCAAATGTCGACAAAAGACGATAGTCCTTATCGACTTTTGCCAAGTCAATACCCCCTTCGCTTTCCCGCTCACCTCTCATGTTGTTCTTCTTGCGTCGCGTCCTACCAAGGTAAAGACGCCAAAGGTTTGTTTAAATCGTTTTAAATTTACCGCGTTCCACTTCTCAACGACGGGTATTTCGATGCCAACGCTGTGGTACGGCGAAGACACGCGTGAATCGCGGCGCCTTACTTCAACGATTATAGAACCGCGTTTCCCTACTCCACGTGCGTTGCAAACAGAACGTGAAACCTATCTTGTAGAACCTTTCGTAACTGTTGCCGGTTGATTTTTTAAAATGGCGCAAGAAGCTATAGTTGCGCGGGCGACAGCAGGCAAGGCGGAGTGAAATTTTTCTCCAGATGATGAATAAGTTCGCAAAACTGAAGCATGTATGACTTTTTATAAAGGAACACTGCAAATATAACTTGTGCATTATTTGTTGTCTTATGTTTTCGTAATGTCTTGTTCTTTTTCAACAATGTTGACAAGTATGAGCATTACACCGGACCTAGACGGGTAGATTTACCTGTGACTATACATGCTAATACGCAGGCCTTGTTTTACTTTGGCCGAGTTGCTGAATCGAGTCACAAACAGACAGACAGACAGACAGACAGACAGACAGACAGACAGATAGACAGACAGTCCAAAATTTCTGGGTTTAAGTGGCACAAAAAAGACTATCGTCTTTAATACGTGGCACAAGAAAGACTATCGTCTTTAATACACTACGCACCATGCGACGGAGCAGCTGGCGGAGCGCCGGCACAACTAGTCGCCACTGTGGCAAACTCCCGGATGTGACTCCAGTTGCCCCGATCGCTTCTTCTCCGTAGCCCTTTTAGAAGTGGCTTCACGTGAGTGAGCTGCGTAATTCGTGCCTCTTGCATGAATTCGTGCCTCTTGCGTGCTCTCATGCGTTTCCTAAATTCGAGAAGCTGAGGAAGCTCTTGGATAACGACCCAAAAAGAGGAAATTCGAAGAGTGCCGGGGATGGCCGACGGAAGAGCATACGCCATCGGCAGTCGAGTACTGCAGCAGCAGGGTCTCGGTCGGTGTACGAGTACGTGGGACGCGAGTACAGCACGCGTGACAATACGCTTTTGGCGCGGCCAGTCGGCTTGTCGGCATGCGAACGAATACGGCAGCTCTGCAGAGCAGTGTATACTCGCAGTTACACGGCTATATGAGTATGGGTGCACGATACGAGGTGACGGCCGACACGAGACACTCTTGTAGCGGCCGGTTGCGGCGTCAACGAGTACGGCAGCTACGCGGTGCACTACCCGTAATAGATTTATTTCAATGACTTCATCGAAAAATAAAAAAAACTAGCTGCTTTTGCTACCATTTCACTCGCCATGAAAATAAATAGAAAAAACAAGAAGACGAGTTTAGGGTAGGAACCTTGACATTATGTGCTCAAACCGAATTCGTACAAGCTTGATGGTATGGTTCCGCGCTTTCCCCCCATTGGTAACTTTTTCCCTGCTGTTTTCTTTTCTCACAAACGCAGGCCAAGTTAATCAGCTCGGCCGAATATGCCCTGTGCCAACGCCTATTTACTGCTCAACACTGCTTTTTCTGTACCTATTTCCCAGCTCTCAGCTTTGCCACAACGCCGCGCAATGCCTGTGTTTACCTTTGCCTGAGCGGCTATAGGCGCATCCGAGCTGATCACAGTGGCGCAATAATGGTTGCACGGAATTCTCAACCCCTTCTCGCACATGTTTTTAGTTTTTGGAGAAACGGACGACCCGAAACGCATCGAATGCGTGCCGGCCGGCCGTAATGGCCGCCCTTTTGTTCAAGTTTGAAAAAGAGCATTTTGAAAAAGAGCATTTTTTGATGTATGTTTAGAATGCAGCGACAAAATTTTGCGGCTCCAGATTTCACACTTAGTACATTTTACATCAATACTACCGGAAAACAGTGCATTTAAAATACCAAACGTTGTTTGTTGCAGTTCATATTTAAGCTTCATTTGAATGAATATTTCAGTCGATCGGATGCGAAAACAAATTCGTGAAGCTGGCTTGTGGCTACCTCATGTTAGTAAAGCCTTGTTCACTTCTTATTTCACTGTAGAGTGCAAGCCTTCCTACATGTATTTCTAAAGCTAAGAGATAAGAAATTGCCAAGTACGATTTCTGCCCCCCTCAGAAGCTATATATCATGGTATTGTTCGAGTTCACAGCCAGTGAAGATATTCTACAGACACGCAAAAATTCTAACATTAATGCGTAACATTGCTATGATCGAATTTGTGCTCCCAGACAATAAAGTGCTGATCTAATGCTAATCGTAAATATTGTACAGCTGACCAACAATACAAGTTGGTTTGGTACAGTGTACTGTGTACACACAAAATATTAAAAAATCGAAAATATGATTACAGTTTAGCCCAGAGCACACAAGAAATGTGTCAATGTTAAGAGTTTGTAGGATTTACTATAAATGTGTAACACTCACTAGTACTGACCGTCTCTTAAGACTACATTGCCATCGTGCAAGTATGACAAAAACCGAGGACCTCAAGAAAAGGAGCCCGGTGTGGGATTTTCGATACACAGGAAGTTCACCGGAAGCATGCAAGAGTTCATCAGTATCAACTAAAGAGACGGAGTCATTTTAATCAAGCTAAACAAGCGATACAAGTTAGATATTTCAAGCCTATGCGCCAACAGCTAGCTACGATGATAAGGTCGTAGATGGTTTCTACGAAGACGTCGAATCAGCAATGCAGAAGGGAACAACACACTTCATGGTTGGAATGAAGACTTCAACGCAAAAGTTGGTAGGAAGAGAGTAGGAGAAAAGTCAGTTGGGAACTTTGGAATCAGCAGCCACAACGGTCGATGAGATGTACTGGTTGGATTTGTGGAGTGATATACCGTGGCGCTTATCACACATTCCTGTGCAAACGAAAAATGAGGAAATGTACAGGAAAAAGTGACAAAGGCATAACAAAAAAAATTTCTTTTCCAACTTTGTTCACGATACCATATATTCTACATGGAGTGAAGTTTCATCTCACATGGCGACCTCAACCACTGGTGTTTCAGTGTGCATTACTGAAACGAGAGCATCTATTCTAGGGATTCACACATTCCTCTGGTAAAAAACGCGAACGGCAGTCCCATGGTTGTTCAAATCAGTTGTAGGACAGGAACGGTGCACAGGGCAGTGGAAGGCATGAAATTAGCCTGATCTTTAAACCCTCGTCTGCCATGCCCCTCGGGCGTGGCGGTATTGTCCCTCCTGCTTACACTCGTTTCTGGGTCCCTTTCCCACTAGAATTGCACATAAATTTCCTTTATAAAAAACGTTTACACAACTAATTTTGTGCCCATGCGGGAAAATCTAGAATATGGGTTCTGCGGGAAGAGCACTTTACAAATGTGCAAAGCAAACCCTCTTTGCAAGTAACCCTTCTGGTCTACAAAGCTTTACTTGATTCTCTGGGGAAGCGGTGCTGCACAATTTCAAGGCCCGAGTGTTTTATTCTTTCGTACAGTAAAACGAAGCATTCGCCGAATGGTACCTCAGAAAAGCGGGAAACCCCAGAACCAGTAGTAGACAACGCCGGTGGTGCATGTTTGTGAACTTTAAAATAATTACAACTTTAATAAAGTTTTCAAACTGTGCCAGCTGTTTCTAGAACAAATCAACTATTGCTTTATTATCTTCAATCATCTGTGCTTGTGGATATCCACACACCCCTGTCAATCACTCCGCGGAAAGTTCACTTAGGATAAAGAGAAAGGGCCGAGAAGTGGGTACCATCGGGGTTTTGACTTCACCATTAAACGACCACTGAGCCAACAGCTGTGATGCAACCTACTTCTTGCCCCTCCCTGATTTTGAACGAGCTGACTGCCTTGTTGCCCTGTTCACTGGCCTGAATGGTGGGACGTGCAGCTTCACAATTGGCTCTGCCCTTGGAACTCGGAGTAGAACTGAAACGAGCATTTTTGAAGGTTGGAAGTCAGTGCCTAGGACCTCACACCCCTTGTTACACCAGACCTGATGCCTTTCAGACCCTCAACTGATACAAAACATACATGTTTTTTAATCACAAATAAGCTGTTCTAGTAGATGAGTGATGGTGTGTGTTTTTCGCTGACCTTGTGGTTAAAATGATTGTTGCAAGTGCAGTGGAAGTTACTCACAGCACAGGTGCACAAGGCTCCCCTAAGTGTCGTCATCTTCGGCCAGCACTTCCAGGTTCTCCTGGACCTTGTCGGAGCAGATGCGCAAGGCACGGGCCGTGCTGATCTTCACGTGCTCCACGAGGTTGACCTGCGGGGGTGGGAAAGAGAATTGGAATCGACCTTTCACCCCTCGAAGACATTTACACCTTTGACGTCTTGGCTAACTGGATGAGCAGCCTTTTGTGCTGCTCGATGGCGAAGAGACAGAATGTTGGTCACCTCCCTCGACATTGCAGTCTGAATGCGAGGACAAAAAAACCAAGGCCGGTGGGGGGACTGTGCGTCTGAGTACTGGTATCGCTTAGGAAGGAATCAATAAACAGACGAGCCATCAATGCACGTTACGGGTGGACACATGGGCAAGCACTCACGCCATTGCGTAAAAAAACTTCAATTTTGCTACTACGACTATGTGTTTTTTTATTGAAACTCTGGGTGTCAAGTCAGCCTCAAGTTGTTGGATTGTATCGAGTATGCATGCATATCAGCACAAGATTGGCGAGATTGGCTATTCCAAGCAGCAAGCACAGAACTTGCGTGCATGCCATTGAACAGGTAACATGCTCTAGTCTCCAAAGAAAAAAGTTCACATCCACCTCAGTGGAGCCGTACGGCTACAAAGTAAAGCTGTACAGCTTTCTCGGAGACTTCGCAGTTGAAGAATAAAAATTAATCCTGGCCCAGGATTCGAACCCTTCGCAGAAACCACCTTGGTGCTTTCCCGTAAATCTGGTCGATTAAAGCTCCAGCCTGTTTTACTGGGTAGGTTGACTCGTAACTGCCTGGATTCTGGTTTCTGACATTCTGTTTCTGATCTTCAGAAGGGAAAAGGTTTGACTGTCTTGGTACTTAGTTTTTCACAAAGAACAGATACAGTAAAACCACTTTACAGAAGACACTGTTAGAAGGGGTACACAGTTATCGCAGGTATTTGAAAATACTTTGGTTGTGTTTGTATGTACGCCATGTTAGCAGCATTGAACACAAGATGCCTTCGTTAAAACAGACACTCTGTTACCAATGGCAACTATTTTGGCTCCCTAGAGTAAATTCTTCCAATTTGGAAGTGACATAATGCGAGGGGATTCCTTCAATACGAGGAAAATCTACAGTATGGGAATGGTGAAGCGTGGGCCTGCATCCAAAAGACCGCAGAGGTTCCACAATCTTTAATGGAGTTTCTGCCTGCAAATGTGGACTTCTTGTATTTCGATCACATGTGTTTCGTGCAAGTAGATGACGCCCAAGAGGATGAATCAGAGGACCATGACAAGGACATTTCAGGGCTGAAATGGACGGCATCTGAGGCTGACGAAAATCTACATGCACTTCAACCGTATTGTGAGCCGCAGAAAGGCGTGAAAAGTGAAAGTGCTTTACCTCCAGAAGTTGGGAAGTACCCAAAACTAGACTGCTCGCTGACTTCTTGCCATCCTTAGAAAGGTCTTGTAGCAAACACAGTTTCAGGAGTAGGACTAGACCACTTTACAAACACTAGCACCAGCGTTTCTAGACGTTTTGTAACAAGAGACCTTCCCTAAGAGAGACACGTTTCCCAGCTCACTCGAACGTATCCTGTAGCAAGACGATAGCTTTATCTTCACCCGTCACGGAGATGTGGGGGTAACGAGAGCGGACTACAAGACATAATTATGTGGTATATCCTCCAAATAGGCGTAGCTGACCCGAACAATAGCAGGCGAAAATGAGTAATTACCTCACAAAAAAGGCGAACTCAATAGGTGAGGGCGGACGGTTCCAAGACCCTGTCTGCCTTGCAGCTACTTTCGTCGAAAACGGTCGAGTAAACTGAATTTCATCTGCAATACACTACAAACTTTCATGTCAACATTATTTTGTATTCTGTCTGTTTGCATTGTGACACAAAAATATTTCACTCGCTTGTGGTCGTTCTTCGTTGACTTTGGCGCAGCGGCTGGCACCCACAAAAAAAACCATGCGAAACAAATACATTCCATGTGCAGGCAGAGAAGGCGCGTACTGCCTGCGGCCTTACCGCTAAGCGAAAGCCAACTCCCATAACAGCTCATCTATCCTAGCCTTGATAAAAGCGAAACCATAACCGCATTAAAACCTAAAACACAATGTTCCACCCAAGTTTTGAGGCACGGGGCAATATGATAGTATCTCTAGGATCAATTCTGTCTTTACAGTGCAAGATGCCGCTGAAAAACTCTTTTGGTGCAATAAGGGCTCTTTGGCATAGCATGTCACAGGTAAACACGTTTGGTGCTCAATGGCGCAAATGACGCATCTGTGCCACCACTGAAAGAACGAACACGCCCAACGTACTTTCTGAGCTTTGTCTCCCCGTGGTTTTCTGTACAATGGTTCCTTTTCAGACTCCGCATTCTGAAGGAGAACAAGAGAAGCAACGTTTTGGGAAAACGATGCCAGATGCAACAAAAATTGACATGACATTGCTGCACGAGTATACTGTCGGAACACAGATTACAAACGGGCATACCTGCCAACCTAGCAAGATGGAATTTCGGGAGACCGCAGCAGCAGGTGGGGGGGGGAGGAGGCGGCGAGGGGTGATCAGAAATTACTGCGACTCGAGACTTTCCTCCCACTTCGGGAATATTTTTCGAAACAACTGTCCTGCGTGATCCCTAACTGTTTCGCGGCAAGTTGTGTTCCACTGGAAATCCTGTGAATAGGAATTCTGCGCCCATCGAATCATCTTCGCTGCTCTTTTGGAAGAGAATTTCTATGCTGCCCTGCCCTTCCACAGCTCGACCGTAGTTGTGATGCTTCTGTGAAGCGATGTGCACCTTTATGTTGGTCTTGCCGCCGTGAAAAACGCTTTCATCACAGGCGCATGTGGTACAGAATCTGTACTTGTCATTTTTTCACAAAGTCACAAAGCACAGAACTTCAAGTGTGTACGAGTCCAGAAACCCGTGCAAGTACTTCTCTGGTTTTGACACCACCATCGACCTTCCAAACAAACTTGGGGAAACACGCAACCCCCCCCCCCCCCCCCAAACACGTAACAAGCACAATTGACGCCTAGGCCTGCGGCGTAGGCCTAGTGTACAAATAACTCTCAAACATACTGAACCCGGTCGTGCTCCAAACAACGCCTATAGAAAGATGTCGGCCTGCCACGTTCATGCAAGGTCTGTTATCAGTAGTGGTAGCTAGTGATACTTCCAGAGGTCACTTGCAACAGACTGCCGCACACGCGGCCACAGCCGCCTCTATCGGCGCCGCCACCGTGGTGCACACGTCCCATTTCAACCAAACCAACCAATCTCCATTGGCAGTTCGCGAACCGAAGTGGCTGGTTGTGTTACAGTTTTCATGTTGACAACACACCGCATTAACGCAGGCACTCTCGAAGAACTCGCATCAATGCTTCCTGCCAAAACTATGCGTAGAACGTGAACTACGCCAGACAGACGCGAAAGTTGAGGTACCTTTTCCTTGTTAGATACGGTGGCGGCGACGTCTCACGGCTGGAGCAGTACTATAGTGCGCAGAACATACTTAGTGGTACTCAACGTTATGGTTACAATGAACTGTAAATATGGTGGCGAGTGGTCTCCCGCAGCACTGCAACTGTCACAGCAGGAAAAACAGACGTACGCACGTGATTAAAAAAAGACCTCTGCTGTGGCGGCCACCTTTCGGGATATTCAAAATACCATTCGTGCAATCGGGAGACTAGGTGTAAAAATTCAGGAGTCTTCCCGAAAATTCGGGAGAGTTGGTCGGGATGCGATGTGAAAAAAGTGAGTGGATAAGCTCTATAAACTTTCGTGCTGCATGATAGCAATACCAACAATTATATTACCCTTAATACTGCCACATTTATTTCATTATAAAGCAGTCACGATTATAAAGCGAGGATGCAGTTTGGAGCGTCAGAAAAAACGCCATATATGTATATACTGAGCTTCGAACATATTGTGGGGTATGATTTGAGACTATGGACTTGGGAAATAGAAACCTCGCCTTATATTTGAATAAATACGGTAGTTGGTTTGTTAAGAAGGCCGCATCAGACGCTTTGAAAAAAATAAACGCACATTTTTTATGAGGAGGATGGTTAAATAAGACTTGAAGCCTTCTCCTTGGCTAGCTGATCACGATCAAAATACAAAATACAAACTGCTTCGACTACGCCAGAATAGCGTAACTGGATATACGTCGGCTTCACGACAAGGACCCAGGTTTGACACCAACCGTTTAAGGCGTATTTTTTTCCTTTAGGCCCCTGATATTCCGTTGCGGGAACCCATTTTGTGTGTAAGTTGGCTTTCCTGTAGACATTTTGGGATGAAAGATTTGGATTTTGGACTTGGAAGGCATTGGCTTTGGAACAGAGAAAGCTTCACGTGTCAACCATCTTTCGCTTCACCCACAGTCATATCATCGTCGGAGAAAGTTGGCTTTCTTGCATTGCGTCTTGGGGCAATAGTGTCATCAGTGACGCATACAACACCCATCTTTAATAAAATCCTGTGGTTTGCAAGTATCGTTTGCTTCGCCCTAAGCAAAGTACACAGCTATGTCGAGTGAAATATTAAATGCAGTGAAACCCTGATAACGCAACTTTCAAGCAATCGTGAGAAAGCGTCATATAATCGGACTGAATACGACCGGGTTGTTGGTAAATGCCGGCCTAGTAGACGGTACCACGCGACAGGTGGTCTAAGAATGTATTTAAACTACTGAATTTAGCTCATGTTCTCGCGTGATTTGGGAACCTTCAGCTTAAATCCCAATTTAAGAAAAAAAGAGCACCTATGCTGTGGCCCCTGCCCTCCATGGCGTCGAGCTATCCCGCCAGCAAAGCGCCGCGCCATCACGACACCCGTTCCGTTCGGCGCTATTTATGGCCCGCTGGCGCCACGCCTTTCATTAGCAAGATGAGGCCGACATGGTAGAGCAAATTGAGGTGGGAAAGGCGAGTGTGAAGCTTCCGAGGCCAAGGAAAAAGAACAATACTACAGAGCAAAGATTAAAAAAACCATTGGCGGCAATCCACGCTGCTAAGGAAGTTGGAAATCAAGCTGTCAACGACACCCGCAACAATTGCCCACCTGAAGTCACTTGAATTTACACACGTGGCTCTACGAAGACTGAAACCAGATAACATGCCAGCCGTTACCTAGAATTCGTGGGGGCAGAGTCCCTAATGCAGAAGCGTCGGCAGAAAGAAGATGGAGAGGAGCGTCTTTCGAAGTGTAAGACAGGGGAGCCTAGCTATCCAGATGTCTAGGTCGGGGCTACACCACCGCACGACACAAGCGTAAACACCGAAACAATTAGGCAAGAGAACTTAGTTATTCCTATTACCCGCCGCGGTGGCTCAGTGGCTAAGGCGTTGCGCTGCTGAGCACGAGGTCGCGGGTTCGATTCCCGGCCGCGGTGGCCGCTTTTCTGATGGAGGCGAAAAGCAAAAACGCCCGTGTGTGCGAGATTTCGGCGCACGTTAAAGATCCCCAGGTGGTCAAAATTAATCCGGAGCCCTCCACTACGGCGCGCCTCATCGCCTGCGTTGCGTCGGCACGTTAAACCCTACAATCAATCAATTAGTTATTCCTATTTACATCAATTTAAACTGGTTATTTTAGTGGGTTTGAGAATTGCCAGAACGCTGAGAGAACTTTTATAATCGCTATTTATCAGGGCCAGTTTTTCCTTCCGCCTTTTCTAATACAGTTTAACCACGATGTAACGAAGTCAGTAAAATTGGTATTTGACTTTGTTACATTGAAATTTCGCTACACTGAAACTTGCGGTGAAAATGAAGCATTAACCTCGTGAAGCGGTACCTGCAAGCGAAAACGTGACGCCCCTACATGGCCGGCGCGCTGACATCGCTGCGGGGACCACTCACATGATGTGGCAGACGTGGAGCGAGGCAGTGGCAGGTAGTTCCAACTACTTACAATTGCCGGAATGTAACTCTTTGCTTAAAAAAGGGCAACGTGCCGTCATAGCTTAATCGTGTACACACACATCAGCGTGAACCGCATGAAGCGTTTTCTGCAAGCACAAACGCGCCGCGCGAGCTACAGGCGCGCTGAAGAAGTCGCGGCATTTACCCGCGTGGTGCGGGTAGCTCCAGTGACAGCCAATAGCCGCACGTTAAACTATGATAAAAGGGGCAAACAAAGTTGTTCGTCCGCGAAAAAAGCTGATAATATGGGCGAAAACTGCATTGTAAAACGTCATCTGCGCCCCTTAGGAAAGTGCCCATCCAATATCCTCCACAGTGGTAGGCCCAACTGTCTCAGGTATCCCCGAGCCGGCCGTACCCGAGCGCTTCGAAGCTTCCCCCACGCAGTTCCTGCTTCCCTATTGGTGCAAGTCGCCAGGGTCCTCCCATTGCCGCGCGCTACGCAAGTCATTTTCTCGGTCGAGGCAGAAGCCGCCATCGGCGCGAAATCGCGGTCAAATGTGTGAAAAACGCACACACAAGGCTCTTAGCGATCCACAAATGCTTCGCGGCGCACTTGATGGAACAATGCAACCCAACAAGCGCAAGCGACCACGAACGAAAGACAAAGCGGGAGCGCCACCTTACGCAAGTTTGTATGCACTACGCTCGCTCACGGACCCGTGGCTCGTAGCATTGGACGCTGTGTGTCGCCATTCGCAGTTAATTGAGACCGCGTTCCGGCGCTTGCGTCTCCCAGATATACTTCTACAACCAAAATTGTGTGACTAATTGTTAGAAAAACGTCGTTACATTGAAAGTTCAGCTAATGGGACGTCGTTAAACAGCGGTTAAAAATACATGTTATGCATACACTTGAACATGGAAAAATTGTATGGTTCGTTACACCTGGGGTTCGACTGTACCTCTTCAAGGTTCGACTGTACCTCTTAAAGCACCACCGAATTGTTATTCATCAATTTAGAAAACTGAGTCCAATGCCTTCCAAGCAGTGCGCAAAAGTAGTGTTTTTCTAGCGGCCAGATGTCTGTATGTGGTCTCTACTTTTCGTTTTCTCGCCATTCAAACCAATCGTTAACGTATATTTGCTGTGTGATCAGTGTTGTACACGTTCCTCTAAAACTGGAACAAAAGCTCGTTCCTTGCTACTTTTTCATTTTGAAACGAGTTCCCGTTACAAGTTCCTTTATTGCGAAATGAAGGCATTCCAGTTCCACTTCGAACATTGGAACATGTCGTTAAATTAACGTTAAATTTCGTTTTTTCCAAATTAAATTATGGTGTCGGATAATCGTGAGGCGAAATAACGTGAGAAATTTAATTCCCATTGAACTACGTATACTACACGAATGTTAACACCGCCGGCAGCAGATTATCTAGAGATAAAAAGAACCCAAAGAAACGCTCTCGGACAAATTTTTTCAGGAAGCATTGGACAAACTTTAGACATGTCTAACTGCGACTTTGGTGCTTGTCTATTATATGTGCAACAGTTTGATGTCGGCCAGTTGCTTCGAGACGATCAGAGTGATTAAAGGCGCAAGAAAAACGCGGACACTAGAAAAAAAAACTAGCAAACAAACGAAGCGCTCTGTTTGCCTTACTCGTTTTTTTCTTGTGTCCGCATTTTTCTTGCGCCTTTAAACCCTGTAATAATTATAGGTGCAAGACGGTTGTGGGTAAAAATGGTGCCGGAAAAACTGGTCCCAAATCGAAGGTAGAAACAAATGGTGCCGGAAAGATTGGTCCCGAAGCCAAGGCGGGAAAATGTTGTCTTGCTCTGCTAAAGCCGGTTAACCGCACCAAGCATGTTTGTTTTACCGAAATTCACGTTGTAGTGCTGTCATTGCCTCTCCCATATTTATTCTCTATTTGCCGTTAAGCTAGCTTAATCGACCGATGTTTCCCATTGACGATGGCTCAGCCACATATGACATGCAGAAATCTCAGACGAGCTCTGTTTTAAACGCGCACGTTGTGAGGAAAGTAAACGGGTGCCACACAACCTCGACAGGTGAAGGTATACCGACAGGAAAAAGAGGATATTCCTGGTGATGTATTATGAAAGGATCGAGCATCATAGGGGGTTGCCATGGAGACTAATCGAGTGCGGACGTGGCAGCTGTACAGTTAGTACAAACGTTCAAGGCATATCAACATAAAATTTCGCCTCCACATTCTCAGAGAGTTGTAAGCACCCCTGCAATGTTTTACGTTTTTTTTCATTACTTTTTTGTTACAGTAGTTGTTGCTGTTTGTTGCACTGCGGACCGATAAGTTCGCAGACCGAAATGTTCGCACCGAAATGTCCTGCACCGAAACGTCATAGAACCGGGACGACACTGTGCGCTTGTTTAGTGGAGCACCCACGGCGTCTTCTTCAATTTTCACGGATACTGATGTAACCTCGCAGCGTAGAGCTTTAATGACCTTCTATACACTGATATAGCTGTGTTCGACTAAGGTATTAAACTGGCGGTTCCAGGACTCGCAGTTGTTGTTTGTGCTGTTTTAATCGAATACTTGGATTAAAATTTGTACTCGATGCTCAGCCCTACCATCCAACCATGCATCCATCTGTACATACATCGCCCACACATCCATCCATAAAACCATCCGTCGGTCCGTCTATCTGTCTACCCAAATTGCTTTGTTATATTTTAGCCTCCACAAGCGTTAATTTCGGCCCCTTATAGGCATAGTAAAGAATGTCATCTCTTTCTCAACCCTTTAGCTAAAATGCCACGGGACAAAATAAAAACCGCAAAAAAGTCCAGATCTAACTTTATGGGAGGCACGTCGACTGGAGAATGCGACCATTATTTCATAGATGGTCACTGGGACCATTTTTTTCTGGGACCATTTTCTCCGAGACCATTTTCTCAGGGACCATTTTTTTCCTCTTGCGGTGCAACACATACGGCACTTTCCACTTCGGTCTTACAAATGCGCAGTAAGGTTACTGCGCCTCAGATGTGCAAACAGAAAGTTAATCACATGCAGGAACGTAATGAACTTTCTTGCATAAGAAACCACGTCGAAAGGAACAATACATAACCTTTTAATGTCATTCAACGCGAACGACATTAGCTGTAAATCACATTCGCTTTGGCCATGCGGGTCTAAATGGCAAAAAGATGCCGTTCGGTAATCATAGCAGTGGCAATTAAAAAACCCGCAGAATTGCAAGATTGTATCGTAAATGCGTCCAGTATATCATCAACCTTTTACTGTTTTAAAACAAAACGAATTACCTTTCACCGAAAAGGTGTATCTTTATTTTAAGTGACATTCACATCACAAGCCGAGGGAAATTGTGTACTTTAGGTGGACTTGTTCTTGGGAGAGTTTGTGCACAATTTCAAAAGGTGTAAGCTGGGCCGAGGAGGACACCACACAGAGGGAAGTACACGAGGGCTTGGGCAGACATGCAAGTAACTATTATGCCCCGCAGAAACACACATAAATACAGGCGGGCATATCATTGCGCACGGGCGAAAACGAAAAAAGAAAACCATTCTACAAAAATTTCTGGTGAGGATTTTTACAAGTGATCTTCGATAAGCAACTCTGCACGCTGGCCGTCGACTTCAGACGGCCTCTCTCAGGTATTGTTCAAACGGCGCGGGACGAAATAAGGCCAAACAATGACGAAATTGCTGTTCTTTGTCAACACGTCGCGTGCAATACAAAAGGACCTGGCAGTTCCGTTGATCAATTCCCACGAGATTGGCTACCTGCCTCGCCGTGAAGAACTGCGTGCGTTCTTCGTAACAATTCAAGCAGAACAACATCCCGAATAACTGCGGCGCGCCCACCTCTATTGATAGCGAGCGCAACTCTTCCAACAAAAACGCATCCATGCCTCCCGTGCACTAATGCGGTAATTACCCCCTGAAAATATACAGATAGGGTTGTTTCACAAGGTACCTACAGAGCCTCTCGGACTAAGGTAACCTTTGTTCGGTATGATACAATTCTAGCGGCCAAACGCGCATCCTGGCCTCCACAGGCAAGCGGGTAAATGTGAAAAGCATTGATCCGGCTCCGCAATTCACCCGTCGAATGCCGCGTAACGTCAACCGGCATGAAAGCAAGCACAAGCACCGGCCCGCTGCGTCTGTGTCGTTATTCTTTTGCCTTTGACCTTCAAGGAAGCACGTTCCGCTGAAGGGCGGACTAATTGGCCAACTTAAAGGAAGAGAAACACAGTAGTGACTTGTGGATTTTTGCACTCGAGCATTGGTATCAAAAACAGCCAAATCGTAGCGATATAACGTTTGCAGAAGGAACGCCGTTCTTGCCGTTCCTTCAAAACCTAACGAGTTAGCGTTACAGTTACACCGAACCTTAATGGAACGGGGGCGTTCCTTCGTTCCTCCAAAAAGAAACTAGTTCCAGGAACGTCGTTCCCTGGAACTCCGTTTCGTACAACACTGCGTATGACCACTTAATTTCGTCGGGTCCGGGTTACCCAGGAGGCGCTGTCGAACAAGGTAATCAAGCAGTGTGAAGGAAGCGCGCAATGGACGCGAAGCTGTGCCAAAACAGGGCAAAACAACCGTCGCTAAAGCAGTCCACACAGCCGACGGAAGGCTACCGAGCACACGCCCGCCGGGGTGAGCACGGGGAATGCTGGGTAATAGCGCCGCTTCGCCCCTCCGTCTACAGTGTGCTGTGTGAGTGGAAACCGCCCTCTCCCCTTCCAGCCGCGCTCGGGGTTTCTTGTCGCGCAGACCACGATGAACCCGCTTGCTCGTAGAGGTAGAAAGCTTTGCTCAAAATACGCATTGCCTTACAAAGTGGAGACACCATTTGAACGATCCCATGCCGTTGTTATTGGGTCAAAATGCTCAATACCACAAGCACCAGCAACGATAAATAGATAAGATGATTCAAACTTCGTGAGTGAACAGTGTTGCGGTGAAAATTATAGTGCGGTCTTGCTACAGTGACTTGCAGCGGCGGTGTCAATGTGTACGTGTCTGCACCCGTGCGGCGGACGCGCGTTAATTGAGGCCCTCTAGCAAAGAACGGAGTGGAATGAAAGCGCGGCTTAGAAAGACACTGATAAGCAGAAAGCAGACACATAGAGATCGAGCGTGCGAGAAAAGCAGGTATTCGGTAATCGCCGTGGGGCTATATCGTATGTGTTTTCGCATGCATCGTCGGCTCGATGGGAACCTAAAATTCACGGTCCCCCTGTCACCTGAACTTCACGTTCTCGTGGTTGGTGCGTTGGCGTACTGGTGCCACAAGGGGCCGAAAAAGTTCAACTTACGCTCACGAGTACCCGCTTGCTTGCGTGCGGGTGGTCTGGCGCTCCTGCGGACCTTTGCACATCAAGCTATCTCAAGCACGGGTTACGAATAAAGATAGGTCGGTACGAGTTGGTGAAGCGGAGTAAAAGGTGACAAAAACGCCAGTTTATCTGCGCCAGGGTCCATTGTATGAAGCGGACTGCTTTTACCCGAGCTTCATACCATCGGGGTTTTTAATGCATTGTTTTTAAGGCGAGTTTGCCGGGACCGTGGTGATCCGTCGTAAGAAGCTGGTCTGGGCGACGTATCAGCGGGGTTCCACTGTATATGACACGATGGACAGCCAGCTAAGCTGTACTGCATGGTAGCGTCCACGTTATCCCCAGGTTACTGATGTATTCACCCTTTCAACTTGACTCAAGGTTAGGCTATAGGCTACTGTTGCAACTGAAAAAAATTGAGTCGAAGCTGTATTACATAGGTGGTCGGTTTCAGGACACGTGCTGAGGTTGCTCAGTGTTACATACAGTGTAGACCACTTATAACCATCTACAGTGTGGGGCTGGATATAACGTTGGTTTTTGTGACCACCGGTTTGCTTCCCATGGAACTCAATGAATAAGAATACTGCTTTAAGTGTGGTTGCCCGAAGCATAATACCATTAATAGTGTGGTTTTCTGGCGGGTCCGCTGATCAACCAATCGGCCGGTGCTGCTGGGGCATCGTTTTATGGTTGCAAAAAAAAAAGAAAGATAGAATCAGCCATCCCCCGCATGAGTACGCTCCCTGCTCAGCTATATCTTAGACGCAGAAAAAAATCACCACTTCTTGGTTTGCGTGTCCCGTTTACGCTCACGTGATAACCACAAGTGATTTTGCTTTTAGTGCCCTTCTGAAGATAGCGAGCCTCCATGCACGCAGCAGGTTGTATCTATTAGAACGTTGGCAGATTAGCAACCCCCCTTTGTCATTCCTAACCTCTAAAGATAGCCAGATGGGCTGTGAGCGCTGCAGGAGGTTTTCAGTATTGATAACTGTACATTGTACTGATAAGAAATAGCCGTCAGCATCGCCATTGCAATATGAAATATTATTAAAAAGAAATACAAAAAAACACTGCTTTTTGTTTTTATCGCGTTGTCTCACCCCATAAGCTCACCCCTCCCGTGGCATCTAGCCTTCTGGACGATCAGAAACGGAAACTTGCTCCATCCTGCGTTCGGTTAGTAAAATACGCTGGCAGCATCTGAATGTCGGACAGAGTGATGAAATAGACGCTGTTGCACTGTTTTTATGTGGCGCTTGCTTCAGCAATGATGAACTAGAACGACTGAAGCGTAGGTTGTGATGTGGTCGGATTTGCGGTTGTTTTGATTATAGAGCGATACCGCTCATGGTATGGATTTTTGCGGCAGCCGCGAAATACATTATAAGCGGTGAACACTGCACGGTTACATGGCTGCACCAGCCCTTTTTGAAAGCCGAAAAATATTTTCCAAGGGTTGCCGCGACAGTCTCTTCAGAGGTTAAGAGTTCTTCCCCAGTGTACACCCACCTGCAGAAAGGTGACGAGTGCGTAGACGCTCGGGGTCAGCAGGGTGGCCACTGCCTTGACGACCCACTCATACTTGCTGCACAGGCTGCTTAGTCTGGAGTTGTACAGAAACAGGTACTGCGGGGGAAACACACAAGGGAGAAATAAATAGAAAAATTATAGCTTTCAAGAAGTCACCAATCATGCTTCATTCCTCTGCAACTAGCTATTATACCGCATACCAGTGAAAAACCTCTGCGCTGCGGCAGCATGTTGAAAACAAAAAGTGAAGCATGCAAAAGTCGCAAGAATTTGTATTCATTACCATCGATTGGGAAGCTAAGGAAATAAACAGCCACAAGAATGCCTGGTGAAGGCTCGTTTCTCCTCACACCATGTTCAAATGATACAAAGCTGCTAAGAATCATTGGTGAATGGAATTCTATGACAGTTTTATAGCCAACGCTACCGCCTAAACTGCTGCCCTATCATTTGTACCCTTTGTCAAACTAACTAGTCATACCTTCGGCCACAAAGCTTTGTGTGAGTTTGCAATCTTGAACGGACGTCAGAAGCAGGTACCTCCCAAAGTCAAGCAAAATGATTTTACGTTGTTCATGGTGGGACGTCTAATAACCTTCTCACAAAAAGACCTACAACTGAGTTACAACTTAAAACACACTCATGCAAACAACAAACACACACAAACACACAGCTAAATCTCGCTGCCGCAGAATCTATAGGGAATGATCATGTGTTCGCAATTACCATTGGGTTTACTATACCCTAGTAGGGTTGAAGTTTGGCTGAGTTCGTTTAACAAAGCTCAGAGGCGTAGCAAAAAAAAATGCATAAAAACACACAGACAGAACGGCTGCGGAATTAAGTGCACTAGGGCGCTTTCATCCGTTGCTTATCTGTTTTTGTTTCTTGCTGAGGTATCTTGCATGTACTATATCTTTTCAGTGTCATTAAACACTCAGCTGTATTCCAGCACTGCAGATGTCTCTTTCATGTCTTTGTGTGCGTTTTTAGCGCTGCAGCCCCAGTTTGTTACAGCTGCACTTGGACATTTACTCGGAAACATGGGACACGTACAATACGGAGGCACAGAAGTGCGCGTTTCAATCACGTGCTAAACAGACAGCCTACTTAAAAATGGCAATATAGCCTTGTTAAAACTTTTAGCTACAGCATACGTAATTAGCCATACGACCAGAGTGGCTGGTACCTTGCTATGCATTGTACCAGTGGCGAGAGGGAGTTGTAGAGGCGGGTGAGCTGTTTGGCCACGCAGTCGCTGCATCGTACGGTGGGCAGCCGGGACTAGACCAGCTCGACAAAGGAGGCCGCCAGGTAGCCCAGCTGACAGAACATGCCCATCTCCTGGCCGGCCTCGATGTGGAGGGAGGGCACTCTGTTGCGGAGGGCCCGGGGACTTGGTTGAGGCTGGGCCAGTCATCGCACCACCCCGTCTTCCAGGGGCCACGAAGACACAACAGCAGTTGGATTTATTTAAAAGAATGCCTCTCCCGGATAACAATGAAACCAGTTTTGCCGCAAAATTTCTCGTATATTCTCCCTTCAAAAACTCTGTTGGTAGCTGGGATGGAGGTGACTGAGTTATCAAAGGCTAGCTCTTTAAAATCGACGGTCGAAGTTGTATTTTGTCGTCATGGTTCACAGAAAGCCACCAGCTCTTTTCTAAAAGAGAGCAGGAGCACTGGAGCTTTGATGCCTGAATTGATTAACAAACTGTCCTCCTCTTTTTTTTTCTTCCTTAACAGGCAATCCACAGGTGATAAACTGTCCGTAAAGCACTCAGTTATAACGAAGCATGACTCTCGCTTTTAATAATAACTGCAACAGAAATTGTGGAAGTGGCAGTTGATGTTTTTGAGCTCATATTGGAGCCCACACTGACATTTTGGACCAGATACTATGACATACTAAAACGCACCTACACGTGGAAGCATCACGGACACCATCCACAAAAGTTGCGGGACAATGGTACATTGGATGCAGTCTTGGGCATCAGGGCAGTCACCTGTAATGCGTTAGCGGTGACTAGTTGCTTTTTTCAGTTACTTGTAACTGTGTCTAGTCACTTTTTAAGTTCAAGATACTTATAACTGTAACACTGTTACCTTCTGCAACATGAAATACCGTTACAGTTAGTCCCTTTTCTATAAACATTATCCAACACTCATTAAAGGCCGATGCGCAGTTCACGGTTTGCACTTTTCCGGACTTTTTTCTTTGCCATATCGTCTCAATATTTCACCTTTCTACAACGCGGCTTCCCTTGAAGTTTACAAGGGGTGGTTGCTAAGAAGGCTATCTGCACTGATGAAGACGAAGATGATTCCACAACTTTTCCTTCCCTTGCCCTGGGTTGAGCGGAAATAACAAAATAAACTCTGGTAAGGTGGCCTACCCTTGAAAAGAAGTACAGTGCAGAGGGGACCACGTATAACAAGGAACCCACAATGACACCAAGGCGCATCAACAAAAAAGTTGACGCAACAAAATGAGGTGTACGGCACAATTGTTCCTGTTGGGCTTGGGTGCTTCCTCTTTAAGGCTTCCTTCTTCTAGGGATTCACTGGGTGAAATTTAGACAACCCGCATGCCTTCGTACGCCTCTATTAAATAACCTACATCATTTGGTTGTGTGATCTATTACATAGTTTTATACTGTAACCGGAAAGTACTAAGATTTCTTTCTCTACGTAACTGTCACTGCAACAAGTTATTTTGGAAACTGCAACTGCAACACAATTACCCTTTTGGCTTGGATAACTGCAACACAGTTATTTTTACTGGTAACGTGCCTATGACTAATTAGATGTTAATTGACCAAATGGTAATGAGCAGGGTTTTGCACTGAAGAACTCTGTCGCCTGTGTGAACTGTGTGAAGAACTCTGTCCCCTTGGCGCCAGCCAGCTTATCCCCGGCCCCTTCCTCCTCCTTTGTACTAGCCTCGAGGGCGACCTTTCACCGGAGCGGAGCCATCAGCCAGTCTACGTTCTCCTGCACCCTCTGAAGGTGCTCTAGCAGAACGGGCACCACGGAGACGGCCGCCATGGCGTTCACTCCGCTGAACTTCTTTGCCCACGACAGCTGCACCTCCTCAGTGGAGGAAAAGAACAGGAGAGGAGATAAGTGGCCACACGAGGTGGATACCGCATTTGGATGATTCAAATGTTCTCCTGATTGTACCATGCCTGTAAGTTTACATCGAGAAATTAAAAGTTATATACAATGCTCGATTCACCTTGATCTCAGCCTGTAAACGTACATTCCATTTAATGACCATCTCATAGTGACAGCTCTTTGGTGCCATAACGACACGAATGAGGTGCTAATCTTAGATGCAGAAATGTGTGCAACAGCTGGCTATGATATTACAATTGAGAAATGGGACACCAAAAAGAGATGTTGACGAACTGCTTTGGATTGGACTGAGTTGGATTTTAAGAGGAGAGCGTGTGCCTCACAATGCCGCTGGCCGCCATGAAGACAATTTTGGTTTTGATCGTGATTGCAACGCACACACAAATTTGAAGCCTACCTTGTAGCAAAGAAAGTGCACGTTTGAATCGTGCGCATACTGCACTCTTCCCAACAGGGCCAGTTGGTTGTTGCTGAGGGTGAAAAAAGCGAGGAACAAGAACCACCGCAGAGGCAGGCACGATAATGGTGTCTTGCCTATCACCCGTCTTGAGCCTTGTCTAAAGACAATTGTTTTTCTGGGGTACTCAAACGGGAAAATCTTGGTGTGTCTCTCTGTCCGCCCGTTGATTCATTCTTCTGGCCTAAAGATAAAACGAATAGAGTAGAATGTTGTTGATACGATTCGGCATGATACGTTTTTCGGCCGAATGCGCATTCCTCTTCATTATCGGCCGACGTGCCTCGAAAACAATGCATTTCCGTGCGTTTAATAGATCATGTTTTTGCAGAAAATGGGGTAATACAACCGCGAAAGTGGATCACGGCTGACAATTCCAAAATCTTACGTTTATTCTTCACTAAACTAGCTCTAACCGTAATCCAACAAGTCACACTCTGCACTTGCACAGTCGCTAATGCCGCGGAAGTTCCGGTGTTGCAGTGAGAACATCGCGGCAAGGCGTGGCCGCTGTGTCCAATGATGATGATACGTCAGGTGATGCCGTCTAGGGAAATGTATCATAATCAAGCAAAGTTGGCAATGCTCTCGGCAGGCAGCGATTTCATTTCCCGACTCCTCGCCACGCTCCGTGCTGCCCGCGAAGTTGTTTGTTCCATTTCTTCCTTGTTGCAGTGTTCGGTAGCGCTGCCAGGTTTGTGACAATGTTGAGGAAAAGCAATATGCTCGTTTTCACCCTTTCGGACGCTGTATACACACCTGTGTAAATTTCGATCATGGCGGTTTTTACAAAAAAATTCACAGCATATCCACGGGGTGAATGATGGCGAGTGGGCGAAGCTCCTGAGGGGAAATCATCGGTAAAACCGTGACTCTACAGTGAAAGTTCGCCCACTACATCTGTGTCCGAACGTAACGTCTAGAAAGTCTCGCTTAAACCGCGCGTCGGCACCTTGGGGCTGAGCTCGCCTGATGCGTTTTGCAGACGCCTCACGAGCTCTCACTGCATCGGGGTCTGCCTGCCGATACGCGCGCTTTCTCGCCGCTTCCCGTTCTCTGACGTTTTGGAGATCCTCTTCGCGCCGCAGCCGTGCCGCTACGTGTACGGCAGGGTCCTCGCGCAGTTGCCGTGACGCTTGGGCCTCTCGTTCTCGAACGCTGGGACCTTGGCGGCGTCGTCGCGCAGGCAGACGACACGCTTCGGCCTCCCGCTCTCGTACGGCAGGATCTTGGCGGCGGCGTCGCGCAGCTTCACGGAGCGCTTCTGCCTCGCGGGCTCGCACATCTGCAGCCTTATCCATCGGGCGACTCCGAGCGCGCGCCAACAGCGAACGGATTTTATTACAACGCTCCCCGCCATCTAGTAAGCAATCCAAGAACTAAACTAGAGGTAGCCACGCCATCTAGTAAACAATCCAAGCACATCTTTTCATCATATACAAGTACCGCCATCTAGTAAACAATCCAAGAACTAAATTAGAGGTAGCCATGCCATCTAGTAAACAATCCAAGAACTAAACTAGAGGTGGCTACATACATACGTCGAGGATGGACAGACCCACGCCCTAAGGAGCTTCGCCCCTAAAACAAATACCAAAACCTAACCGTTTCGCCAGCTTAGCATAATTTTGTATCCTCCGTCTGACAATAAAGATTATAGGACCATCTGGCAACATGTAAGATTGCTACGACCGTAAGCAAACAAAATGACAGCGCATGCGACTGCTTCAGGTGGTGAGTTTTTTTATCCTTTTTGTTTTCTCAGAGTTTTTTATCCCTTTGTTTTCAATGCATATCACACAAATATATAAGTATGTGGAAATATTCAGCGCTACTACTTGATGCTCCTACCTCTGTGAGGCTATGTACATGATTTGTTACAGTACTGAAAAAAAAAATTTCCTGGGTCAGTAGCCTGTGTCACGTTCGGGACAATATTAAAAATATAATAAACTCTGGAAACGAGACTCTCTGTTTATGTAACCCGAAACCCAAACAAATACACACAGCCAACAGAGATAAACTAAAAAACCGTAGGGAATTAATATATACTGAATAACGGTGAAAAAGCGGTATGGAACACGGTAAAGAGGTCAAGCAAACGGGGAATAGTCAAAGTCCGGAAGACAAGGGCGAGGACTAAGTACGTAATGAAATGTCCAAAATATGCGTTCACTGCCGGAACGAAGCTGTCCTACCTCACGTCCCAGAGGTGCAGTCAAAGCGTTACGGCGATGCAAGGTCTAGCTGATTTCTGTGGCCGTGGTGGTCGAGCGCGCTCCCAGCTCCCGTTGCAGAAAGGTCAACGCAGCTGTCTTGGGCGTCACTGTCTATCACCGACGCACGGCCAGCCGACTTCCTTGCAGAGGAAAAGACCTGGAGGCTGCAGTCGTGGAGGACTTCTTGGGGCGCGGCACGGGTCCGGTCGCCCGACCACCGCGCATCCCGGTCACGCTCCACGCTTCTCAGTCTCCCTTCACTCTCTGTGTTCTTTTTCACGAGAGACCCTCCTGCCTCCGGCCTCCGTTGCTGGATGCTCCCGATTGGCTGGTGGCCGGCGCGAGCTCGTGCCGTGTCCGCGAGCCCTCGGCGCCGTGGACTGTGTTGATGAACTTGGCGCCGCGTGCATTGCGTCTTCTTTGTCGTCGTTTTTTTTTCTTTTCGTCTTGTGTTGGTCCTTTTTGCCGATGCGATTTCTTCGCATGACGGCCTGCCAATTCGTCTTATTATACAAACAACAAAAATATTTAGGGGCAAATAGCGATCGGCGTCTGAAAGGGTTAAAAGAAAAAAAGGACATTGCACGTAAATTCGAAGAGAACTCACAGAGGAAGCACGCGGACTTGGCTGTTAACTCTGTTTGCCTGTTCCAACGCTAAACACAAATCTACGCCAGCAAGAAGAGCTTCGAAATGAGCTGCAAGTTTTAGGCCCCGGTGAAATACAAACGCGACCTGCGGAGCATCAGCAAATGGAGGACATCCTGGGTACATGGTTCAAAGAAGTTATAGTGGAAGGAGTGAACGTCGTTGAGGCAGTCCTATTCGACAAAATTGACAGCATCACGCTCTTCTTGGACATGCAACACTTCTAAAGATCCGTCACCTGGCTTCACTCATTTAAGGCACGGCATGCAATAACGCGGAAAATAGCGTTCGGCGAAGCAAAAAATACCTGCAGTTTTTTTATCTCTTTGTTTCAGAAGAATTTGCTCCTCAGTGTTGAAAGGGGAAATTGCAGCCAGCACAAATTCAACAGCTCTTTTAGTCTTGCTCAATAAAAGTCAGTTCCTCACGTAGTATGAATATTCCTCCTTTTTTAAACCTCTTTCGACATTACAATTTTCGTATAATGCGTTTCATTTTCCGGTTCCCATAAAAAACGTATCAACGAGACTTCACTGTACATAGGTAAACCCTTCTCAGACTAAGTCTCGTGGTCAACCTAATACTCTTCAACATTTTTTCCGAAAAGAAAACATAGGCATGTTACAAACAAAACATAATGCATAGCTGATACTACAAGCATAGCATAAATACGTAACTGATACTAGCACAGTTCTTCTAGTTTGATATAGACTTGGAAATAACTTTTGCATCAGCAAACAGAACAAC
Organism: Haemaphysalis longicornis; assembly: GCF_048455015.1. NCBI lineage: Eukaryota > Metazoa > Arthropoda > Arachnida > Ixodida > Ixodidae > Haemaphysalis > Haemaphysalis longicornis. The sequence continues at coordinate 75,799,786 of NW_027526233.1, read as the reverse complement.
GTGCTAGGAATAATCTTTCAACCTTAAAATGCACACAATGCTTGCTGTGAAGCCTGGTGCTTGTGGATAGAGGGTCAAGTGAAACACTATCAAAGGGTCCAAACAAATTACGTGCCCGCTGTGCAAATGTATTAAAATTGAATCGAATTCAGCCAACCTCTACTGCGTTTGTGCTGATAGGAGCGTTAGAAGTGGATGAGGGAGAGAAGGAAGCTATCTGGGTGGCAAGGACTGCAGACGACTGTTGTCTTTTAAAGGCATTTACGTGCACGTGAGCAGAGAAACACGACCAATTTCTTTTTTCCCTCTTCGGCTTCACTGCCCAAATGTACTGAACCCTTTCTTGTTAGGATGTCCGCGGAAAAACACCCATACCCCATAGAAGTGAACAAGGGAAAAGCACGGCAGGGTGCTGAATACAAATTGTGTTCACTCCGGTAGTCCCGCAGTCATGCTGCAGCACGCTCAGGTGCTACATTATCTCACCAGTCCCGACAATCTATAGGAGGAAGATTAACGTGACACCACCAACATTTATTTGTGTTCAATATACGCTAGAAACAACCTTCTCGAACAGGCTTTCAACTACACGCACAGCACGAAACAGATCCCGTTCCTTTGAGGAGTCACTCGGCATAAAATACACCATGTGTTCCTACAAGGCCCCAAGAGAGAAACTACGAATCTGTCAATTCAACTGCATCTGCTATAGATTTCAGCTTCGAGGGGGTGCCAGCAACATCAGCAGCCCAAAAACAAAAAGCCCAAAGAGCTGTTTGTTTAACTATAAAAATGAAAACAAGAACAGGTCGGCAGCACATGCATGCGCCAAAAATACACACGTCGTCCACGTCTCCGTGGCAGCAGTGCAGGCTTGCGGTGACACTGGCGAAGCTCTTGAGGCAGTCGTGCCCCTGGTTGTGCAATGTGAGCTAGAACTGCTGCAGGCTGCGGGCAACGGCGGGATTGGCTACAAGAGTGGAGGAAATGAAGGCTTTGTTTCCATTAGAGGAAAATAAACAGCAGTCTCCGTCAAAACAACAGCCCGCAGAGTGGCATGCCTCAGTGATAGACTCTACTTAACTCTAGATGGTTTTGTAAGGTCATGCACGTGTCTAGATGTATTAATTTACCCTACTAGAGGAACCTACAACACCGATGCGTAGGTCACCTACTCGTTACATACAACGACATCCCGCCACACTACATGCTCACACCTTCGCGCCGACGGCCGGCCCGCTGACAAAAGCACAAGAAGTGACCCTCCGACGGCTTCAAACGAGCACATTTCCACACCCCACATTACACTACCCCCAGTGCAGGCACTGCGCCAGCCCGGCTACGTTCTACCGTAAGGTTTGTGCATGCCAGTCAAGCCCAGGCCTCAATACGATCCCCAGTGCGACTCAATAGCACTGCGAGAGTGAGCTTCCCAGCTCACATCTGAGCATGCAGCTTTGGCACGCCGAAAAGGTGAAGACGGCAGGCTGCAACAACAGAGTGCGGAACTGAGGACCCCGCCCACGAACCCGCCCGATTTCACTGTTAAAAAGTTTACCGCTTGGGACAAAGAACCTTTCCGCCTCCACATTTCAACATGTCTCGCGAAGACACGGTCATCTACAGACAGCTACAGACTAACACATTTCCACATGGTACATTACTACACTCAATGCATCCGACACTGCACACATACACTTGTAAATTCTGCGTGGAGCCATGCGCTCTCTACCACATGGTATGGGAGTGCCGCCACACACCATCCCTTGCCCCAAACCCAAATCCCTCACTTGAGCAGTGGGAGGGTCGGTTGACCAGCTCCAACCTGGATCACCAACAACATCTGGTAGACCGGGCGAGACAGGCCGCCAAGACCCAGGGCTTCCTGGACTAAGGAGGTCCCCCACCTGGCGGTCAACCCAACAACATTGACTGCTCAATTAAATGTTTATTCCTCCTCCGCTTCCTCTTTCTGGCCATACGACACAAGTCGGAATACGTGGAAGCTTGGTGATATTCCCCCCTGTTTTACGACAAATCAACACGGTCTCCGGAAACTACGAATAGAAATCATGCAATATAAATCCCGATGATACAACGCTTGCGTGCACGTGGGCCGCTTCAGACGACGGAGCCTGGGGGGGATTAGCCGGCGTTTCTTCAATCTTTTAACACCACTTTGGCTCCTCCTCTTGACCTTTCTTTATCCTTAAGCCCCATTTGACGTTGCTTGAGGTGCGAAGGTCCGCAGGCAGGCCACACCACTTTATGAACAGGTGAAAACGAGCAGGTGGTCGGGTGTTAACTTCCGACGGCCCAACGCGGCACCAGAATGCCAACGCACAAATCGTGAGAAGTCATATTCCCGACAAGCGGCCTGTACGACCATGAATTTGGAGCTCCCATCAAGCCAATGAAATCGAAAGCATACGACGCAACACAAGGGGTGAGAACAAACCCCAAGGCAATGACTGAGCAGCTGCTTTCTTTAGCCGCTCGATCCCAGATTGTTCCATTCACGGCGCTCTTTCTCCTCCTCTCTCTCTCCTGTCTGCTTATCGGTGTCTTCTAAAGCCGTGTTTTTGCACAGCTCCTTTTCTTGCTGCCTTTTTTCTATTTCGGTCCCGTACTATCCCTTGTTTTCCTTGGCCTTGGCAATTTCGCGCTCTCGCCTATTCCTTTATCAGTTTGCTTGACCGCGTCGGCATCATCTTGTCCGTGCGAGGCGCGGTGCTCGAAGGCCATAAATAGCGCCGGTCAGTGCACAGTGGATGGCTGGCGAGCTAGCGCTGATGCTGTGGAAGGGAGGTAGGCACAAAATAGGTGCTTTGTTTTTAGAAACTTCGGCTTCAGCTGGGGGTTCACAAATTGTGTGAGAGTGCACTGAATATAGTAGCTTAAATAAGTTCTTAGCCCACCTTCTTAGCACACCTGTCCCATGACACTGTCTGTTAGGCCTGCATTTACCTGCACCCCAATCATACGACACCCTGGTCATACGACACTTTCGCATGGTCCCTTGGAAGGCATATTATCGGGGTTCAAGTGTGAATGAATTGGCTCAGCTTTAGCCTGTGCAAAATACCTTTAGGAGGCAAAGCACACTTTAAAAATAACTATTTTTATAAAAATTCACGCAAACCTCGTAAAAATTGCATAGTTAAAACTTTGCATTCTAGGATATCTTCTTTTCTGGACAAGATACCCTAAATCTGTTTGCAGATTTGCGATCACCTAATTATAGTGATACACTTTCACACCAATTTGTGTCAGAATAGAGATGTAATTAAAGATTCTAATTGTAGGACCCCCGTTCCTGATGACAGAAAAAAGGTAAGGGAGTGGCAACTCCCCACCACCTTTCCAGTTAAACTCTATAACACCACAGGATCACATTTGTGCGATTGGAAACTGGTCACAAAAGCCACTGCCAAGAAAGTCTAGTCCCATTTGATGCTATAAGTTAAATCCTAAAGGGCAGTTAGGACACTGACAACTGTGCTGTTGGTGCTGGCCCATGATTTTACCACCCCCGCCCATAATACACCACTGTAGCTTGGCGTTTGCAAGATTTCCAGCATTTCTCGTGTGTTTTTGATTAAGAAAAACAGTCATTTTACGGCTGCAATGGAGCTGCGTGAGTTCCCAAAGGCTAGCTATTTCACCTTGAACGATGTTGTATGCTGTCTTCATCATCCCCTGCAGGGTAAACACAGAAGTGAACACGCAGGCCGCCCCACAACTTTTCGTCACCACCCCTACCCTCAACTCCACATGAATGAAGCCTGCCCTCGACCGAAAGAAGGCATCGGGGAACAGGGTAAAGAAAGCGTACTGATGCCCTGATCCCTGCAGACCTCCCTGGCCCAGTCCTACAGCTGGGCAAAGAGCAGGGAGTCCTGCTCGATGAACTGGAACAGCGTGCCACACACGGCTATCAGGAGAACCAGCTCCCGCAGCAGCCTCCCTCCACTGGTGTCCCCACCCTGGGACTGTTCACCAGGGCCTGGAATCGGGGGGCGTGGATTGAACACCAAGGGGTGTCGTCACAGTCGGCCCAGTCACACCTGCGCTGCACGGCCGTTTACGGGGGGACACTGCCCTTTACACATCTTCCTTTAATTGTTAGGTAAGCTATGTGAAACTTGCCAGTCTCGCTGCTTTTTCCCCTCTGATTTCAAATATGCCGTTATTTTGTGAGTCAGGGAGTTAATTTCCAGGATAATTAGAGATAATTAGTAATTTTTCGAGGAAAAATAGACAGAGCAATGCGGGTCACAGAACTGTAATCTTTATATTTTCCAGTACTACAAACTCTGGTGAGTGCAGTAAGAGACGCGGTTTCTTGATGCACCGCTCGGAACTAATTTTACACCCCACTTTGGTGGCACCAGGGGCAGGGAACCATTTGGAATTCCCATTTCGAACATCAAAATTTCATAAGCTGTAAAATTTGTTCCAAGCCTTGCATCTAAAAACCGCTTCTTTTATTGCACTCACCGGGGTTTGTAGTACTGGAAAATATAAAAAGTACAGTTCTGTGACCAGCACTGTTCTGCCTATTGTTGCGCCAAAAACAGCTAATTACCTTTAATTATCTTGGGAAATATTTGACGTACTCAAAAAATAGTGGCACATTTGAAATCAGTCGAAAGAAAGCAGCAGGACTGACACGTTTCACACAGTTTACTTGACCGTTAAAAGAAATTGTTTTAAGAGCCATGTCCCCCCTTAAAGGTGTTCCAACTAAACGTCTATCGTGTGCCCCATTGCACTTCTGAGTGAGCGTTAAACTGCAAACTGGGAGTGGCCACGCTGCACAAGCATCAGATGGGCACCAACGGTCGTGAAAAGAAGAAGAGTTGAAGGAGAACTGCGGTGTTCATCAGAGCATGAAAGCTGCGACTTCCGTGCCCTGACCGAAATTGTCTTCTGTTCAAATTGTTGCACAGCTTGGTTGGTGGTTGATGTGGAAGAGTTACTGGGTCAACCTTTGAAACAGTGAGGAATGAGAAAAACCACAAGAGTGCCGTGGACCCTTGCACTGCAATTGGACTCGATTTCAAGCGACCGAATTTTGCAAATTTCTGCAATTAATGAGCAAGTTCACAATCCCCCTGCCCATAGATCTAATGCTTTCTCAATTTCACAAAGTGGGAATTGAACAAAGCCATTTCCGGGTATCCCGAGATCAGCGAGCCAAGGTTCAACTGCAAATCACATGCCACGAGAACCACCACGCAACACGAGCCCTTGTAAGGCACCAATACCACAGCTCTTTCGTACCACGTTATCAATGTTGGCACAAGCTGTGTTCCTGAAAAACACTCTCCCCACTCTACAAATGTGTGCACCACAGTAGAAACCTCCGCACAGAAATAATTAGCGAGTCATAGAGACTGTTTCACTCACCTATGAGTATTACAGCGCACGACCCATAAGAACAGCACCAGGGAGAACCCAAGAAGGACAGCGCAGTCCTGGCTCCCCTTGTACACAGTGAAGTGGGTCTTCAACAGCTCTGCCAGAGGAGCCCTCCACACCTGAGAAGAAGAAAGACACTGCTCTCGTTAGCAAATGGCAAGGCCTTCTTTTTGGCCAGTATGGGAAACCAAATGACATTTGGCAGTGGCAGTGACTCAAGCGCTCCAACGATGCAACTAGGAAACCATGCATTCACTGCAAAAGTGCATGCCTTGTTTTATTTGTTCGGCCTATCCCGCTGCTCAAGAGAATCTTAGCCATGACACAGCTGCTTTGATTCACCTTTCGCTCGAGTTATGTACCAAATACCGGTGTTCAGTTGCCCAAACTGCTGGTGGAAAAGATGGGGATGCATTAGGGAATCAATCGTAAAGGCACACAACGACCCCTCCTACTGTTGGAAACTGTGGCCAGGTTTCGTGTGCTGCTGTAGGCAATTTCACAGAACCATTACTCTGAATTTTGAATACGATAGAACCCTGCTGATGTGTTTTCCACAGCACCTGCAAAAAGACGTGTAACCGCTGGGAAATGCAAGAGCCAAGAAAATGTGAAGAACGAGAGAATGAGAGGGATAGAAGAGGAGGAGACGAAGCAGGAGCAGGTGAAGATGACAACGAAGTCTGCAATGGTGACCCACACACAACCTCATTGCTTGCTCAGCACTTGAAAAACATCGTGCAGCACTCACTGATTGATAGATTGATTGTACGATTTAACGTAGGGTTTAAGGGCTCCGCAATAATTTCGAACACCTGCAGGATATCTTTAGAGTGCGCCGAAATCTCGTACACACGGGCGTTTCTACTTCTCGCTTCGATCAGAAAAGCGTCCACCGCGGCCGGGAAGCCACTGAGCCACCGCAGTGCATGAAGCACTGTCTGTCACATTTTCTTGACTCCATAGAAGAAAACAAGCGTGCGCTTCCATGGCAGAAAAGCTTCCTCACATGCCCGCACACAAAAAGATAAGCTCCTTACAGCAGCCTACCCACAACCATAACGAGGTGGGAATCACAAGGCCGGAACACAGAGGCAGAAAGTCGGCAAAAACACGGCAAGGGCAAGCCGAGCAACGATGAGCGCACCTGACCATGCAGCCATTGATAATAAGAGCTGATGATAGTACGGCCTTCTCGAACGCCCTTTTATAGCAGCAGTACCCCACCACTTAGTGTGGTTACTCTCGCAGCCAAGACAAGCCAGTCCTGATAAGAAACCCACATGGCTGCCAGTGCTCATCAGTTGGGCAGGGTAGGAGCACAAGTTTTCATCCTAGCATGCTGGAACATCCCTGCGATTAGGATGCAACAGCACTGCCTTGAGACGTAATCAGTATTCATTTTTCGCGTATTGGGAGGACCTGCGACGAGGTCCCTGCCAACGTATTCGTAGAAACTAGCTATGGTCAACAGCATAGCTAGCCCGCGGAAAACAATGGGAATGGAAGTTGACAAAACATGATAAACAACGACAGCGAGTTTTGGGCAAGCAAAGCATGTGGCACTTATGCCTAGCATTCGGCTGACAAGTTCGCATTCCAATTTCGAGCATAACTTTGCACGGGATTATATAATTATAAGTGCATTAACCGAAAGGCACATAGTTCTTGCCACACAAGCTCGCATACAGATTCTCACACCAGCTTCACTATTCAACGCTTACAACATACCGTCATGGGGAAGAAGAACGAAGCACTTGCCGACTACTCATGGCGAGTTCACCGCTGGTAATCGTAGAGCCCCACTATTACGACCATTAACGGGCAGTTTTGAAAGCAAATTAATGTGGTGTTTCCTTTGACATTTGTATGGTATTGTGGTAGCGAGTTAAAGCATGGTTTACGAGTACAGCTTTAAAAAAGGAAGAAAAGAATTGGTAAAAAATACCAAAAAAGCATAAAAAGCGTGATAATGGCAAGAAGGTCAGCACTATGTAGCGGCAATAAGGAGGCCGCTGTGACCAGTGTGTGTTAGTGGGCGGTGGGGCGGGGTGGGGGCGATGGGCGAGTGACATACGCACCCACTACGGTTGCGAGTATCAGTGGCATCTGACCGACGTGTTGCCTAGCCACGCTGCCCAAGAAGCCACCCAGGCTCTCGAGGCAGACCGAGACGACCGTGTCATCACGGTCCAGCAACCCCAGCTTCCCCAAAGCGCCTGTGACCGAGGGCGGAACACGCGCAACGGGCATTCGTGGCAATTCCGACTACAGATACAAGGTAAAAAGAGAGGAAAAGAAAATATCATCCCATGATTACTATAGTCTCCAATGTAAACTTTGTGCGCAGCCCAAACTGCAATCTTCTCAGTCACGGCGCATAGCTGCTGCGTCTCACCGGGTGATTGCGTGACGGGTGAGCGTACAGCAGCGTGTGCTACTCTGCCACTATCTCGCAGCGCGTCGCAACCAAGGCGCACATTTCGCAACGCACCTTAGGCGTACTGCCCCCCTCCCCCCCAAACACACTTACATCATACTTTCCTGCTTGCTCCATCTTCCTTGTCCCCATCGCTCACTCGGTTACACCAAGGCCAGTGTCAACGCGAAAAAACAGGAAGGGAGGCTTAAGAGCTGAAGTCTAAAAACTTGCACTGGGACAGTAGATTCTTTTATAAACTACGAGAAGGTACTGCAGTGTTAGTTTTTGAGCAACACATAAGTTGAGCATTCAGGTTACACTGCTGTTCCAAATACCCCAACAATGCCTTTCTGAATAAGTTTGCGTAAGCTCGGTACTGTATCTATACTCAGCGTTTGTCTAGGTTGATTCAGCTTCTCTTTCAACCGAAACATGCTGTTGCAAATGTAGATATGCAATGCCCAGCAAAGTTGCCAGAAAGTCGGCTGCGCTCGAACCCTGCCACAACAAAATTCACGGCTGCACAGAAAAGTGTACCCCTCTGGAAATTTTGTTGTCCTTGGTTAGGCAGCCAAGTTATGCCCAGGAAAAAATGCAAGGGCTTTGGATTGGAGTAATCGGTCCCATGCTGCTGCTGCTAGTGGAGCTTCTCGGACAGCAGAGGTGTAAAGGGATTAGCACTTGGCGGTTGGTTGCAGAACAGCGGTGCCTGTGTGTGCGCCCCACAAAGGACTCCTACAGCAATTAGTTCAAGCCCAAATAACATGGGAGCGTCGACCAATGAGCCGGTCAGCACATCATCAAGTAGCCACGATACAAAACGAATAAGTGGGCGACACAAAATCTGCTTCAACCGCAAACTGACAAGAAGCCAATCGTAATGGATGTGTGAGAGAGTTGCCCTGTCATCAACCCTTTCAACAACACACGGCTGGCCATTAAAGGGCTCATTTGCAGTTTAAAAAATAAAAACGGTCCGTCATGCTAGCACAAACTTAAAGAGCAGTATTTGCAGTGCCCTCATTGGAATTAGCACACCCTGATCACTATACCGCACTAGGGACATAACTGTATTGTGCACGTTTTTACTTTTTAGGTCAAAGCAACAAGCTGCCATCACAAAACGTAAAAGAAAAGTGAGGGGGTATAGCAGTGCATCATACCCATCAACTTCCAAATCCTGGCCCCATCAGGATCTCAATCTATGTGCAGTGTACTCCATTTATAACCTAACCGCTTTGCGGGACCGGTTATAACGCCAGTTTTTCTGACCACCGATTTGGCTTCCATAGAACTGAATGCATAAGCACACCGCTTAAAATGCGTTTGGCCGAAGCAAAATACAGTTTACAGTGCGGTTTTTCGGCACGTCTGCTGATCAAGCGATGCATCTGGGGCATCGTGCGTTTTAGGGTAGCAAAAGAAAAAGAAAGGATGAAATCGGCCATCTGACGCAGCGTGCACACCTTGGGCCTCCTATAACTTCGACACAGAGGAAAACTCCCACCTCCCCTCGCGGTAACAGCTGTGTAGATGCGACGCATAGGGGTTCAGGGCACGTTTCTATTGAAGGCAGCGTAGGACAGCGGAGGAACGGCGCTGGAACGATGGAGCGGAGCGGCGCAGGCATTGCGTTTTAGAGCGCGCATAACGGTGAGGGGACGCGCCGGCGCAAGTGCGGCTGCCGCGGCTATGACGCAACACGATCCAACACAATCCAATTTAATCCAATCCAATCCAAATCCAATCCAATTCAATCCAAGCCAAGCCAAGCCAATTCAATCCAATCCAATCGAATCCAAGCCAATGCCCCTCGCGAGAGAGTGTTCGCTATCAGAGAGAAGAGGGGGTGAGCGGCGAAGAGCTTAGCTGGCGCGGCGAGGAGAATGGGGGAGGGGTGGACGCCGACAACAACGACGACGACGCCGACGCCGGATGCATTGACAAAACGGGTGAATGAGATGCCTACGCATCTAAAAAAATAGGAACCCTTTAGTTGGTACGTATAGGAACCACAAATAGGAACCACAACTGTCCTTCGTTGGCGCACCTCGGACGATGGCGTTCCCCCTACCCGTCTGCGCGCGGCAGTGAACTGCGAGGCTCGTTCTCACACACGATTCGTGCACGTCGGCATTGCATGTGTTTTTTTTTGTGCTCATGTCGACGATTCTGCGCTCGCAGTGGCTTCTTCGCGAGGCAGTGGGAAGAGCCCGACGACGTGCACCAATGGGGAGACGCGCACATGGAGCGCACATGGCGGCAGCCGGCTCCGAGCCGGCTGGCCGCGAGAGATCTGTAGGCTTACCACAGCGGTATTTTTGATGGGCGCTATTACAATCAATGTGGATGGCAGTTTATATTCCACTTTACGCCAGATTATGAGCTATTTTCTTGCATGAGCATCTTTAGTTGCACCTCGTGCGGCATTTCAGCGAGTGGTTAAAAGCGGCCGCTGGAGCAGCCTGCACCCCTTCACGGCCAGTACCGACGCCATGTTGCGCCTCTTACCGCGCTGCAAACACCACGCCAGTTCTATCCCCGCTGCCGTCGCCGCGCCTGCGGCATGCACTGCACGTTTTAAAAACAAGAAATCGCTCCTTGCGGTTTACGGTTTACAACGTTGTGCAGATAAGTGACCGCGCTTTCCCTTTCCGAACAAGGTGGTGGCGCGAAGTCAAAGAATTCTACCACCAGCACGTTGCACTGATAAGCAGCCTCCTTCTGCATCGTGAACACAAGATGGGTTAAAAAAATCTCGCTGGTGTTCATATTACGTCCTGCGGCATCTGTTCATCAACGTTAAAAACGCAGCCATGGTCTTTCAAAACGCAAACACAATGGAAGTTAAAGCTGCGCACACCCTTTTTAGGACCGCGCTTGCAATGTGTAAGGCCCTGCAGCAGCGGTTGATGTGAAAAAAAAAACTCAATAAAGCTTTGCTTTTAAGTGCTGTGCATTCGAGTGATGACAAATATAGGATGATCTTCAGAGGTAGGTTGCAATGTGGTTGGATTCGCACATGTTTGGGTTTGAACGCGGTACCCCTTATACTGGTGATTTTTGCGGCTCTTCGACATACGTTATAAGTGGTCTACACTGAACATAAATTCGACTTTCTGCTCTAATTGCATTCAATACAGTACTACAGCAACAGCAAAAGTAGAGAACGTACAGTGCGGCGCAACCACGTGTTATTCCCAGAGCGTGCCAAAAAAAAAATCCCAGCATATCCACGGGGTGAATGATGATGAGTGGGCGAAGCTCCTGAGGGGAAATCATCGGTAAAATAGTGACTCTTCAGTGAACGTTCGCCCACTACATCTGTGTCCGAACGTAACGTCCAGAAAGTCTCGCTTAAACCGCGCGTCGGCACCTTGGGGCTGAGCTCGCCTGATGCGTTTTGCAGACGCCTCACGAGCTCTCACTCATCGGGGTCTGCCTGCCGATACGCGCGCTTTCTCGCCGCTTCCCGTTCTCTGACGTTTTGGAGATCCTCTTCGCGCCGCAGCCGTGCCGCTTCGCGTACGGCAGGGTCCTCGCGCCGTTGCCGTGACGCTTGGGCCTCTCGTTCTCGAACGCTGGGATCTCGGTGGCGTCGTCGCGCAGCCAGATGACACGCTTCGGCCTCCCGCTCTCGTACGGCAGGATCTTGGCGGCGGCGTGCGCAGCTTCACGGAGCGCTTCTGCCTCGCGGGCTCGCACATCGGGATTCTGTCTGCGAGCACGCGCTGCTGCCGCCTTGCACGCTCGCCGCTCTGCAGCCTTATCCATCGGGCGACTCCGAGCGCGCGCCAACAGCGAACGGATTTTATTACAACGCTCCCCGCCATCTAGTAAACAATCCAAGAACTAAACTAGAGGTAGCCACGCCATCTAGTAAACAATCCAAGCGCATCTTTTCATCATATACAAGTACCGCCATCTAGTAAACAATCCAAGAACTAAACTAGAAGTGGCTACATACATACGTCGAGGATGGACAGACCCACGCCTTAAAGAGCTTCGTCCCTAAAAGTAAAAAGTGCACAATACAGCCATCTAGTAAACAATCCAAGAACTAAACTAGAGGTGGCTACATACATACGTCGAGGATGGACAGACCCAAGCCTTAAGGAGCTTCGCCCCTAAAAATTCGTTATGATGGAAGTCCCGCTCCCCTCGGCGATGGCGGTCACAGTGCCCTCCCCCCTCCCCCCCCTGGGTTGGTTACCGGGCTATGGAGAAGTGTTATCGCAGCAGACGGCCCCTGTACAGGACCTCAAATGTGCCTGCAGTCTGAGCCCTCGCCAGCACACCTCGGGCCGCGTTCACCACGTACAGCACAAAACCGGCGTCCTCCAAGAGCCCCGACAGGCCGCTGTACTCGGACGGGGAGCTGAGGTAACAGACGGTGGGGTGCAGAACAGTGTCACAACAATAATCATCATCACACACTGGACAAGCCTCCCTTACAACCACTCCTATCCTGTGGGTCATCCGAAATAGGTGTTCTTGTGTTCTTGTTCATGGTGGCTTGTTCTCCACTGGATTGGATTCTATTGAATTAACAATTAACTTTTTTATCTTACGAGCACATTGAGCTGGGCACTGTGCAAGTGAGGTATGAGGCTGACAAAATAGGCAGCACCCCTTTTTGTCTTTAATTTAGTACACTCCAAGAGATTGAGCTAAAGAAACATGGGAGGGTTTCAGTTTTATTTTGGAAGAGAAATACGACGGTGATAAAACAATTTTATTTGATTTATTTATTTTTTTTTCAATGATTGATTGATTGATTGATTGATTGATTGATTGATTGATTGATTGATTTATTGATTGATTGATTGTGGGCTTTATCGCGCCAATGCAACACAGGCAATGCAGCGGGCCGTAGTGGAGGGCTCCGGATTAATTTTGACCACCTGGGAAACTTTAACGTGCGACGAAATCTCAAACACACTGGCTTTTTTGCTTTTCGTCTCCATCAGAAAAGCGGCCGCCGCGGCCGGGAATCGAACCCGCCATGTCCTTGGGCTCAGCAGATAAATGAATTTCAAGGCCATTTTGCAGGACCTGGTAAGGGTGCTAGAATAGCATCGGGGAGCAGTGGCTTCATGTTTGTGCTAAAACTGCAACTTCTGACTATCTGAGATGTTGACAGAGAGAGCAGACCGCATAATTATGCACACATCTCTGGGCAGCCACACGCTGCGTGCTAACATATGAGTGCACACTTTACTTGCATGAAATTGCATTGGAGTGAGAGGTGGTGTGATGTCACGAGTAAATTAAAAGTTACAGACTTTTCGAGCCAGATGGGCTACCACGACTTGCCTATGCTGCACGATTTACTTTTCTTACTTACTTACTTACTTCTACTTACTTTTCTTACTTCCTCACTTACATTTCTTACTTACTTAGTCTTACATTTCTACCAAGCTCTCTCTCCACTCCTGCATCTCATCTCGTTCCTTTCTACCCACTGAGACTCAGGCATTGGTTACCTGTATCCCATTGGTGGCTGCAATAAACAGTCTTTTTTCCCCAACGTCATGTACAGTCGACCCCGAGTAAATTGAACCCGTTTACATCGAATTATCGGTTATATCGATCTATTTGTGAACACAATACATTTACAATGAGAGTATATAGCAAAAATACGCTTATATCAAACAAGAGTATCAGCGACAACCGATATATCAAACGAAAGATGACGCAGAATTGCCCCCGCAGGTTGGCTTTCCCTCGGGCTGGATTAGAAAGTCCCCCGGCACACCTCTGAAAGTTGTTTAGCCCGGCTGCTCATGGGCAGGGGGCGGCTTTTTCTCCTTTCTCACCTCAGTCTCTCTATCGTGACTGCGTCATCCCACCGTGTAGGACGAGGCGTCGACAGCACCCCCTTGCAAAAAATTGACCGCGTATCGCCGCCTTTCATTGCAAATGTCGTCAAAAGACGATAATCTTTGTAGACATTTGCCAAGGAAATGCCCCCCTTTGCTTTCCCACTCACCTCTCATGCTGTTCCTGTACCGTCGCACTCATTCCAAGGTAAACAGACTAAATGTTGGCGCAAGGCGATTTGAATTTGCCGCGTTCCACTGCTACAGGCAGGGTTCCTCGATGCCAGCGCTGCAGTACGGCGGAGACGCGCATGAATGGAGGCGGCGGACTACAAGGTGTATAGAACCACGTGGCCGTGCTCCACGTGCTTTCCAAGCAGCACGTGGAACCTAGCTAGTGGAACCTTTCGTTGCTGTTGCCGCGTGATTTTTCATTTGCCGGCAGGAGGCGGCGATTTCCTGCAGTAGATGTAGAATATCATTTTTTATCGAAAAACTAGGCATCCATGAATTTTTCAATAAAGGAACACTGTAAATATCCCTTGGTACTAATTTCCTGCCTTGTATTTGCGTAATGTCTTGTTCTTGTTCAACAAAGTTGAGAAGTATGAACATATAAACGGGGCTTAGACGTTTACATTTGGCTGAGAGTATATAAGACTATTGCGCAATATAAATTTTACTTTGCCCAGGTGGTTGAATCGAGTTACAGACATACAGACAGACCAAAATGTGTGGGTTTAAGTAGCCCAAGAAAGACTATCGTCTTTAAAAATGATCCCGGCCTGCCCACCATGCTTTTTTTTTCGTTCGTTGTGTTTCCGGCATTCGCTCTTTCTGGGCTTTTACGCAGGTGTAGCTGTGGTGGCTAGCACTATTATCACTAAATAAAGGCCTATTCAGTGGCTCTAGCTAGTGCTAAGTGACCAAATATTCTTTTCAACGTGAAGCTGGCAATCGTGAATCGAGTCTAACTTGGTGAGAAGTCTGACGTCGCCGTGAGGCACAAGGTTCCCCAAGTATACCTTGTCGAATTGGGTTTTGGGCAGATGTTGATTAAGAAACTGCCCAAAATTGCTTTAAATCTGCCAGCTTGTGCGTGCCCGTGGTGACTAGAATCCTGGGGAGTGCAACAAAACCACCGCCTGTGTTGCCAAAGTATGGAGTGGGCTGCCAGATTTTCCATATGCCATTTCCGGATCAATGGTTGGCGAGTTTGTGATTGTTGATAATGGTGTCGCAACCACGGGGGAGTTTGCAGGACTACATTGCCAACATCGTACTGAGCGCTAGTGAGAGTGGGCGCAACGAGGAAAGGAACGACGATCATTTGGTCACAACCTTCGAAGTGATTGGTGCCCTTGCACTAGTCCCGCTTCTTCGCAAACGTGAAAGATTGTGATCTGAGCTTCTCGGACCCTTTAGACAATGTCGAGAAGTGCATACTGTCTCAGGCAGCGAGGTTGTCGAAACACAAGATGATAGCGGACTATTTCGTGCGAAAGCAAGGCAATTGCACAGACATTGTTCGCTTTTCAAATATATTTGCAGCCCAGTTTTGCCCTGTAAGGTATCTTAAGAATTTCGATATTCTGAATTTAGGAAAAATACTACTGCGCCCCTCCGTACATGTGAACATGCCCCAAGAGGCTGGCTTTCTTGCATAACGCCGAAATTGTCAGAGAAATCCTAACACGTGTGATACCCCTGTCAGACGGAAGAAGTAATGACATTTAGAGGCGATATGATTGGGTATACATGTCATTCGTTCGGTGCTACATGAGAATACTAAATTACATTTGTTGTGAACGGCATTTAGCGACTAGATGAGGTCGGCGTGCTCATTCAGCTACCAAATGAGTATCCTGAACAGCAGTGGTGCATCACTAGATAGAAAGTTCAGTAATAAACCAAAGTAATACTCTTTCTAAAAACTGTTTTTCATAAAAAGAAAAAAATAAAGGACTTCCACAAATTACCTTGTGTCAATATGCATACTCCCCCGATACAGATATCTTGCAGACTTGTCTCGGCTTGTAAAGTCTCCTTATACCACCTAAAATGGTGATTTCCGTCTTTTTAATTTAAAAGAAATAAAGTAAAAGTTTGTTAATTTAAACTCCATCTAATTCAAACAATTTTACGGTGCCCTTTCAGTTTTAATTAACAAGCTTTTATTGTATTTATTTTGTTTTAAAGCTATTATGTATATAAACATTCTAGACACACTTGAAGTAAAATTTTCCGCGCTTGCTAATCGTCACCGCTATCACTGCCAAATGCCACTTGTTTCACCGTGTAGACTCGCACGGCCAAGCCAAATGTCAGTAACAGCTGATGTCATTCCCTTTGGATAACTCTTGTGCTAAACAAGTGTGCGCGACCCTGGTGACCGTGAGCTGAAGTTTACTGCTACTTGTGTTAAAAGTAGAAGAGGGAGTTACCCGGTAATATAAAGGTGTGAGTGTGCAATTGCTGATATGACTTTTCACTGTGCGTTAAGGGTATACGAACAATTGCGTTGCCATCCTTTGTCAATTCTTTATTTCTAATTTTTCATACAATTTTTTTACCAAACACGAGCGCGTGAACACTTGGATGTGTCCGGTTGTGACTGCCCAAGCTATATTTTTATGTAGCTATGCTTTGGAGGCTGTACACAAACCAAAGCAATGATATTTGTATATGATTCAGCTCAATGCGGTTAATTTTTAGTATTTCTAGTGGAATATATTCGATTATATTTACAGTTCATAATTTGATATTCGCACAATTCAAGTTTTTACACAAATTATGAGAATGAATTATCTACAGCTGCGTTATATAGCATGATAGGTTGGTTGGCCCGCAAAAACGCAGAACTTGGTGTACAGCATTTATGTATAGGTATATTGAATCATAGCTTATGAAACCAGAAAGATTTGGTATATCTTAGAACCCCTAAATAATTTTTAGGCTCAGTAAAATCGCCTAAGTCTGTTTTGTGAATGTTTTTTGCGCATTGTTTTGTTTGTTTGACCAATAAACTAATAATAACTTCTTTCGCAAAACTGCCGTTACGTGTTTGAAAGAGGAGTCTGTAAGCCACAATTTCCTGCATAGCAATGCTAAATGTGTGCAGTAGCTAAAGCGAAAAAAATGTTTCCTTGAAGCACTCAAAATTGCCCAGTTTTTCACAGTTGAAAAAGACTTAAGGGATTGCGCGAGTGCATGTCCATTTGTCCTTCACGAGCCCCCGAAGTAATTGCTGGATACAAGGCTTGGTTGCCGTTAGAAGCAAAGCTCTGCTGCCCTGACTTCTGTTCCCCACATAACAGCGATAGCACTGCACGAGGCTTTGGTGCTCCGAAGTTCTCGGCAACGAGCGAGCGAATCCCACAGCAGAGCTCCCTACATTCTCACCTTGTAGAGCAGTTGTCGCAAAGGCCCCTGCTAGGTGAGGCTCTTGTTTGGGAGGCCCGGCAGTTCCGCACAGAGGGACCGGTGGCTGACGGGACCACTGGGCTCCTCCCCGACCTGCACGCAAAGCTGCAGGCATTCACGTGTGTGAGTGGTCGGCCGACCCCTCAGGGTGACACTGAACAGCCCTCGAACACCCCCGATGCAGCACTGGTGTGACCTGTCCAGAATACGTTCCAAGCTAGCACGACACCGCCCCGACCAATCGAATGGGCAGACTCGTTACTCCCTCTGAATTACTCAACTACAGCCTGGTTGACGACTACATAGGTGGCGTGTCCCTTTCACAGAGCATGCCAGCATCTTTTGCCAGTTGTTGTTTAAGCTCATTTGGCAAAGCTTATGTGCTTAAGAAGGCAGGCTTACAAGTGAGGAAGCCTAAAAGCCTGACAAGGTTTTGAAGGGACACACGCACACCCTCAATAACTAGGGTGCCACATTGCCTACTCGCACCACTCAGGGCAACAAGAATGCTCAATACACCGCTCCTGCATCAACATCAAACATTTCTTGATTTTCGGTTGCTCGCATTGTGGAGAAACAAAGTAGAAGGCATAAACGAGGTAAGGTCAGCTTCGCATTAACGCCGAGAAATCGACCCATTTCAGAGAAGGAAGAGGATAAGGAGGGAACAGGAATGAACAACCAGTGTTGCATCCTCTCGCATTCGTTTCTAGGCATATGCGTGGAATTTTTTAAGAAAGCGCGGGGTTCAGTGCAGGAACCTTTAAAAGGGTACGACTCAGGTGCTCAGTTTCTCAACAGCATGGCTGTTTTGTTGCATTGCGAGCCACGTAATAGGCGGCGTATCCACCAATAAACACAGTAAGCCAACAAGCAAAGCAAACATGAGGGGGTTCGTCCAATCGCACGGGCCAATTGGGAGGGGGGGCTGTCCAGCCGGGTAACAGTGAGGGGCAGGGATTGCTACAATCCCGCTCTGTCCACAGTGCTGCAAAAGGGAGCAGCAACCGATGCCAGGTGCCTGCCTCAAAAGCTCACTACACAGCCTTGCCTTACGCAATGATGTGATGCCCAGTGGTTGAAAATTATTTTGACCATCACACAACACAGAACGGTGGCCTCCGAGGAAGGGTAGGTGGCCAGAGCGCAGACCTTTTGAGAAGCGGGCACCAATGCCTGGAGCCACTTGACGTTAAGATTTGTGCGTATATACAAAACGGAACAAAAGGGTGGGTCTCTCTTTCAGCTTGCGAACTGCTGGTGGACGTCGTCTCTCTCCTTGTGGGCTCGGGCCGCTCCATGCTCCTGCACGATCCTTTGGCACCAGCCACGCGACAGCTACCAGCATCGCCCAGTCCACAAGCAGAAGGGCACAGCTTCTCCCATCACCTTCCAGGACTGTGCACACCATCATCAGCAGCAGCAGCCAACTAATAAAGAGACACTGAAGTGAATTGGTCAAGCTCCCGTTTTTCCTTGCACTGTGTAGGCTGGCTCAAATTAACACAGTTTTCTTCGTTTATCTGGTTGATAAGTCGGTAATTATTTTATAGCGCGAAAGAAGAAAAACTGCCATGCGCGGTCTGCGGCGGCAGCACTAACTAAATGCTGTGATGTCGTGAGGGGGTGCACCTTGATTGGACGATGCCCAAGATTAGCATTCAAACAAGTTTCGGTTTGGGTACTGTAAAACAACATGCGTGACATCCGACGGCACGTTGGATGGGCATTCTCCATATCTCGGTAATCGTCGTACCGCGCTTATGCCATGTTGTGTGAGGTAAAAAGCCTAAAATCAGCCTCACAGGAGGGCTTGGAATCGTACGAATCACTAGCCGAGGCCTAGGCAGTGGATGAACGCCCTCCGCATCACCGCAGACGCTCATATGCCATGCGCTTTTCCCGCATATTTGGAGCTTGCCTCACTTATGCCTGTATCGTCAAAAGTGTGTTCGCCACAGGCCAAGGGTCTCCTGATTCTGGGCTTTGTCCACTGTCCGCAAGCAGCCGGTGCTTATGACAACAGCACGCCATAGAGAACTTGCTAGCGTGTCAGTATCAGTCGGCGCGCATTCTGCGAACTCGTTCGTAGAGCAGTGGCCCAAAAATGGTGAGCTCAATACAGAAAACATCGGCCGAAAACAAAAAAATCAACTTACAAAGAAAAGAACCTATGCTCGGGAATTCGAACTTGCAACCTGCAAAATAATATTTCTAGCTCTCCAGACCACTTGCCCATGGGCCAGCGCTACCGGCGATGGAAATATCAGGTATATAATTTATAACCAGTTCACACTTTTATTTAATTTTAGCATTTCAAGCAGTTTGTGTGACTATTTGTTGCATAGCGCTTGTTTAGTAAGCGTCCCCCAAATTTCCACAACATTTCACGTCTAGCAATTGCATTTATTAGACGGAAAAGCGTTCGCAGATGTGGTCGTGCGGCTGACCGCTGTGCTTGTTCACCCTGCGCAAAAACGTGCTTTCTGCTCCCTAATTTTGCGCTGTACGGTAAAAGTTTCAGTTGATTTTATTTTTTTAGTACCTATATTTACTTCGCTGACATCTCCCGCCTTGAAGTAGCCTTAGATTTTCCTACTAGCGTACCAGTCAGGGAAGCGTCGCGAGTGCGCTTGTGCAGTGCTTGTGGAGAGCGACCTGGACTTGGAGCTTGATACAGTGTACAAACTAACAAAGTAAAGAAAGGTACACTCTTCCATTCACAAATGTGTCATGGCTTAGTTTCAACTGAGTGAACGAATTGCGACGACCAGTCGACGGCTGGCGGACTAACGCTGTGCCGACTGATGAGGCATGCAGCTGCGCAGTCAAGCCAAGTCATCTCCTCCTGACGTCACACGAAAACGCCACAAAAAATGGTCGAGGATGCTGAGAGGAGGACAGCATTTTTAATTTGATTTTTTTACTAAATAAATTCGCCTAAACGCACTCAGAGTGGTCTAAACATGGCCTATGGACTCCGGACTACAATTTGCGCTAGCAATCCCGAAAGTTTTGCAAATCACTTGAGTGTCTCTTTAAGGTTTAATGCAGGAGCAAGGCCTCTCTCATTGACCTTCATCCTATCCTGTTTTGAGTCTACTCCTTGTCACCGAATCTTCTTATTAACTCCTTTTGTACGATTACTGGCCTTCCCCTCCTCCTAGACCTGTCTCTGTTACCCTGTAGTTTTCCGCTGGTTGTCATTTCGACTGAGTACTTGGCCACCCGAAGCCCATTGCATTTTCTTTATTTCGACCATGATATACTCTCCTGCTCTCCATAAGGAAGGGCATCAGACAAGGAGAGACACAGTCTCTGCAATGTTATACCCCTGTCAAACGTTCCTATTTAAGTGCACTTACTCCAAGTGCACTCAGGCTCTGCGAGTGACAGTTTGGCTGCGCGCTGCTAAACGACGAAACCTAGTGCTCTTAGTCATGGTGTCAGTGACGATAGAGACGATATTACGCAAACTACTTCAATTTCGCCCTCTTCATACGTGAGGAGTAATGTAATCATTTCATCGTGTTGTGTCGTTGGCTCGCACAAGTCCAAAAAAACAGAGTCGGGACGCGACTGAACACCGGCCACCGGCGCAGATATGTTCAGTGTTGCTCAATGCGCAGCGAATAATAGCAGCATCATCATTTGGGGGAAATTGTCTGAAAGCGTGGAAAATAAAAGAGTAGGCTGAAGGGGGATGACCATCAAAGGGCCACAATAAACAACTTACAAGAATACCGCAGGGAACGGCTGCCATAGAGCAAAACTCCGCCAGGCAGAGCTGGCACGCCGTTTAGAGAGAGATTATTGTCTTGTTTTCCGCCGCTGCTTCTGTTTTTGTAAAAGTAAATGATCAATATATCTACATTTATATTTAACGTTACTTATTATCATCTAAACGCTCGCGGGTTTAGGATATTTTTCCCCATTTTCGGACTTCTGCTCACGAGATTACACACTCGGCGGTCTGGCCCAGGTAAAGTGTGTTTGCGGAACACACTCAGATTAATGTGGGTTCCTTGTAAAGCGTCGTTCGTGTTTACCGTTCAGCTGCTCCCGAATGACATTTAAGCCGAGTGCACTCTGTGGAAGTGCCCTTTAATGGGCACATTTGACAGGGGTATTATTCACAGCCACTTTACAAACGGTATTCAGAACATTGGATTGGGAACAGGTGGGCGTAAGTATAATGGAGAATACCTCAGTAACCTAAGATGTGCTGATGACGTTCCCTTGCTAAGTAACTCGGGGGACGAATTGAAAAGCATGCTTACCGCACCGCACAAGCAGAGTAGATTCCAGGGCCTGGAAATCAAAAATTCAGACAACTAAATTAATGTCCATTAGTGTTGGGAAAGCACAGTGGTTTCAGATAGGTTGCAAGGCAGCAGAAGTGGTAAGCAAATATACGTACTTATGCCAAGTACTGATCCTGGATCTCAACTATGATCCAGAGATAATTACAAGGATGAGAATAGGGTGGAGTGAATTAGGAAGCCATTATCAGATCATTATGGCAGCCTACCATTGTCCCTGAAGAAGAAAGTGTATGACACCTGCATCTTGCTGGTACTCACCTACAGGGCAGAAACATGAAGGCACAAAAAATGGGTTCAACTCAAATAATGACGACTTAAATTGACCAAGGAGAGAGCGGAGTGGGTCAGGGAACAAACACATGTTAAGCGGGGACATGGCTCTTAAAACCATTTCTTTAAATTTTTAAGTAAACACTGTGAAACTTCTCAGCCTTGCTGATTTTTTCCACTGATTTCAAATATGGCATTACTTTTTGAGTAAGTCAATTAGTTGCAAAGGTAATTATATATGATTAGCCATTTTTGGAGGAACATTAGGCAGAACAGTGTTAGCCATAAAACTGTAACCTTTATATTTTCCAATATTATGAACACTGGTGAGTGCAGTAAGAGCCGCGGTTTTTCGATGCATCACTTAGATTTAATTTTACAGCTTATTAAACTTTGGCGTCTGAAATGTACACTCGGAATGGTTCCTTGCAACTGGTGTCGCCAAAGGTTAGTGAGCTGTAAAATTAGTTCAAAGCAGTCGATGAAAAAAACCGATTCTCTTATTGCAGTCAACAGGGTTCATAGTATTGGAAAATATAAACATTACCGTTTTATGGCTAACACTGTTATTTATATTGATCCCCAAAAAGGGGTAATTACTACAGACCGGAAGTTTAGGCAAAATGCCTTTTTTTCCTTCAGTCCGTATCAAGCCTATTTAACATATAAGTACGAACTCCGGCAAGTGGGCATTTTAAGTAATAGTTTATTGTGGCAATAGTGCCTACTTTGATTATATGGGCTTTTTAGTGCCTATTTTGACAATATGGGATTTTTGGATCCTAAAAAAGTCGTTTGTGTTATATATGCGTTTTCTTGTATTTTTTTGTCGATGTACTCCAGAGACTGTTCTCGCTTCAGCAGCCCGCTACGCAGTTTTTTCTTCGCGCCGTTTGCGAGAAAAACCTACGAGCCGTGCCAAACGCGCAAAAAGCCCAAACCGTGCCCAAGCCACCAACACTTGGAACTTACCACTTCGGCCGAGCCGCCAGAAACCCGTGCGCAGCGACACGGGAGCCAAGCTCACCGACGACAATCCGGTGCGAGCGAACTCTTTTGTTCTGTGTCCTTCTGACGTGCTGTGTAAACAGACCAACAGGAAAAAATTCTCTCGACGGGCCCTACCTATAGCTAAGAGAATAAAAAGGCAGCAAATAAAAAATGAACGCGACACAGCCACGTACATGCCGCTCAAGCTCAAACACGCCTGCTGGGGGAAAGCACGTGCAAAAACGTAGAAACCAAAGTTTCAGGGTGATGCCACGAACACGTACACTGTGAGCCGCCGATAATTGGTGCACCGTCGTCTGGCAAGATGCAGTACGCGTACCACGAAGAAGGAACGAGAAACGGAGTTTAGGAAAGGGGATCTCAGCACTTTACAAGTACTCTAGTCGTGAGACCCGTCATCTGCCGCGGCCGGGTAATCTTTAAGGGCATTTGGAAACCTAGTACTACGGGAATTAGTTGCGAAGAATGTTGCACGCTGTCTAATATTGATATTCGGTGTATAGAGCATAGTTACTGAATGGTGTTATTCCCTCAGCCTCATTATTCATCCGCCTCTGCAGAACAGAATAGCTCAGTATTTCTGTACAGAATTATGGCCCTTCCCTGTACTATCCATCGGATTAATCGGTGTTGTAAAGAGTTTAGGAGGTCCTTCTGCTCCCTCAATGAATAATAAGTTGCAGTAAAGATCTTTCTTCGACGCACAGTTATGTCTTCAACGGGTAGTTACCGATTGTGCCTCTTCCACCAGAGCTCGTTGTTACACCTTCAGGAACTCGGCTGAGGGCAGAAAACTACACCAAAAACACTCCGGTTTCTATCAATAGCCTTGCAACGGACAAAAGCGTCGCACCTTAACATATTTGCCTCATGCTACACTTCAACGTGACATGACACATTCGTGTGCTTATTTCGCACTCTTAGCAGAAAGCATTTCAGCCGCGGAGAGAGTTGGCGCCACTTTAAGAATGCTAAGTTCTTGTGAGAGGTTCAGGACAGATCTGCCACTACGCCAGAAGGATCAGTTGATTAAATCTGCCTGACATAAAATTTCTGGATTCCACGTGCTTAAATACCTTCCCGATGTTTTCAGCAGCAAAAATTGTGATATTCCAGATGGAATTAGATCATGGAGTGTCCCAAAGTACAAGAACGCTCCGCCACCTTCAATGAAGGTGGAGCATTCTGTTTGTCGCACACCATTATCGACTAAAAGGGGGTACAACTTCAGGCAGCAAACCATTGAAATTGCGGTGGTTTTCCATGGCTTTCAATGTTTTCTTTTGGTGTTGAATCAATGTATATTTCGCGTACATTTTGAAATATAAACTCTTGTGCTGCTTATTTACCGGAAAAAAATAAGCCTACTTTCCCGCAGCTCATTATTTGTCGTCGGTTTCACTGCAAGTTAAAAATTTGTGCTAAACGATGCTTCAGAAGCAAATAAAAATTGAGCATATTTATCCCTAATTGAGTGTATTTGGTGCCTATATATGCCTAAATGGCACTTCCCAGTGGCTATTACAGCCGCCTAAAACCTGAATTTTTCATGCCTCAAGTTGCGGTCTCTACTAATTACTCATAATTATCTTGGAAATTAACTGACTGACTCAAAAAATAATGCCATATTTGAAATCAGTAGGGAAAAAAAACAGCAAGACTGACCAGCTTGACATAGTTTACTTAACTTAAAGGAAGCTGTTTTAAGAGCAGTGTTCCCAGTTAAGGACATAATAGTAGACGTTAAGAAGAAGAAATGGGCGTGGGCATGGCATGTGATGCTAAGGCCAGTTAACCGTTGGTCATTAGGGGAAACAGTGTAGATCCCTAGAGAAGGCAAGAGTGTCTAAGGGCGGCACAAAGTCAGGTTGGCAGATGAGATCAAGAAGTTTGCGATGATAAATTGGTCACAGTTAGCACACGACCGGGATAATTGGAGACGCACGGGAGAGGGCTTAGCTCGAAGTGAGCGTAGATAGGCTGGCTATGATGGTGATGATACTTTACTCAAGTTTGCTTCCTGGTGCAAAAAGCTCGTTTCCTGTCCCAGAGTGTTTTTAACTCCCACCATCCTTCGTTGCAGTGCCAGTAGCGTTTCGTAAGAGGAAAAGATCTCTTTCGTCCTCATGGGCCACTGGGCGAAAGTGATGCCCCCCAAGGAGAAAGTACGAACGAGCAGCAACGGGTGACGCTGCAGTCCAACCTGCTCACCAGGCTTAGGCTGAAGTCCCCGAGGTGGCCGGATTCCGCGGGCAGTCGCAGGTTGCGCAAGAGCACAAGGATGCCCGACACCGCCCCCTTGCGCCACTCCAGCTTCCTGCATGTGTCAAACAATGGGGCAGAAGAAATGGAGCGCTCTCTGGGCATCTGCGTGTGGTATCAGTATCCCACTTGGCAGGTGCACAGTTACCACTGCTCATAATCTGAAAGTAAAGTTCGTTTGATGCCACCTTCTGCGTTTTCCCACCCTAGCAGCGTTTCCTGCATTGTTGTACCCTGTATACATGTATCACCGCATTTACTCGACGGTAGCGCCAGTTTTTTTCTAATTTTTGCAACCCGCACTCAACCACCCGTTACTATCGGATACTAAAAAAGTGCGATGATGCTCCCAATTCTCATCGACGGGTACAGTTTTGGCCCTTTCCTCATCTATGCTTGAAATATAAGCCAGAACCATTTAGACCCACTCCAAGGCATACTGGCTCTCTTCTTTTTCTCGTTTTTAAATCAAAGCTTTTTACCTCTACCCCCCAAGGGTTATTTTGCGACCGTTGGTGTCAACAGAAAACTCCCCCCGACATACAAATAATTTACTGGCGCCACCACAAATCTAACCTGGAACTAATAGAGTACCAATGCCGGAGGCCGTTGTCTTACCGATTTAGCTTCGAGCCCACGCGGAGACGGGGAAGGCAGGTGGTGTACTCACCGAGTGCATCTATACGGTTTACCCCTTGCATTCTCGCTTATTGCCACGTGATAGCGTCACGCGACCTCTCGCGCTGCTGTGCGCTCCGCCCACGGCACGTCAAACAGCATCTATACGGTTTACCCCCTGCATTCCCGCTTATTGCCATGTGATAGCGTCACGCGACCTCTCACGCCGCTGTGCGCTCCGCCCACGACACGTCAAACAGCCATGCGCGCGCGACGTGCGTGCGCTATAAATTACACTATTAAAGGACGTTCGCACGAGCACATAGCGTCTCACTTCTAGTACGCAAATGTCCTAAAGCCTGTATCCTCCAGTGTTCACATAAAAATCACAGCTCCTTGTCGTCCACCCTCACACCAAACGGCACATAAACAAGCACATTCAAATACTCCTTGATGGACGGCACAGAATGCCACTCCACATGATGTACTGCTTGAGTCTTGGCGACAAGAACTAAAGCTTTGGTTGCCATTGTGTTGGCTTCTACCAATCTCCCGATGATAATGCAAGTAACGGTGTGCATGCACCTTGGGCCTTTTTCTTTGTCTCATAACTCCGTAATGCAAGAGGTATCATTGGCATTGGAAGTAGGACAAGGTGGTGTCTGTCTGGTTTTAGTTTAACTTCCAGTGAAATTGGGGGGTGGCACGCACAGGTAGAAGGAAATGCTTGTGGCCAATCTTTCCAGATCCTGCTAAAGCATTACTTGCGATATCGGTTGCAGAAAAAAGCTAGCTCGTGTACTGCCCACAGGGATAGAATGAAGCACCCAAACTTAAACCCATAACAATATCCCAGGCCGCACAAAGAAGGATTAAAATACAAACATGACATACACAGCACTACACCACAATCCACCCTCCTCGACTGGACGCCACGGAATGTGGACTGTACAGCATTATCCGGAGTCCTTCAAGCACCCCCGTAGTGCCTGCCAGCTAACACATCAAACTCGGCTACATGCTAACTCCAACGCAAATGAATATACCCACAAGGCTCAGAAGAGTACAACACACGCTATATATATATATAAATAAATATATATATATATATATATATATATATATATATATATATAGCACGCCCACCGAACAGATTTGAAAAAAATTAGGATATTTCATTTATTGGCACTTTGGATACAAACAAACGTATTGATACATCATTAGTGCGAAAATACGTAATCCACGTAAGAAATAAATCGTATCATATTTGATACAGTGGGCTTTGACTGTTTGCCTTGGGAGAAACATCAAGGTCACTGTTCAGAGCCTGTGATAGTCGAAAAAGCCGTTTTTTTTCCTTGTTGAGGCCATACAGCGTGTGTGGTGCTCTAGAGCAAACAGCGAAATGCATCTCGCCCAAGAAATTGCAACGCCTCGATGCCCCCTTGCCCTGCGCCCTAGAGCAATCGCCGTCCAAGTAAAGCCCACTGTATAAATTATGATACGGCGAAAATACCACGATATCAGGCAGCCCAAATGCACCACCCATCACTGAAAATTACTCGTTGGGATCAAAAAACATTCAAGGAACCACGTCTGTATAAAAATTCAGGAATAATATTTCATATTTATCTTTGGCAGAGTAAAACGATCCAGGCAGAATTGCGTCGTGTGGACTGCTCGAAGCTGCCATCTTTGAAACTCCGATAGCACACCTCTGGTGGCAGGAATGCGAAGCTTCGAGAAGCAAATAGCCTCTTCGATGTTTTGAGAGCGCCGCGAACCAATTCTTGAGCTTTCAGTTTCGGTTTTCAACCCAGGGTGCAGTTTCAATTTGGGCGTATAAAATATGATACTTTGGGCGTGGTATATTGCTACGGGCAATTATTAACAAGCACACATGATTCAACGAGAACACCGCACTAGCTTAATCACACGTGCGAAGCAGTCAGTCCCGCGATCCCCTTCTTGGTCTTCCTCTTCCGCATCCCCCAGCCCATCTCTCCATCGAACTGGCTCACAGCCCTAGAGGGAATGTCCGCCTCCCCTGGTTTATTTAAATTGTCGTCTTAATCCACAATAAAATGAATCACAGTTACGCTGTCAGTAGGTACAAAACCTTTAATCACAGAGTGTGATGTAGGCCTGGTTCGAGCAAAAAAATGTATTTTAAAGTCCTTTGTACGAACTATCGTGCAGATAAAATAACATGCCGCCGGCTACAACATTGTAGCCAATGGTAGTGCATGTTCAAGTAATCGCCGAATGACGATTTTGAGGCCAGGAGGGCTTGTAAATTACCCGTTTCTATTTCGATGACAGAATGAATGAATGAATGAGTGAAGCCTTGTTTGAGAAACTACGAGACGGTTGGGGCACCCTCAGTTCAGGGCCACTGTGACAAATTACTTGACATGCGCAGTCTCGCAGGTGGCGTGGTTTGTGTAAAGCTGTTGACTGCAGTGCTACTGTTCCTCTGGGAAATGGGTTGCAGCCATGGAAGATGTGTCCTGGTTGTGGGCCTAGGTTGGGCAGGTGAGTGTTCGCATACTGTTGTAGAAAGCTGGTGTTGAGAGGGTGCCCCTTTGTGCTTGCCTAAGAGTACCTGTGCTTGTTTGGCAGTTGTGTACGGGTGGCGTATGTATGGTCAAAGGTATTTGCCAAGGCCTTGGAGGGTCATGGGAGGTGCGAGCTTCGGTTCCGTGGGACGCTGCCCGGAAGGTGGTTTTGCGGGCGAGCTGGTTGACCCATTTAGTACCCTGCTGCACGGTATCACCAGACATTCAATGAATCCTTACGTCTCCTTTTGTTGTGTTGAAAAACGCTGTGTTGTATGAGTGGGGTGTGATTGTGTAATATACGGGTTAATTAACGGGTCTGTGTGTCAATGCGTGTATTAAATCGGTATTCAAATGACAAAGAGGATCTAGCAATGCATTTTCTTGATAATTTGTTTCAGCGGTGAGAGTTAGGAAGTGGCAATAGGTTCATCGTTGACGTTAGTCTACAAGCAGAAGGGCTTGAGAGATCTTTAGAAGGAAGCATGTCAATTTCGCGCGTAGTAATAGTCTATAAAATGTCCTCCCTGGTTGGTGCTCACTGAGTCACGGTAAAAAGCTAATACGTCACCTAATATATTGTCGCTTTTTCTGTAGCGGTAAAAAAAACAATTCAAGGCACGAACAACCTTATTTTGAAGCCCGCATCAGGGCATGGTCCTAGTAAAAATGCTAAACACACCACGTTCGCATCTGGCGCGTCTGACGAGGCAGAAGTTCGCGACGGCGACAACACCGTAACAAGTTTAATACCCAAACAGTTAGTGTTGTAGCGTCGCTTTAATTGTCACTTTATTTGGTTACCCCTTAAAAATATCAGACATTAAAAGGTCACAGAGTTTCTCATCTACCTCCAAGTGGGCATAGATGCCTTGCAAACAAAAAAACGTCTAGGTCGTTGGTTCCGAACCCATTGTGTAGTGAGTTACCTTGTAGTCTCTGATCCGGCGTTCTTAGAAAAGAACACTTACGATAATAGAACGTTGACAGTACGACATTTCAGTCGCTTTTAATTGTTTATGGGGTTTCTACACAGTAGTCACAACAAAATTTCACGGAATCGCTGGCGTGTTGCTTTGTCTCTTCGACTTTTTCATATTACTTTGCGCGATTTCAATAAGTGTGAAGGCCATTTTTGGTGAAATTCCGGACTATTTTCTCAAGAACGAGCCAAGTAACTGCTACCGTAACAGGCAGTATTGAAAAATAAATAGTACAGTACGTTTCATGTTTCAATGAGAGTGTTAGCAAGCTAAATGTTTAGGCTAAATATTTTCACACGCGGATGTGTTAAGGCTGGTGCTAGGTGCTGTATTAAGTAAGGAGCGTGCATTTAGCATTGTAGTGAAAGATTTTTTTACTTATTACAGGCGCTAGAACGTAAAGGGGTTCCCCGTGGACAAGTGGCGGATGGAGCAGAGAGAACAAGCCTTCTATGCTGGACTATTCTACAATAGTGCTGTTCAACAACATATTATGATGTTGGCAGGTCGGCGAATTACCGGTGAGGAGGGTCTTGTTTTTATTTACCTGAATTCTGCTTTTTGGTAGGCATTACAAGCAGTTAACCGACACATATTCAGTTCGCGTTTCATGAGCAGCGCTTATATTTTTTCTCCACTCTTGTATTTGCGTTCGCTTTCGTGTTTCTGTTTTGAACAAACTCATTTCGTATTCTTGCCACTGTGAAGGCTGGTGTCTCGTTGTAAATTTGATGTGCCAATAAAAAAGTGCGCAAAGAGACCTGGTGTATTGTTTTGCTCAATTGGTTTTGGCAAGTCACGTAATTGCTTTGAAAAATTGATGCACTTTGTTTATTGTGCCTCGCGGTACGATTTCTGTT
Source organism: Haemaphysalis longicornis (assembly GCF_048455015.1). Classification (NCBI taxonomy): domain Eukaryota; kingdom Metazoa; phylum Arthropoda; class Arachnida; order Ixodida; family Ixodidae; genus Haemaphysalis; species Haemaphysalis longicornis. The sequence continues at coordinate 75,769,808 of NW_027526233.1, read as the reverse complement.
TTATACATGCCATTGTAAACAATTATTTAACGAGTGCTCACTAGATAAATAATTAATGCGCACACGTTAAATATTTTCCTGTATAATGGCATGTACAAGGCAGAAATCAGGCCAAGGGGCAACCCTTAAAAGAGGCATTGGCCAAACGGACTGGCCACAAAGCCGAAAATCTGCATGAAAATAGCGTGGGGTTCACCTATTGGCATTATTATGGCAACATACTTTGCCAAGCGTCAAATATTTGCCACCGGGAGCTTGGCCTCTCACCTTTCCCAAGTTACAGTCAATAATGGCGGCCGAGGTATTTCCAAGTTCGGACACACTGGCCATTGATGATTGAATGACTTTATACGCACGAAGTCGTGTGGTCTGGCGGAAGCCATTATACGCACGACGCGACTGAGGCGCCAATGCGGCAGTTGCTGAAAACTGAAAGCGCCCTCATCATACGTGTTGGCGGGTTCCCCAAGCCCCTTGGCGGCTTCGACGCAGGCGGCATGGCATTCGAAGTTGGGGCACGATTTAGTTGCATTAGCGATTTCAGCTCTGGAACAGGGCCTTTTTCGTAGTGAAAGCTACAAAAACAGTGGACGTCGTCAATTCGCGGATAAGTGTACGACTTGAACGACTGCAGAAGAAACTAAAATACACAAACGCGACAACAGACTCGGACATCACGATAACAGAATCGGACAATAGACTCGGACATCGCCGTGAGTGTTAATTAAAGCACCCCATTATTTTCGGAACGATCGGTTTGTTGTTGAGTGTCGCGGTTGCTCGAATGACTGTTATGTTACACGCTGATACTTCTACGCATGCCGTTTTGTTTTATTGTCCGGAATAAACTGGTTCTTTCTGTTTCTTGCGTGTCGGCGTCATTTCGTCGAGGGGGTCAGGCTCGCGAACCCTTCGCACATGAAGGAAGTTCTTTCACGACGTATACCTGAACCGGCAAGGTCCTCAGAGGCGTTGCCAAATCCCCCCCCCCCCCCCCCCCCCCTACCCGGCGACCCTAAAGTTCCTGTATATAGCTCCCGCAGGGAGCTATATACATTCCAGAGGCTTCCCGTAGGTGGTACACCCCAACATTGCCACCTCGATGTCCCCACTGCTCACCCTCCAAATCCGTAATCTGGAACTGAAAAAAATTCATCCGCCCTGGAACCTCCACTCTTCCCCCCGGCGTACATCGACCCCCACACACTGGATGGACAGGAACTCTAGGCGACCGATGTCCGACGCTGGCTAGTCAGTGAGCGGAAGCGGTTTGTCCGGTTAGGTAAAATCAAGACAGACTGATACAGTTGCGAAACGACACCAGCGAGGATTGCTGTACTGGATGGGAGCAGTCTGTCTTGATTTTTACTAAACCAAGCAGTTCTTGGAACGTTCAGTGCACATTTGGTTTCTACCTTTTAGTGTACATAAATGGCTAATGCCCAAAGCAAACATGAAAGCTGTTATCATTGCTCAACACATGTGGATGTGCTTGAAATTAAATGTCGTGGTTATGGATTTCGAAATGGTGAAAATTGGCTTGCATGTGGCCACCGAAATCCGTTTAAGAATAAAATGAAATGGGGTGCATCTGACTTTGTTTCTTTTATAATTTGTTGCAACTGAACTTGAGCCGGTAACTTTCTTAACGCGCAAGAGCAGAACAGTTTGCCGCATCGTTTAGGCCATGGGTCAACGTAATCCTCCATATACGTGTTAATTCTAAATATAGGATAGGCGCTTACATCCCACAGTATTAATTCGGAGGCTGGATAAGAGCACCGCCATCCGTTGTGGGTTCGATGCGACCACAACCCGAGTGCTTCTGAACTGCATTGACTATGCAGATTGTAATCCGAGATAAGAAATACGTGAAAATTACAACCTAGGTTATTTTTAGGGAGCTGAACGTTATTTAAGAGCCCCAAATTTCCATCGGTAGTTGGGAATATGGTCGGTGTGTCAAGGACGTAATCTGGTACAGAGCATGTTAAATAAGTCGCATCGCTGGAATCGTAAATGAAATATATGCATTATCCGGTTATATGCCTTGGTTTGCATCCATAACACCAGCTGTGCTTTTCTTATTGCGATACGGAGCACGAAAGCTAAACGAAAACCCATATCGAGGAGCGTTGTGCGGCTGTCATTTGAACAATCGGCTTCGCGACCCGTGGTATGGTACCCGTGGTGCGACGGAAAAAAGCGATAGAGCCGCTTGGAAACTGGACAAAACGCTATATCAGGGTGATTGGGACGGGCGGAGCAACAGCGCGACGCCGGTTGCTTTGGCTACCGCGTTGGTGCGTCATTCGCGTCGTGCGTATAGTGGCTTCCACCAGACTTCACGACGTCGTGCGTATAAAGTCAGTCTTGATGATTTGCCATGCTCATGAGTAGCAATTTATGCTACTTGGCATCCTGTACTCTGCTTAAAATCAGATTCTCTGTCAGGCCTTGAAGTGAACCAAAGGGCGGTAGGCCGTTTGGTTTTCGAAGCACCTGGTAAAACAACTAACGAAGTAGTACAGGGAGCTATGGGCTGGGCATCATTTGAAGTTCCAGTCGCTAAGAGTAAAATATTGTCATGTGACAACGTAGACATAGGTTGTCAGGAAGAAGGCGTATTTACAAAAGACCCCGTAGTCACCGGCACAGAGGCGGGTTGATGGCGCAAATCCAGACCGACGGAAACTCTGACTTCTTCTGCCTTGTCTTCATTCAGTTGGTGATCGACCAGCGTCTTTCCACCGGAGCACATACCCAGATATAGAGAGATCGGCCACTTGGATATGCGGTTATGCTTCATGTTTCTAGGGAAGCTGGCGATAGTCTGGGACGATATATTTTGAAAGAGGTTGAGAGCGTAGATAAACTTAATTGGCAGCTAAAATTTTTGGGTAGGTATGCATAAAAAGCGTGGACATGCAGTGGTTAAGGAAAACTAGAAGTCTAAACATGAAATACGGAAAGAACAGTGTAGAATCAAAGACAGCGAACGTAACCAGAAAAGAAGCAAGGCAGATAGAAACGAATAAATGGAGAGAAAAAACGGATGCCAAATCGTCGTTAGAGGTGTACAGGGCCGAAAAATTTGACATAAGAAAAGAAAATTTCCACGATAAATCCGAGGGCAGTGCTTTACTTTTTCAGGCTAAAGCAGGTTGCTTGAGAACTAAGAGCTTTGTGTGGAAGCATAGAGAAAATAATAGGGTATGCGGGGTCTGCGAAAAAGATGCGGAAATGATGCGGCACATAGTTTTAGAATGTGAGTGTATCCATAAAATCCTCAAGAGCGAAATATTCGGCTTCCAGAACACTTGGTATTTAAGGGTCTAACAGAGAGAGTTAACTTGAAGGGTGCCGAGACAACAAAAAGAACGTTAGAAAATTCTGGTGGACTAAAATCAGAGAGAGGAATCATGCCTACACCGCTACAACCTGTAAGAGAAAGAAAAGTATTTTGTGTTTGCCCTCGAGCAGTGCTATTATTAAACTAACAGTATAAAACACAGATATATAAGTTTTTTCTTTGTAAGAAGGCACGTCAGCCCCCCGTTTTAAAGGGGACACCACTAGCAATCAATGAGTCAGTAAAATATGAAACAAGAGTGACGGGGAGGCGGTGACAGAGATAACTCAATAGCCGTCCTCCTCCTCACCCTTCGAAAGACGCTCCTCTCTGTTTTCGCTATGCCGACGCTCGGCCGGGCTAGACCGCCACTCTTGCTAGGCTGCGGCCGACGCTGCTGCGTTCGCGACCTCGCCATCGGAAATGCCAGGTAACGGATGCCAGAATCTTTGTTTTCATTTCCTGTAGAGCCATGTGTGTGAATTCAAGCGACGTCGCATGTAAAATTGTTGTTGGTGTCGTCTGCAGCTTTGCTTTCCAACCACCTTCAAAGCGTGGATTGGAGCCAATATTTTCCAGGTACAGCTGCAGACGACTGCACCGTTCAGCACTGTCGCCGAGAACGAGCCACGGGCGGGACGCTGCTAGTCTTGGGCCCTCTGCAAGGACCCGCGAGGTAGAACAGGTAGGCTGTGGCACGGTTTTACCGCTGTACAGCCTGAGCAGTGGGAGCCACTGTGGACGGCACCCGATCTTCATGTACGGTTCCTTACGATAGCACCGGCCATCGCAACTGTACGCAGCCGTCGTGGGCCGTGAGCGCGTCGCCAAGCGTCGCCTCCGATACTTCTGGAAAGAAGACCCGGTCTTCGAAGATCGTTCCGGCACCGGTCTTCAACGGTGAAGCCTCGATTTTGTGAACAGGGAATAAACCGCTGCATTGTGGAATCCCCTCTTCACCGTGCTCTCCTTGTCGGTAGCAGCAAATCCAAAGAGCTATCAACTTCTACGGCCGCGAAGTTCTGTGTTTTCTCTACTGACTTATATGGCAGGTCTGCGGCAACCACTAGTCCGGCGGTAACGGATCGGATGTATGTCCCAATCATCATGGCAAGACCTGCCGTATGGGTACAACAACCAACTCCACACCTGAGCATTGAAATGCTTATTATGGGGAGAAGACACATCGGGGGGCAAAAAAAAGAGCCGCCCATTCGGTAAATGCCGTGTCCCATCAGGGAACCAAAAACATAGGAAATTGTGGAAGGATGAAAAAGCAACAACGCCACACCGACCGAGATGGTTCAGCTCTGGATGGCCCACGTTGGAACCGCGCAGGAAACCAAGCACAAGGGTGATAGAAGCCGCTCCACAACTACAACGAATAACTAAGAATCACCTACCCAGTATCAGCACCCCGCAACGCAGCGTAAGAAAAAAAGTTGTCAGCTTTTTCACTAGTTTTTTTTTTTTTTTTTTTTGCAGCTTGCACTAGATTTCCCTACGGCGTACCGGGAGTTTCAAAGGTACAACATTACACCAGTTGCACGCAGAAAGCCAAGTGGTGAAAGGCTGGAGAAACAGGAAAGCTGGCGGCCTGTCTATCTTACTCCGAGACCCGGCTGTTGCAGCTCATATGGATTTCCGAACTCGCCGCTGAAATTTCTCCATGATTAGAACGTCAGCATCATTTTGTCCATAGGCTTTTATACCTCTCCCAAATTGACAGCGTTAGCTGGCAATAGAACGGGCTCCAACAGGCTTCGCGAACTCGGCGTCCGTAGCGCGAACTGTTCTGTGCACCCCACTTTTTTCGCGAGAGCCCATGAACTGGCTACTGAAATAGCACGCGAGCGACCAGGCCACGAACGCTGGGCGGAGTGTTCTCCGAGGACGAGCTGGGCGACGCCGGACGCTCTTCACGAGGCGCACGCTGACGTTCGCTCTGTATTTTTTAGTATATTTTGGGAACGCCACCCGAAGAAGCTCAAGCTTAAACAGCTCTGGTGGTAAAACAAGGAAAGGCAATCGACGGCATGAACTACCAGCAGCAGGGACCATCGCAACAGGTGAGCTGACCCTAAGTTTTTGTCGAACCGAAAAAAAATACCGTTTCGATTAGGCTTCAGGCAAAATCCTTTCGTTCCTGTTCAGTTCCGGCTCGACAAAATCACGTACCCAACCGGTTCGCAACCCTGTCGGGAGCTTGAACCGGATCACGAACCGTTTCGATGAGATGAATTATCACTGCAACAAGAAAAGGAAACATTTAGTAGTTGAAAACGACAGTCAAATCAAAATAAAAACAAAAATTACGCCCAGCTTCCGGCGAGGGAACCCTGATGTGATGCGACGCATAGGGGGCTTCAATTGGCGTTTCCATTGGGTTGATTACCTAAATCTGGTGAAACGTGTTGTCAACGCGTAGGATGCATTCTATCACATGCAGGTGCTCTCATAGGCGGGAAGATGGGCGTAATTTTCATTCTTTTATTGAAGGAGAGACTGCTTGCCGTTTTTCGCGCGAGAGCGAGCGCTTGACTGAACCGCCGCAGCGCGTTACCCACTTTATAGTCACAGCGCCTGAAGGAGAGGATACAGCGGAGGAGAGTCGCGCATGCGCGCGCTTGCGGCGCCGTAGCAGACGCGAGCGTAGCGAAGGGCACATGCGCAGCTGTTATGCTAATGAGACGGAGTGAGAGTGTTGCATGAAGCTGTCGGAGAGAAGAGCGGAGGAGAGGCGCGCATGCGCAGGTGGCGTGCGGACGCCGCCGACGCCGACGCCGACGCAGCAGGGACATGCCTCAGCGCAAGAGATGCGTCGCATTTAAAATTCAAAATGCTGCACTTTCCCAAGGGCAGTGACGCAATTTGAAACCAATCTTTAAACAATTACGAGATATTAGAAAAACAGAAGAAGTGGTGACGATAAACCACCCACTTTCGCCCCAACTTTATGTTGTCCTAGCAACTATTCATAAAGCCACCGCCAAGCATAGAGTTTCATACTGATATATACTAGAGGGAAATCTGTCACTTCTGTCGCAGGCCGCCGTGGGCGGTGCAATTGACGCTAGCGACGTTCCTCGCCTACTTGGCCTATGTAGCCGTATGGCTTATTTTTTGCTAGAAGTCGAAATCAACGAAAAAGGGTAACAATTTTTTGTTGTTCATCGTGCATGAAGCTTCTACATAATCACTGACAAGTTAATCTTTCTGCACGTTCAATTTTATATTACCAAAACAAATTTGATGAATCTCTAACTAATATTGTTGCTCTCTGCTGCCAGAACCAACTTTTCAGCCTCTTCATGAGCCATGCCAAGGACAAGTGGAACGTGCTTGCCCGGTATATGGTGTCTGGAAGGGGAAGTGTGACGGGCGGAAGCGAGAGGCTGCACAGATCAGCGATTACAGCTCCTAGGTGGCGCCACAATGGAGGAGCGGAGCTAGCGCTAGCGCCGATACGCTGTCACCGAAAGTACGGAGTGCCGGCGGTTGGCATTGCGTTTCTTCCGAAATTGCCCGTGATAGGCGGAAATTTGATTTGTGTCGGTAAATATGCTACGCAAAAAGGGTTCAAGCAGTTCCTCAATTGAAGAAACGACTAAAAGGACGATGTAATTTGGAACTGGCGCTGACACATGTTGCGTGCAGACGGCTTCGTTGCTACGCTGGTTCTTTCGCGTCTTTCGGCGCCTAAGCAGACGAGCTCCTTCCATTGTCCAGAGCTAGAACGGCTGTCTGTTCGATGCAGTCATTCACTAACGATGCTGCGCCTAGATATTGATCCAGGTGCATTGGTAACTTCCGCCAGTATTTTATTGCCATATCGCGGCAAAGGCAGTTTTCGTGCGCATGCGGGCGAGCTTGGAACATGAACGCATACTGAATGATGAAAATGGCGCAAAAAGAAGACGGGCCCCATAATTTAGACAAGAGCTATCTTGTCTGCGTCGTGCCAATGCCTCGGAGGCATTGGCGGAGGCATTGGTCGTGCTGTCGGTCTTCCTTCCGCGCTATTTTTCATCGTGAACGGACACCAACTTCCCCAACTCAGTACTGCACTTTCAAACGTGAATAAGGCAATAGAAATGTACGCAAAGAAACGTAAACATAGTAGCTTCTGGAGGAGGAATACAAGCGATGTTGAATAACACTTTTAAAGGGCAGCCTTTGCGCCTTCTAAGCGAAATAACCTATAGTATCCACCTTTCCCGGCCTATGATTGAACTTTGCTTTTCGTGTTTCAGCTCCTAATCGCGGTTCATTTGTTACTGATGTACAAATATTTAAAAAGAATTATCTGACATCCAAGAAAACAATTGCAATGTATACAAAAGCAAATGTCGGGGAAATAATTGCAAGTTCGCTGGGACAGTATACACCTGCAAAATAAGTACACACAAGCACAATTTGAAGGGCATGTTCCAGTTTATTTCTTGCATACACTTCAATAAAGCATGCAGAGCGCATAAATTTGAGAGCGCAACATCTCCGAAGCTTTAAATGATTTTTCCTCGCGGCCGCGGCGGCCGCTTTGCTGACGGAGGCGCGCAAAGCAAAAAAGCCCGCGCGTTCAAGATTTCGGCGCAGGTTAAGGATCCCTAGGAGGTCAAATATAATCAAGAGCCCTCTACTACGGCGCGCGTCATCGCCTGTGTAGCGTCGGCGTTTAAACCCCGCAATCAATCAATCAAATGCTTTTGCTGGCCGGCGGCTCAACTCTTTACTTATTCAGGGCCTTACAGTGAGCCTGACAACAGGCTTGGTCGAATTTTAGGCAGCTTAAAGAAGCGATGAAATCATGCATGCGGAACGCATGAAGTTATATCCTATGAGAAAACATTTAACAAGCTTGCCGTCAGTGGCTTCGGGGGAATGATGTGCTTGAAGGTTTCGCTACCTGCCAATGTCGATCGACAAGGAAAACGCACAACGTACATTCAAGACGATAAATACGGTACGCGTACAAAACAGGCAACATCCACAGCACAACACCACAGGACAACACGCCCGGCTGAAAGGTGAACACAACGCCGGCGCCGCATGCGACGACCCTTCCAATGCCGCTCCCCTCCCTCGTGCAGCGCCCCTAGCGGACTGCAAGGTCTTCATCGCGTTTCGTGCAGCAGCCAAGCATGGCGCGCATATAGCGCCCGTCACACTTCCCCTTCCAGACACCATACCCGGTACATGACGGAACGCTCACCGAAACGCGGCTCCCGTAGACAGTGGCGCGAGATTTCCCTCTAGTGTATATTAGTATGGTACTCTATGCTGCTAAGAGATACGACGGCGGGATATATTTTATGACCGTTCCTGTTTTGTTGAAATCGCCATCGTCGCTATGGAATCGCCCATCACGCTAACCTTGAAGCTTTAAATATAGGCCTGCGTACTGGCGCGTTCACATACCAGCGCGTTATACCGATGGCGCACATTTTTCTATATTTTTAACAAAACAGAAAAACCCTACAATAGGCACATAAATGCTACCAATGAATTAAAATATTTGCTCACCCCGAATAATTTGTTACGTGTCACCTTATCGAATGTGTTAGCCACACTTTTATTTAAATTAAGCTTTAGTTAACGCTAAGTCACTGCGTTATTGCTCTGACCATTGAAATTCCTTTCGCGATAGCTATACCGGATGTGTGCATTACAGTAAGTATGTAATCGTACCGCCTGACCTCTGGCCACCGTACCGTATGCTACAATGCGGAATCCTATAACAGATTATGCTGTTACAAAAGGACAAGGAAATTTCACGGGTGGAGCATGAGATGGGACTTTATTGGGTAGGCGTTCTTTAATCCGTCCACAGCAGTACTCCCCTCCGGAACGAGTAGCAGTAGAAGTAATTTAGCGAGTTGGGCAGCGAGTATAAGTGCACATTCGAAAAAAAGCAGATCTGAAAGCGAGAAAAGTGCACAACAAACAGAAAATATGATCGCTGACTGAACGGGACAGTGTGAGGCACTGGCCTGCCTTTCTGCACGAGTCATCTGCTTCATTACTGTTTCTGCTTACAAGACAAGCTCGAGGGCTGCAGTTTCTTGCAAAGGGATTAATTGCGCACCTTAACAGTTTTCCCTGATATATCTGTTGTTATTTGTATGTGTAAAAAACAGAACTTGCCACTGTACTGTACTCAAAACTAACCACAGAATTCACTTCGCATTGATGATACGTTTGGTTATGAAAGGCAGGGCAAAGAAAAGTATTGAGGAATATCCACGTTTTCGTGCTTTTTTTACATATCCGGTTTCGCTCACTTTTTACGCAACGTTTTAAAAGAACGTGATTCTCTTTTTGTTTTTTGTTGTTTTACGTGTCAACACACGTAAAAAAAACAGGCGCATTTGATGCCTCGTGCAATATCTCTGCTCCGAGGTGCAGCTTATGTTGCAGGATGGCAGACTTATTTTAACCAGCTGGTGATATTAAACATGGATCAAAATCTCGATACACGGAAATTCTCGATTTCCATCTACTTCAGAAGGACGCTCATGGAGAAAGAAAATCGAGGCCACTTGTGGTCAGCAGCAATCGGCTTAGCCACTGTGAAGCACCTGCGGTCACACTAGTCAAGCATTACCAATTTTCTGGTGTCGGACCTTTAAAACAAAGTATGAAATGCAAGTCGTTTGCACACATCGGATGTGGGCCTTTGCTGTGGCGCAGTGGAGCACTGCTGCAGCCTGACTGCTCCAATAAAGTCGCAGCTACGGAAGGGCAAAGTAGTTTAATATCTTTAACAAGCTGCCGGGAATGACATTTTGTTTGGTCAGCTTGAACAACGCTCGCGCTTCCACCAGCAACAGACTATTGCTACTTTGGTGCTCATTCATTTCCCCTGTTGTTACATAAAGCGTGATAATGTTCAATTGTCTGGAAGGAAACTGCGCGAGTGGGTACGAAGTTGATGATACGTGAAAGAAACAAAAGGCCTGTATTGATTGACTGTGCACTATCAACAAGGGAAGGTCGAACCATTTCGGCATGAACCGGTAACCGTTATTTCTTTTTTCGGTTAAGTTCGGGTTCCGGTTCAGCATGCTCGAAAAATAACGGTTCGAGTTTGGGTTCAGTTCCGGAAAAATACTGGTTCATTTCCGGTTTTGGGTACGGTTCGGTTCCGGTTCGACACCGTTGTTTCTACCTTCCTTATTAACATGAACAGTAAGTTCGAAACACAACAAACCGAGCAGGACAGAATGATAGAGTAGCTGAAACGCAAATAGCTCAGCAAAATGCCGAAATTGCCCAACTAAAAGGAGACTCCCTCAGTCCCCGCAAACAGCTATCATGCTTATAATTCTTTACCACACAAAACGCCCCGCCGCTGTCTGAAAACACCAAGTACCTAACAACCTGATACAAGACCTCAGTGCAATAGCACTATCCTGAGCTCAAACGCAAGAAGCAGTCAAGAGGCTCTACCAAATTCAAAATGATATAAGTAGCGTACGCCTACACAAAAACGTAGAGGAGAAAGAAAACTATAGACATTCTACCAAGGACCAAAGGAAAGGAACTAGCAACGCAGGCTCACCTAAAACACTCAGATTAGGACGAATCCTTCGACGAAGAAGATGACGAACTGTAGAAATTCAAAAGAAAGAGAAAGACCTGTTACAAACTAAAAGTGAAACTTTAATTCTCACAAAAGACTAAAACACAGGCCAGAGTAACTATACCAGCAATAACAAGAAAAAGCCTGAAATAACAATGATTCGGGAAGCAAGAATCCAAGCCAATGTCAAGGAATATGCCGTTACTGCCCATTCGACAGACCTAAGAATCTGCAGGCACGCCAAAAAGGATGTAATGGCGATGGACCCCGAACTTAGAACGGCGCAGCCACAGTCAGCTCTAATTGAAGTGGTCCCTCATGTGAGAGACCAACAAAGCACTTTCACCCTCATCATGTTCAGTCCTAAACTGCAGAAAGATGAATGCTTCGAAGACCTCCTATTGGAAACGAACCAAATGCTGCACATAAAATATTGATCATCCTAGGCGATTTTAATGCCCCCAAATATTGTAGAGAGAGAGAGAGAGAGAGAGAGACAGAAAAGCTCAAAGAAAGCTGAAGCGTTCAGCCCACTACCCAGTCGAAAATGTAAACAGCAATACGACAGAAACCCAACAAGAATTCCTGTCGTACGACACAATTTCTGTAGTTACGACAGAATTCCTGACGTTACGACAAAGCTTTCTGTTGTTACGACACACATTTCTGTCGTAACGACAAAGTCAATCTTCTTAACGACAAACATTCCTGTAGTCACAACAGGACTGACAGATGGCTGTCGTGACTACCTGTCGTCACGACAGCCATCATGCTGTCGTGCCATAGCCAGCTGTCGTGACGTCTGTCGTTACTACAAGACTACGAAAAAAATGCTGTAGTAGCAAAGCTGGCTGTCGTGACGACAGAATCTTGTAGTTACTACAGAGGCATAAATGCTGTCGTGACGTCTGTACTTGCAACAGGACCACGACAAAAATGCTGCAGTAGCAAAGCCGGCTGTCGTGACGACAGATTCTTGTCGTCACTACAGATGCGGCTGCCGTGGCAAAATATGTCGCGATACATGAATCTGTCTACACAACAGTCAACAGTCGAATAAGATAATTCTGTCGTGAGGACAGCTTTGCAACTGCAGTTGCAAAGCTGTTATGTGTTTATTTCTTGCGATGAAAGAGAATATTTTTACCACTTTCCTGCTCACAGAATCAACGACGAAATGAAACTTACAATTTTAAGACCGGGGACGCGGGAGCAGAATTGATTTTGCTATTTTGCTCGCTGTAACACGACGACTAACAAAATAAAACACACAATATCGCCGTAAACCCGACACCGCAACTCACAGACAATAAAAAAATGAAAAGGTGCGAACGCCCAAGAAGTGTCTTTCCATAAAAACCAAATTGTATACGTGAGAAAAAAAGCTGAAACCAAACTCCACACCTACCCACATCTTGGCAGCAGGCGAACAGGTGAAGCACCAATGACAAAACTAAAAGAGAATCAATAAAGCAGACACAATAAAGTCCTAACCACATGGACGCGAAATCACGCGTCGCGCGATCGTCGGCGTCGTTCGGCGTCAACGCGCGGACCCTCAGGAGAGGGCGAGCAACCGCATGAGACCGGCGAAGTCGCGCGCCAGTAGCTGCGTCAGCAGGCGTTGCTGGACGTCAATTGCCATCCTGTTGAAGTCGTTTATGAGCAGTTATTATCGATTATTGAACTGCAATTATCAAGGCTTTAGCTTTAGCAAAAAGAAAATCACTTGGCATATTTATTCATTGCTTTACAAGTATGTTGGCAATGTATCTCGAGTAATCATGGTCAAATCTGAACAAAATAAGATAGGATGATAAACGAAGACGCACCTCGCAAAACTGCTTTAGATGCTTGTTGATTTAACCTGCATGTTATGTACCGACTGCAGGTGCATGAATTCAAAGTGTAAGCAAAACAAATTTCAGCGCGGCTTTGATACTGAGGTTACCGTCGAACGTCATTTGTAGGTTAAAAGGCAATGTACTCTGGCACCCTGACTGTACCCTGTAAAAACACTGATAAAACCCTCCCCGCGAAAAAAAAAGAGGCTTTTCTAGGATTCGAACAACGGACTTCAAAACAAAAGCCCGACACCCAACCCCTTGACCACACAAGGCGACAGTGAAGCACAGAGAATTTGGTGTACCAAACGAGGCTGCCCACAAATAGTGTCGGATGTGCTTTGTTTTGGTCGTGTTTGAGAGACTTGAGCAGTGGTAACGCTTGTTTCTTGCGCACCAATCTTGGAGCCGAGGACGATAATGCTAGTGCTACGAGCGATGTAACCACAGGTCCCTCATTTGAGTCAAGAAAAGCTATCGCACATCCCCGGTCAGCGCAAGCCACGGAAGCTACGAATGGAAGGGAATGCGCCGCTAGAATTCTGGCGTTGATAACGCTTGCTCGTCACGCACCGATCTTGCAGACAAGCCACAATATGCTTATACTGGATGCGATGTACCCAGAGCTCCCTTATTTAAATCGCAGATCCCCGATCTCCCCGTTGAAAACCGAACAAGCCACAAATGGATAAGCGCTTGCGAACAGAAATAGCTTGCAATTAGTCTCAAGCCGACCGATTCCCGCAAGTTAAAAATTGATTTGATTGATTGTTGGGTTTAACGCGCCGACGCAACGCAGGCGATGAGGCGCGCCGTAGTGGAGGGCTCCGGATTAATTTTGACCACCTGGGGATCTTTATCGTGCGCCGAAATCTCGTACACACGGGGGTTTTTGCTTTTCGCCTCCATCAGAAAAGCGGCCGCCGCGGCCGGGAATCGAACCCGCAACCTCGTGCTCAGCAGCGCAACGCCTTAGCCACTGAGCCACCGCGGCGGGTGCAAGTTAAAAATAAATCGATTGTTTTCTGCTGAAGGGAATGACCCCAAACCACGCGAAGACGGACGCTGTCGCCAGCTTTCCGATGCTCTCTCGCGCTGCGTCGACGCCGATATCTGGCGAGCGTAGACATCGGCGTCGCTCGGGCGTCAGCTCGCGTAGCCGTGCATTTCTGGCGACGACGTCGACGCGAGAAAACGCCGAAAGTGCTCTGCATGTGGTTGGGCCTTAAAGCAGCCCCGACCACTGCAAATAGAAAAGAGAATCAGCGCACATACACTATGTAGCCGAGCACAGTGCAGAAACACGGTGCAGAAAATGATGTGTCACTGTGATAACACATGAAAGAACCGTGCTGAAGTTGGAATCTGCTATCACTGGTTAATACAGTGCTAATTTTTATCAAGAGGTTTGTAACCCGTTAATAAATTATGTTCATTATTACAACCAAAATGATTGAGTTTTCATGTATCGCTTCATCGGCTTCATCTTCTGGCATCAACCAACGCCGCCTATATAGGCCGACTGAAGCCGTACCCAGCCGTAGCCGCAGCCCTCACTGTTGCAACACGCATGGCAACACACATTACGCAGCGTTTCTTTTCTTGCGCTGGTCGATCGTTGTCGTATGCACGTAGTGTGACCGTGTAACAAAGCCTAACCGTGTAACGTTTTCGTTCAGTATGTTTTGGAAGGTAGAAGAGAAGTTGTTGGGCCTACGGATGAGCGTAATTTTTTTGTGGTGGACGTCGACGACTACGAGCGTGGCGTGGGAAGTGTTTCGGCTCGGCGACAGCGAGGCGCGGGAAGATTATTCGACGGCACCATCGTTCACATGACCGGCAAGTGTTCTTACCCTTAAATTGTGCATAACAGTGTCTGAGCGCTTTTTAGCAGTTTTACATCTGCCACTAACCGCATAAAGTAAGGAATGAATATCGGCATGCCGGCTGAGCCGTCGGAAATCGCGGAGATCCGCTTCACCGTATATGGCGCCGACGCCCAAGAAAATGGCTCGTATTACCACCTTGCACATTTTCCGCGTAACATGCTCTATTCAGGACTGTGCTGGCTACCAGTTAGTCGGGTTATGAGGTCATCTGCATTGTTCGTGTCGGCGTCGAGTGGTCGCCAAGCCACATTCTCACTTACAGTCGGCAAAAGGCTTTAACGCGCGAGCGGCGTGCTCCGGAGTGCGCGGGAGACACGTAGTAATAACGCCTGGTTGAAGATAGGTAGAATGTGTGCATGCAAGGCCCGTATCAGCGCGATGGCTGTGTCCATCCTCGCTGCACCCGTCGCCTTGGCTTCCACGCCTTCTTTTACAGTAATAAGCGTTGTGTGCCTGCGCTGCCGGGCCGGGAAACAAAACCGGAGATTACCCGCCTTAACGCTCGTTGTGCGAGTTTTTCGTCTGCATTAGCCTTGGCGCACAGCTGTTCATTGCGTTATCGTTCTGCCAATAGCTGCATGAGTCCCTTGAGCGCCAATGTCCGGTTTCAGTGCTCGGCTTTGCATGTCACTGCTGACGGGCTCACGCCACAATACTCAATGCACTGTGCAAGCGATCACGGCCCGATATCTAGTTACTCTAAAACACCGGCAGCGATGCGTTTTCTGCTATTGTCGTTCGTTGTCTCGCATACAGGAAAAGACTCCTGTCTAAATTGCGTAAGGCGCCGCAAAAAAAGCGTTGCACGTAGTTAAACGCAGCCAACCCTCTACTACCAATCGCTCATTTCCGCTATTGTTTCCCGGCCCGGCAGTGCAGGCAGCGCTTCTCACGACGAAAGAAGGTACGGAATTCAAGGCGACGGGCACAGCGACAAGGGAAAGAACCATCGCGCTGATGTGGGTCACGCATGCTCACATTCTACCGGTGTCAAACCAGGCGTTCTCACCAAGTGTGTCGCGCGCAGTCTAGAGCACGCCGCTCGCGCGTTATAGACAAGCCTTTTGCCGACTGTACGAGCTTCGAAATCGTGGTTTTTCTGTGAAGGCCGTCTTGCCAGCAGCCACTGCAGTAATGTTATTTGTAAATGCTCTTATCGAACATGACGCACATAAATGCCAAGGCGCTAGAATAGCCACCGCTTTCAGTTATGTTTATTAGGGTAACTAAATATTTGCATGAAAGTTGACCTTATAACTATCATTAAACACGTGTAAAATGACACTGAAGTGTGCTTGTTGCTCTAAATAGGTGTCATTATGGTGGACGAGGCTCGGAACAAGTATGGCATGTTATCTCTTGACCTCTCATTGCAGGCAGACAAAAAAACTGCGAAGGCAGAGAAAAGATCAGCGAAGGTCGGCATCATTCTTCGAGATGCCGCAAGGGACCAAGACCCTGTCGCAGTTTTAAGGAAGAGGGTCGTGCAATTGGAGGCCGAGATGCGGGGGCTGCGATCACTCAACATGGAGTGGCCGGCAAGTTCTTTCCACCAGTGCGTAAACAATGCTCCATCTGTGTGCGTGGCTTCTTATCACTATTATGAGCTAAGCAACGTACCAGATACTGCAGTTGCTATCATGCTTAGTTGGCTGTAATGTCAACTGTTGCAGGAAGGTTTCACTTCCTCAAACATGCGGCATTACCATCTAAGGAGCCTACAGCCTGATTGAACAGGTTCCTTTCTTTGGGTGGGTGAAAACAAAACTGCCCTGCAGCACGACCTTGTCACGTGGCTTCTATACTAAGATTTTGAGCTATTGGTTTATCTAGTTGCTAGCCATGGCCTTTTTGCAGGCACTGCATAAATTACTGCCCGTTGAAAGTGCTTTACTCGCTGTAAAGGATTTTGACAATGAGATTGTTTGGAAGAGAAGGCCTAGCAAAAAAAAATTCATAAAACTGCAATTCTAGTGAAAGTGCAGGAACACGGCAATGCTGCTTTATGCTTTGTAGCAGACTTGCTAACAATGTGACTATGAGTGGGCAACACAACTTATTGCTCTATATTTTTCATACAGCCCCAAACCTAAAAGTGACTTGTTAGTCTCATAAAAGGACAATATGCACCTATGTAGAATGACTTGTTTACGATTGACTTGTTTACTGAGAATGGTATTGACCAACCTTTAAATTCTTTTAAAAGCGGAGCAGTTTATTAAAGGCTGTGGCTAGCGTTCCGTCCAGACGGAATGATATACAAGTGCTAAAGTTCAGTCGAGACGGAACGGGGCGCTGCGGGTTATGCTTCCGTCCAGACGGAATACGTCTTAGAGCTTAGCGTTCGCCGGCGTGAAATTTGTACAGTTCCGTCTAGACGAAAGGAAAACCGGCTGATTAGACGACGTGCTCCGTCGTCAGATTTGGTGTAGGCGTTGCGCTTCGGATAATGGCAGTATTGTACCGGGTTGATTCCCCCCGGACATGCTTTTTTTTTTCTTTGCGTGCTTGAGCCAGCGTTTTGCAACAGTTAACTTCTTGCCCACTTTACAATTGAGGCGGGAAGAGCAGTCGGTCTTGATTTCGCGCTCAACCGGCTGCTCCGCTACCGCTCAATAGAGCCAAGGCCGACGTGTCCATCGCCAGAGTTCCGATCACCTCTAGTTCGTAATGGTGATTCGGTGATTTAAATGGTGACTCTAGCTAGTCAATGAGCAGAAGTGGTTTGACCGGTAGGGTAAAAATCTACAAAACTCAAGAAAGGCGATTGGACCGAGCATTTTCTGCCCGCGAAAATGCGCCGCGCACGCCACAGGCGCGCTGACGCTATAGCGGAACCACCGGTACGCTGCGACCGGCGCGGCCAGTGGCAGGAACATGGCGGTGGCGGCTTCGGCCGCGAAGTGGTGTAGGGAAACTATGGTGTCGGGAGCACGAGCGACCGCTCAAAATGCCGCTCAAGACACGCACGAAGTTGCTTGCGCGGTAAAGGAGCTTATAATTTTGGGCGAAAACGGTACTACAAAACATCATCCGCACAGCAAGTGAAAGCGCCCATGCAGTATCTGCCAGGGTGGTGGCCTAAAATCTCTGGCGGTCTATGCTGGCGGAGCCAGCTGGCTGAGTCGAGCGCTTCGAAACTGCCGCCATGAGGCGCGTGCCTCCCCAATGGCGCAAGTCGCAGGCTCCTCCCACTACGCGCGCGACGCGCGTCATTTTCTGAGTGAGGCAGCTAGAAGACGCGGGCGTCAAAAAAAAAACGCTTCACAGCAAGCAGCGAGGGCAATCGTTCTTGATATTTACCCAGCTGAATGAACCACTTCCGCTCATTGATTAGCCAGAAGAACCGTTAATTAGTAATCACCATTACGAACTAGAGGTGATCGGAACTCTGGCGATGGACACGTCGGCCTTGGCTCTATTGAGCGGTAGCGGAGCAGCCGGTTGAGTGCGAAATCAAGACCGACTGCTCTCACCGCGTCAATTGTAAAGTGGGCAAGAAGTTAGCTGTTGCATAACGCTGGCGCAACCACGCAAAAAAAAAGAAAAACCAAGCATGTCCGGGGGGAATCGAACCCGGTACAATACTGCCATTATCAGAGGAACAACCCCTACACCACATCTGAAGGTGGAGCAGGGCGTCTAAACAGCCGGTTTTGCTTTCGTCCAGACGTAACTGTACAAATTTCACGCCGGCTCCGTCGGGACGGAACGCTAAGCTCTCAGTTGTATTCCGTCTGGACGGAAGGATAACCCGCAGTGCCCTGTTCCGTCTGGACGGAACTTTAGCACTTGTATATCTTTCCGTCTGGATGGAACGCTAGCCACAGCCTTTATTAAAACTGATTGCCTGTACTGCGTATTGTTTTAAGAGTGCAACACTTTTTCATGTGACTCAGGCACCTCTCCAGGGAGTGAAAAGAGTGGACATGGCCTGCAGCTCCCTGCCAGCATGAGCCCTGCAGAACCACCAGCACCCGACACCAGCTGCGCCAGCACGAGCCTGGCGGCACTACCAGCACGAGCCCTCTATGGCGCTGGCTGTGAAGAAAGTAGGTGTTTAACGCTTTCTTTCTGTTAGTCCCAGAACTTGGCTTGTTTTTGCTACTGTAGAAAGTAATCGTTTTGTAAAACATGGGGTATGCTCGACAAACAGGGTCACGTAAGACAACTCCAAAGCGGCGGACTGCTGTGCAGCTAAAACAAGCATAGTGTGCCCATACCAACAGCAGTGCTCATCAATATTTCTATGTTTATGTGTATTTTGTACTTTTATTATTTCTCGCACCATTCGTACTGCTGTAAAATGAATATGCATTGCATTTATGCGCAAAAAGCTCATTTGGAAAACTTGCAAGCCGTACCTAATTTGTGTTTGCTTTTGCCAGCCTCAGCCAATCGCACAGCTTGATTGATTGATTGTGGGGTTTAACGCGCCGACGCAACGCAGGCTATGAGGGGCGCCGTAGGGCTCCGGATTAATTTTGACCACCTGGGGATCTTTAACGTGCGTCGAAATCTCGTACACACGGGCGTTTTTGCTTTTCGCCTCCATCAGAAAAGCGGCCGCCGCGGCCGGGAATCGAACCCGCGACCTCGTGCTCAGCAGCGCAACACCTTAGCCACTGAGCCACCGCGGCGGGTCAAATCGCACAGCTGGGCACATAGGATATCTAGGTTCTGTTGCGGGAAATAAGCTAGTGGGTTGCATGGCCATTCCCTTTTCCCTTCTTATATAGCTTATTTGGGTGAAGCGCACATTAAAAGTGGTGTCACTATGATTTTAACGTGGCAATCTTTCGAATGAACCAATCTTGTGATGTGTCTGCATGGCCCCTTTAGCTGAAAGTTTTACAAGCTGGCATAGACTTTTCGAGAGAAGTTTTATGAGTGTAATGTTATGCTCTGCAGTAATATAAATGAGAAAAGCACCACTTTTTTAGCACGGGGAGCATTCGTTTTACTGCGAAGCAGTCTGTGTTTCACACCCCCCCCCCCCTTCGGGTTTTATTCCGAAGCTATTTTCTGGGTGTCGCTTGCTCTTGTCGTTTTTGCTAAGCACACACATATAAGCGGTTGCTGGTTTACGCGTGCACATGCGGGGACCAGAGGAAGGAGGGTAGGTCGTGCATGCAAGACTATAGGTTTCACACCCTCTTACATGTGGAGTCTTACAGATCGATGTCGAACAGCCAAATGCGACCTGTCTGGTGTCTTCACTGGTCGAGCAAATTGGGTTGTGTGCTACGCACACAGTAAGGGAAACAGACAGCCTCATGTTTGTTTGCTAGAATAAAGCTCTAGTCTGTCCAAGTTTAATTCAGTAAAACGACTAGTAAGTTAGTTATGAACAAACGTGGTTTGTTTCGTGCACTTCGTCGACTGCGCCCGGCTTCGCAGCTCATCTATGTGGAGCCATTGTGTTTAGTTCTACGAAATAGCAGAGGTTAAAAACACAGTTTTGGCAGTCTAATTTGCAGTCTTTTTACGTTGTTTGGCATTGTCTTGCATTACATGTATTGTTTGGTTCTATTGATGCAGATCCCTTCTGGCACTACCTGCAGATGAAGAGCTGCGAACCAGGGGACATGCGCAAGCGACACATGCTGCTAGCGAGATATCTAGCACGAGGGTCCGTGGATCTGCACCAATAAGAAGGTACATGGTTACTAATTTGGTTGCTGGAAACCTAGGCCAGTGTCTCTACTGTTTTAAAGGGACCCTGCACCACTTGCCATTGACTACTCGGAATGTAGTTTGGGGTAAGTCTATTCTCCTAGAAATCGCCCTTCCAAGAATTATGAAAAGCCCTTTACTGTCACCGAAACTATGCACGATTAGACCCGCACGGGGCACCTTGAGCAATCTTGGTGACGGTACTGGCGATACCGCGGTCCCCGAGCCCACAAACATACGCTGGATCCAACCGTGGCAATGTGTTTATAGGTGAAGGGTTAGAAACCACGAACGGTGGCCGTCGGAGCCCAGGTCAAGCTCCGGCGGATGGGCTCCCAGTCTGTTCACCAGGCAGGGAGCTCCGGGACCTCTTTGACCATCAGGGTAAAGTCAAAGAAGAAAGTACCCCCGTCCCCTGCTTCTATACTATGATATATGGCATTTTCTAAACACCCCCCCAGACGTGATCGGCCCCCGAAAAGGGGCCGCACCGAAGTTTTATTCCCACCTCTTGCAACAACTGTCTTTTCAACAAACGTGAATAATTATTCTCGTTTTCTTGTAATCGAGTCTGCTGACCCAACGAGACCCGTCGCTTCACTGTCGGTATTCCTGGTCTCGAAATTTGTCAAAGTACATTAGGTGAAGAGTATGAGGCCAAAAAGCTCAGGACAGGAGAAATCCTTGTCGAACTCAACACTGAAAAACAATCCCGCACACTTCTTGCCCAAACTCGCATCCATGACCTGGACATCAGGATCACGCCCCACCAGAGTCTGAACAGCTCCCAGGGTGTGATTTCTGAGTCGGATCTCCTTTCAGAAACAGATTCGGACCTTCTTGAAGGGTTAAAGGACCAGGGCGTCACAGCCGTGCGCCGCATCACGATGCGCAGGGACGATAAGATAATCCCCACCAAGCACATTATCCTGACCTTCGACCGATCGACACTTCCGCAATATATAAATGCAGGCTACATCCGATGCTCTATTTGCCCGTACATACCGAACCCGCGCCGCTGCTTTAAGTGCCAGCGGTTCGGGCACAGTACAACCTCTTGCCGCGGCAAAACAACCTGTGCGAAATGTGCAGCGCAGGACCACCCCACCGACAATTGCAACTCTGATAACCTCACTTGCGCAAACTGCAGGGGCCCACATTCGGCCTACTCCAGGAAGTGTGAGAAATTTCATCTTGAAAAGAAAATAATCAACGTGAAAGTGACAGAGAACATCACCTACCCAGAGGCGCGGAAGAGGGTCGCCTCTTTCCCTCTGGGGAGGTACGCTGACGCAGCTCGCCGGGGGGCGGAGCGGCGTCTGGTTTCGGCGGGGACCCAGTACCGCGAGTCGGACTTGGTCCCGCTCCCGCCCCCCCCTGGGTTGCCTCAGGCAGCCCAAACCGCCTCCTCACCGCTCGCTGAGCAAGCAGCGCCAGTGGGGGCAACCACGTCTGCTGGGAGCGATGCTGCATCCTCCACTTCTGCTCTAGCGTCCCAAACCACAGGCGAGGGCGCAGACGCGATGGAGACGGAGGAAGCAGTCGCAGCTCCCACCCCCACCGCACCGCCTGCGCCATCCGAGGCATTTCTTAAACCCTCGGTGGTTGTGGGCCAGTCAAAGCGCGCCCAAAAGGGTGCGCGGTTCAAGGGGCCTGATCAGTCAGGCACTCCGAGCACATCAGACGACGAAACGGATGTCGGACCGCTCTTGTCTGCGGTGCACCGCAAGGAACGTGTCCCGACGCCAAAGCCTCCAGACAAGCCCAAATAGACGAGTCACAGCCCCGAAAGACGACACATAAACATACACACTCCAGTAGCTCTCACACTAAATAATGGGAAGAGAAAACATAATTCAATGGAACTGTAGAGGCCTCCTAAAAAATCTTGATGATGTGTACGAAATACTGCACTCCAATCAGCCAAGTGTCATGTGTCTACAAGAAACACATTTAAATTCCAAACATGCAAACTTTTTGAATAGTTACCTCGTACATAGGAAGGACAGGGACGGTGGTGCTACATCTTCTGGTGGTGTGGCCATCATTGCCCGAAAGTCCCTGGCATGTCACACTATCCAATTACAGACCGTCCTTGAGGCTGTTGCCATTCGTACCATAATCTTCAATAGGCTAATAACACTATGCTCCGTTTGCATCCCCCCTGATTTCCAGCTCTCGAGCTCGGATTTCGAGGGCCTTTTAGATCAGCTACCTGCACCATTTATCCTTTTAGGCCACCTCAATGCACACAATGTACTCTGGTGCTCTTCTCGCACGGATGCTGAGGTCGCCTTATAGAAAAATTTCGAACATCCTCAGGAGCATGCCTATTCAATAAAAACAAGCCTACATACTATAATATAGGACACAACACATATTCACACCTCGACTTGGCTATTGGTTCCGCAGTTCTCTTTCCATCTCTTCAGTGGGATGTTGGCACTAACCCATATGGTAGTGACCACTTCCCAACCACATTAACATACATAGGTAAAGGCCCGAACAGTTCACCTTCCCTTAACAGGTTCAATGAAGCCAGAGCAAACTGGAGTACATTTACATAGACATCCAAACTACACCACACATCCTTAGGACACATACAGGTTGAAGAAGCTACCCAACTGCTCACGGCGCACATCCTCGACGCCGCTGAAAAGTCCATTCCCCACGCCTGTGGTGTCCCGCGCAACCAGCGGAGGCCGTGGTGGAATGATGACTGTAGGCGGGCGCGAGAGGCCCAGAACAAGGCGTGGGGTATCCTTCGTCGGTATCCCACATCGGGAAACCTCCTCTCGTTCAAAAGGGCAAAGGCGATGGGAAAACGTGTGCGCCGTGAGGCAAAACGAGAGAGTTGGCGCACCTTCTTGACATCCATTAATTCATACACGGACACACACAAAGTCTGGACACATATACGCAAGCTGAAAGGACAACAGACACACAGCCTGCCCCTGGTTAGCACAACAGGGGACACACTCGAAGACCTGGCCAACACACTTGCACAACACTTTGAACACGTGTCCAGCTCAGCACACTACACAAACACTTTGATGAAGCACAAAACGTCTGCGGAGAAGAAATCACTGCGTGATAGCAGCAAATGGCACACTTCTTACAATTCTTTATCTTCAATTCATGACCTGAAGTCAGCGCTGGCAACATGTAAGCCTTCAGCTACAGGTGCAGACAAAATCACATACACCATAATACCACACCTATACTCAGACACCCTTGAAACACATCTACATCTATACAATAACATATGGCTTTCGGGGCACATTCCTCGCTCTTGGAGGGCGGCCATAGTAGTGGCTTTCCTGAAGGAAGGGAAGGACCCTTCCTCTCCCGCTAGCTATCGGCCCATCGCCCTTACAAGCTGCCTGTGCAAGCTCCTCGAGAAGATGATAAACAGGAGGCTTGTGTACTTTCTTGAGTACAACGGTCTTCTCGAGGGCTGCCAGGCAGGCTTCAGGGCGGGGCGATCTACAAATGACCAACTTGTGGCCCTTGAATTATACATAAAGGACGCTTTCATTCACAAACAGTTTTGCACAACGGTGTTTTTTGGCCTTGAGAAGGCATATGACACCGCCTGGCGCTACGGGATCCTGAGTGACCTGAAGTCATTTGGTGTCTCCGGGAACATGATGAACGTTCTTGTTAGTTATCTGTCCCAAAGAACTTTTCGTGTGAAAGCTGGTAGCGCACTCTCAAGGGTTCATGTACAAGAAAACGTGGTTCCGCAAGGTGGAGTTTTAAGCTGCACTCTTTTCATAGTTAAAATGAACTCCCTTGGGAAGGCATTGCCACGTACAATTTCTTATTCCATGTTTGTAGATGATGTCCAGGTATCTTTTAAATCAAGCAATATGTCCATCTGTGAGCGTCAAGTCCAGCTGGCTGTCAAAAAACTTGCCAGCTGGGCAGACAAGAATGGGTTTAGACTTAATCCAGAAAAAAGCACCTGTGTTGTCTTCTCCAGGAAGCGTGGGATTCATCCGGACCCAGACATTGCACTTAATAGCGTTTCGGTCCCTGCGAGGAAGGAACACAAGTTTTTAGGAGTGGTGTTGGATGAAAAACTTACATTCATCCCTCACATTAAGCAATTGAAACATAAATGTCTAAAGGCTCTCAACATTCTTAAAATCTTGTCACACCAGTTCTATGGAACGGACAAGCAACTCCTCTTACGCATTTTTACCAGCCTAGTGGGGTCCCGATTGGACTATGACAGCGTCATTTATGGGTCTGCCACAAAAACGGCCCTGAAAATGCTCGACCCAGTGCTGCATCTGGGTCTTCGCCTTGCATGTGGTGCTTTTCGCACTAGCCCAGTCGAGAGCCTCTACGCCAAGTGTGATAAATGGTCCCTATATCACCAGAGGATTTACATGGATTTGTTGTATGCCTCGAAAATCATGGCCCTGACTAACCACCCTTTTAATTCCACCATTAATAACACATCCTCACAACAACTGTTCTTAAATCGTCCATCCATCTCTCTGCCTTTTTCACTTAGGGTAAGAGAGGAAGCCTCTGAGCATGAGGTACCCTTTATAGACATTCACAAGACACCCATCACTGATTTTATACCACCATGGAATCTGCGCCCTGTGCTCTGTGACCTGTCTTTTACGCATCTTGATAAGAGCAGGGCACCAAGAATTGCGCTTCAGCAGCATTTCATGTATCTGCAGGATAAATACAGGGCTGCAGAGTTTTTCAGTGATGCTTCCAAAACGTTCACTGCGGTGTCTTGTGCTGCTCATGGACCCAATTTTGAAGGAGGTAGAACCATGAATGCAAAGACAAGTATTTTTTCGGCAGAAGCACATGGCATATTTCTGGCTGTAAATCACATAGTTGAACATAATATTCCTAAATCCATCATCTATGCAGATTCGCTGAGCGTCGTCCGTGCATGAACATCTAGAAAGTCATCGAAAAACCATGTAGTCAACCTTGTCTTCAAATCAATTATGCTGGCGTATTCTTCAAGCCTTGAGGCGACTGTGTGTTGGGTGCCAGGCCACTCTGGCATCGGCGGAAATGAACTGGCGGATGAAATGGCTGCCCATGCTGCACTCCGAAACACAGTAAACATAACACTACCTTACACAGACCTCAAGCCACACATAAGACAGCAACTCCGTAAAACTTGGCAAGCAGACTGGAGCGAACAGGCAGACAACAAACTACACGTCATAAAACCACACTTGGGACAATACACTACTGACTACCACAACAGGCACATTGAAGTTACCTTAGCTAGGTTACGGGCAGGCCATACGCATGTAACGCACTCGCATCTGCTCACGGGATCTCCAAGACCCCTGCGTAGCAGGTTTGGGGAGGGCCTATCCGTAGTCCACATACTCATACAATGCAAGGCACTTGACACAACACGACACAAACACTTCAGAGAACTCTACAGACAACATATTCCCCTACACCCATCGTTGTTTCTGGGTGACGATGCCATGGTTTCTGTGAAACGCCTTTTTAAGTATTTGTCAGATGTTAAGTTTTTAAACCTCCTTTCCTATCACGCACAATCAAATCTGGCCCTATACACCAGCCATCACCATTATCCTTATTGATCTTGCTATGTATAGTTTACACGTTTTATACCTACCTTTTGTGGTAATCACTTCTTTTCATTAAATGACTTCTCTGGCGCTCTTTGCCCTCGTCGGCCTTGCGCCATTAAACACCAAACATCATCATCATATGCACGATTAGAAATCGGGAATAGTTGTTCTCTCTCAACTCGACTGCGGACAACGCAACGAAAGCTGTGTGCTCTCTCCTGGAGAGGGGGGCGGCTTGCAGCGTTCTCTTCGGCGTCCTTGGACATATCATAGGATGGGGAGTATTCTCTGCAACGTGGAGGAGGGGGGGGGAAGTCAATTCTGGTTTGGTGCCACAAAAAAGCAGGCATGGCTGCCTGCTTGCAAGCGCGCGCTCAGGCTGGTAGAGCGTCTTTGAAGCAATAAGCAATTGTTGCCTAGTGGTCTCGTTGAAAGGAGAGTATTGAGTTTTTCACTCAAACTCCGTGCGCACTCAGCAAAAGAAATACCAAACTGCGCGTGCAGGTTTAGGCATAGAAGAGATAGGTACACAGCGCCGATGACAGCGAATCCTCACAAGAACTGTGAGAAATGAGTCGCAAAGTTGACCAGCGACAGCCAATTGAACAGCCATGGCCGCAATGACGTCCTTTAGGCCATGCCAAGAGCGAAGAGTGCGCGGTTGGTTTTTCCCCGTCTTTCACGATTTGTGTGCTACCGCTTCACATGGACTGGTAATATTTGGCTCAGGTATTCCTGGCAGTGCAATCTCAACATTGTGCAGGTTTACTGGCACTGTTTAAAGAGTGTTGCAGGGTCCTTTTAATCCAAAATGGTCAGTTACTGAAACAGAGGCATTTTTGATTGTCTGCATTGATAGTTTGATTGTCTAAATTGAAACGGCAACTATGCACCTCTACTGAGAAGACTGCAGTTCACGCTGCGCGCAAATTTTGCATTAGGGAGTATCGGCACTTTTTCTTTTTAATGTGCTTAATTTGCTGAACTTTTATCGTTGCTTAACTTCACTTAGATTTATGAGCTGGCTTATACTCTTTGGGGAAAGTTTTATGAGTATGATGTCACGCTGTAGTAATTTAACTCTCGTTAGCGCTGGAAAATTGACCGATTTTTAAGGGTCCAAGAACAAATTTTGTTTCTGCAAAATCATTGGTAAGAACTAATTAGATAAAAAAAATTACCACGCGTAGTTCCCGTGCCATGCGGTGAAGTCCAACCTGCATTTCAACATGGGCAATTTTGGGTGGTTCCCTGGAAGAAATCTGGCGATTTGACATTATCAGAGGCACCAATGTGTCCCCGTGTGACGTAAAACATTTTGTCAGTGACTGACTTTGCATTTACAGCTAGCACAGTATTCGGGACAAGCACGCGATGCGAAAAAACATGCATGGTGTTGAAAACGAAACTCCGTGATTGACGCTTGTTGACGTTCACTGTCAGTTATCGCTAAAAACATAAACTTGCGGCTTATCATCACCTTCTGACTCGCTATTGTAGCCTTGCTTACAGAAATGCGCTGCAATGCGCTAAAATCGTGCCCCGCAAACTTTGCCCAAGTAGCTGTTGTGCGATAATAAAGATCAGCACTATGAGCCTCATGCATTGCAGCGCACCGAACATTTTTGAAATGAAACAGTACAAACGGTATTGGAGACTCCATCCGAATAGACATTTCAATTAAGGAGCAGCACTAGACCTCTGGAGATACCCTTGTATGGAAACGAAACTGGCAGGCGGACAGCTGGGGGTGTGTAAAGCCGGTTTGAAGTGCTTTTTTCGTCAGAACTAATATCTGGTGACTGGGTGTTATCTTTTGACTTGCATCGGAAGTTTTTATTGCAGAAAACGTTTTAGGGTGGGGGGAAATCAGGAGTGGCGTGCTTTTTTTTGTGAGGATGTTTAGCGGATGCTCAAGGCACCATGGCAGGTAGGCTTGAAGTTGAGTAAATGCAGAGTAACACTAAATATGAATTTCGCGATGCAGAAACAAAATCGAAACTGTTGTTAGCTGTTTGAATGGTCCTGTGGTAAGTAGAACTACAACACAACTAAGAACAATTTGCGCAAAGGCAATAAGATTGCCTAAAATCGTGAAGTAACTTTGCAAACGGGCACTGCTTGATATTTTCAGCCGATTTCAGCGGTTATTACTGTGTGACTGCAAACCTGACGTTTAAAAATTATCATCTGATTCACCCGTCATGCCCTGATAATAAAAAAACCAAACGCTGATGCAGAGTACCTACGGTTGGCATGCATTGTTCTTTAGTAGCAGTGACGCGCAAAAACCACTCCCCTTTCTGCACCCATGTGATGCAAATGCATGTCAAAAATCACGTTTTTGTTGAAAAATGAAAACAAAACTGATTTTGAAAGGACATTTTCTGAGCTAAGTCCTAATGGCTTGACTTGTTCCAGAATTACCAGGAACGCTGTGGAAAGGGCCTTGCAAGGTATCGTTTAAATTGAACGTTTTTGTATAGGCACAGTAATGTGAAAAGCACTTTCTCAGCAATAGAGAGCACTTCTTATTGCTCAGCATGCAGAAGCGTGTTTAGCTTTTATAAAATGGCGCAGTTTAAGGACACAGTACTAGCAGTATGATTTTCAGTCTTTTTGTGCTGCCTGTCATTGTCTTGCATCAATGTTCGTTTTTTTTCTATCGATGCAGGTTCCTTCTGGCATTACCTCCAAGTGAAGGTCTGCGAGCAAGCTGAAATGCACAAGCGCCCCAAGCTTCTGGCTAGATATCTCGCGCAGAATTTCGCTGATCTGCGCCGATAGGAGGTACATGGGCTTGTTTGCCAATTTGGCTGGTGTGAACGCCAGAGCCAGTGTCTCTACCGTTTTAATACTAAACAGTCATTGTGAGAAATGGCGGCATTTTTAATGGTGGATGTAATTTGCCATGTCGTTTTTGGGCTTCATGAGGTGTGCATTGATAGTTTTTTGTGTCTTTCTGTGGCTTTCTGCAGCTGTACAATTCATTAGTGGCAGCCTGTAGCTCTTGGTGGCTTTTCGCTGGGAATGTAGTGTAGTTACTATAAGGTTTTTGCAGCTTCCGAACCTTTGCAGCGTTAGAATGGCGCGGATCATCCATAATGCTTGTAGTTAGGAACGGTGCATTTTCGGCCTTCGGCAAGCCAATTCTAATGGTACTTGTACTTGTTTTCTCGAGCCTCGAGCTGTGTTTGCATGAAGGAAATTAAAATAAAATTTTTGCATTCTCTTCAGTTTGCCTGTGCATGGGCTCGTGGCATATTCCGGCTGTCTGAACTGTTTACTTACAGTTGACAGCCCAAATACAGTGCATGGCTGGATTCAAAAATACTGATATTTGCTGCAACTGAATTGTTATGAATGAATTGTGCGACAGGTCAGGACTGCAAGACGCCAGGAATACATAACACAGCATCAGGACTTCGACAAGACAGCCATGATTCTCGCAGTAGAGGATCAGAACTGTGACATACTACAGGATTACTACAGGACTACGACATACTACAGGATCACTACAGGATTACTACAGGGCTACGACATACTACAGGATCACTACAGGTTTACTACAGGACTATGACATACTACAAGATCACTACAGGACTACAACACACAATAAAACAACAAAATTGCTACAGGAATACTACACACGACAAATGTCAGAATGACGACACAACACGACGACTGTACGACAAGACTACGACGGTACGACTGTACGACACGCAAAAATACGACATACTACAGAAATTTTTCTGTTGTCATTTTCGACTGGGTAACGGTAGGGCTTGCTACTCCAGATGGAGCTACCGGTGATACTTTGGGAAAAGAAGATGGCTCTTATCAGCAACGGCCAATTTCCTGGCCCATCCCACTGAGTCGGTATGAGCCATTTCACTGGTACTACCACCACCAATGGTACAACTGGGCTTGATGTATATCAATGATCCCAAAATCCCCACAGGAGATTGAAACAAAAATCATCCTCACCTGCACTAAGGAGACACAACATTATACCTCCTGGCAAAACACACAGAAAAACCGCGGTTGCGACCACAATTTAATTTGCACCAAAGAAAATTCAGCAAAACCAAGGAAACTCGTTGGACCAGCTAAACTGACCAACTGCAAGAATATAGAGAATCTGTGCATCAGGTAGTGGCCAGTAAGCCTCACAACTACGCCCAGATTCTAAAACAAACATAAGAGACACCTAACATAGATAACCACCCCGCATATGCTTAAAATATGTTCACAAAAATGTTGAGAAAAATCCCGAAAAACAAAACACTAAGGCGAAGAATAAAGCAGCAAGTAAAGCAGAGCGTCTGCCGAGAAAAATGCAGCGCAAAATTGGAACTATTTCCTCGCTTTCTGAAAACATAGTAGTTAGAAAACCTGGGGCCTACTGAGAAGCTTGCTAGACCCTAGGAGAACTAGAATAGAGAAAATCCATGACCTCAAAAGAGTAGGACACAGTTTCATGGGCAAAGGTCCAGAGGTAATTGAAGCCCCGACAAACGAATTCTGCATATGACCAAAAAAGGCAGCACAAATACGAAAATACATGGGAATTAGGAATGAATGGCTCAGAGGCCAGCCGTGCCTTCTACGCAGACGATATCCAAATATGGGCCTCAGGGGGTACACCCCACTAAACAATCAACTCCTAAGCGCAGTCATGTTGGTGGCCGAACTCAGTAGATAATGTAACAAAATGTGCACCAGAGAATTGGGAAGTTATTAGGGGTCCATCCGCAAGAAAATTGTAGCGACAAGATCTCTGTGGAAATCCAGCCTCCTCAAACATGACAACAAACTCAGGTTCGTGTACGCGGAATATTATTACCGGAACGGACGCGCCGACGAAACAATTGAAAAAATCAACAAATCCTCAACTCAACTTCCTCGTATCGTGAGGAGGATCCCAGCAGCCAAGAAAGGCGTACGAGAAAACGAAACCTTACACATAATGCAATCGCTCATCAGTAACAGAATCTCATAGAGCTTGCCATACCATACGATATGCAAGGAACACGAAGAGAGAATGAACACTATTATCACGAGGGCACGCCTAGCAGCTGTAGGGTTGCCAATAGATACCGGAAACGATAAACTTCATAAATTAGACATATGCAACACTTTCGAGGAGATAAGGTAACTCCTACTCGTATCTGGAAAGGAACGACTTGTCGGCACCAAGACCGGATGGTCTATTTTGTGGAGAATCGGCCTCGAGGCAACGACCGACATCGTCCCGGAGCGATGCACCGAAATCAAACCGCTCCCACTGTTCAAGAACATGTATCTCAAGCTCCAGCGCGACAGATGGCAAACGAGAAATAAATACCTTAGCAGGAAATTCCAACACTCTACTGACACATTTTACACCGATTCAATCCTAGAAACTACTCTGCCTCTACGGCGGCTGTAGTGGACTACCAAAGTTGTAGTAAACCACGGTGATCGTAGCAGAATACCAAAGCGACTTGCAGGACTGTTTCACAATGAGAAACAGGACCCTCGATGAGGCCGAAATCGGAGCCATTCCCCTAGCATTCGGGCTAGGAGAAAAATAATGACGGAGGACAGAACAACGTTTTTGACTCCCAGCGAGCCAGTTTGAAATTCATGGCTGGAAAAATTCCGAGGTAGTTGAAACACGTCCCCGCGAAGGTCCCAAAAAACAATCTAAAATGGGTCCACGGCTCCAGGGGTCGGCACTAATAAGACTTGAAACAGGGCGTTGAGATTCCTAACGCACCACGCGCTAAGCGACCACTCCCCACCTCCATACCCATACGGTGAACCGCTTGCCAAACTTCGGCAAACCGGGCAGATTCCCTTCGTTTTCACAAGCAGCTCTACACCTGAAATTCCCGATCATTACGGCGAACAAAAATTTACCGCTCCATTCACAAATCACGCTTAGCACTGTTTCGAAATTACGACACTGCAAGCAATGCAAAGAAACACTCGGGGTTTCACAGAACCTGGGAGAGGCGGGCCGTATGACCCCAGGAGAACAATTCCCAAACCCCCCTACCCTACTAGAGGCACGGGAGGCAGCTCTGGACAGTTCTCTCTTAGAGGACCAGGTAAACGTGGGCCGAAGAAAAAAGCAGGGGGCTACTGAATGTGGAGCCATGGGCACGAAGCCTCACCCCCACAAGTCTCCATCTAATCTTTCTAATCTCTCCCTCCAGGATTCCTAAATTAAATTTTTTCTACTATTTTTACTAGTAGTACTACTACTACAGAATAAAAATGCGCCTAACACGACCCCAAAATAGCTTCGCTGTGAACGTGAAGGACGAGAGGGGTTAGCTGGTAGACAAAAAATAAAGGATACCGCCTTTAATGTTATGTGCGGAAAAATGAGCTCATCATTGGCTATATTTCAAAGTAAGGGCATAAAAACACATTATAGTGCCAACTATATTTCATGATAAAAAACACAAGCAATGCCAAAAACAATTCCCGAGAATAATCTTCAACGAACTATACGTCATCAGTGACGCTTACACAATTTGGCAGTGTGTCATAAACACGGTTGCTGTCGTACTCAGTAACGTGCACGGAAGATTCCCCGAACGATCGGGTATATGTCTACGCCAAGAGAGAGAGCTTTCTTGCAGGCGCCGACAAAGTCATCGTACTCCGGACTCATGGCGCCCATGCAGCTATCCTCGGTTGAACGCGCCAGTTTCCGCACTGTGTCGTCGGCCGTAATTGCGGTAGGGTAGGCGATTGCTTCGTCGCCCTTGCAGGCGAAGTGGTAACTGTCCCTGCGGGCACTGTCGAACTTCGAATCCCGAAGGTCTCTCATCTGCCAGCTTGCGTCCACCTTGTCGCAGACCTCTGGCAGCGACAGGATCCCCGGGATCTTTGTCAGCGGCCCAGCGGGACCATGTCCGAGGGGCTGGATTGCTCGAATTCTCCTCGCGGTCATGCCCGCTTTGCAGTCCGTCGGCTTGATCTTGTATGTCACGCCAACGAATGGCATGAGGTGACAAAAAGATTTTCTCATGTTTGCCTCGAGAATCCTCGTAGTGGTGAATTGATCGAAATAATAGGCCCTCATCTCTGCGATGCTGTACGGAGCCGCCTCTGTTTTGCGTCCCTGTGAGTGCGCCTCGAGAAAGCTGAGATTGCGCGGATAGGTCGCGTGCAACACTAGGCTGTACCTGGCCTGGGCTGCCGCAAGCTTGCTCGTGTTGTACGGGTGGTGGTAGCGGTCCCCGTTCGGAATGAGATAACCGAAGCTGAGGTTGTGCCGTCCGAACTCCGCGATGGTTACGTTGAAGAAAGTTGCCAGGCTGCCATTGAGGGTAGCGGGCGCCTCGGGCCACCACACACGAATGCCATCGTAACTGTGCTTCCTCATCCAGACCAGCGCCTTACTACGGAACGCGCTCTGTTTGCTCGCGTCCTGGAGCAGCTGGGTGAAGACCGAGTCGGAGCCGGTGACCACAAGCCAGACCGATAGATTCTTATGCTCACTCTTGAAGGCCGCCATGCGTCTGACGGCGTCCCTGGGAGGCAAGTCTACGTCGGGTCTGCCGGGCTCAAGCTCCATCTTGCTGGTCAGGTTATAGCAGCAGTACATGGCTGCTTCGCAGAACGGGTAGGGAAAATAGCCGATGCCGTACGTGCGGCCATGGCTGACAAAGCCCTGCTTTTCGGACCAGAAGATGCAAAGGTTTATGAAGTTGTCCTTATACACATCCTCTGAGTAGTTCTGCTTGAAGTGCCAGGTGTCCTCCGTGGTGGTGGTGGTCGTCGTGGTGGTGATTGTGGTAGTCTTCCTGGTAGTGGTGGTCGTCGGAGTGGTGGTTGTAGTGGTCTTTCTTGTGGTGGTGGTCGTCGGGGTGGTTGTTGTAGTTGTCTTCCTGGTGGTGGTGGTCGTCGGGGTGGTGGTTGTAGTAGTCTTCCTGGTGGTGGTGGTCATCGGGGTGGTGGTTGTAGTAGTCTTCCTTGTGGTGGTGGTCGTCGAGGTGGTGGTTGCAGTAGTCTTCCTGGTGGTGGTGGTCGTCGGGGTAGTGGTTGTAGTAGTCTTCCTCGTGGGGGTGGTTTTCGGGGTGGTGGTTGCAGTAGCTTTCCTGGTGGTGGTGGTCGTCGTGGTGGTGGTTGCAGTGATCTTCCTGGTCGTGGCGGGCGGTGATGTTGCGATGACGGCCGGCTTAGTCGCCGGCTCAGTAGCAGGACCCTTTTCCGTATTGTAAACCCCTTTTACGGTGTCGCTCCTGCCGCCAGTTACTTCTGCGGAGCCCTCAACGAGGAACCCCAGGCCCAAGAGTATGAGCAGAAGGAGCAGAAGCATGGTCAGGCAGCAAACGACGAGCACCGCGGCGCGGCGTCCGCCATCGTCTTGCGCTGCTCCACCACCCGTAGCTGTGCCCTGGGCGACGAAGCTTACCTCGCTCCTCTTACTCATTTCGCTCATCTCGCTCATCTCGCTCATCTCCATGGCTCTCTTTCTCGCTCGCAGCTGCTTCCCAAGGGCTGGGTGAAAATGATTCCGCTCGACGAATCTCGGAAAGTGACCGATGCGCCCGGCCGTCGCAGTCTTCTTCCTCTACTCGCCTTGCTGCCACCTGGCTTCAAATAATGATTTAGCTCGTGGCGCCACCAGAAAATTTGGTGAAATTAGGGATGCAGGCTTTCGTGAGTTTATGCAAAAACTATAATTATGCAGTTTAAGCTCCCCAACATATTCATTGGCTAGCGGAGGCCTCCAAATTAAATTTCACCACCTCGGAATATTTAACGAGAAGTGAAATCTAGATAGACGGGTGTTCTTTTTCCTCCTGCATCTAAACGGCTGCCACGATGGGCGGGCGGCCTATTTCCAAACACTTCGCTACACAGCGCCCCACGTGACATGTCCGTTTGCGCGATGCAGAACGTTCAGTCGTGGTTTATGCCCCGAACATAAAGCGACTTAAAACATACCACATCACCATTCATAGCAACAACAACATGTACAATAGCCTTAAGTTCTGAATAAAAAAATTGAAAAAGTAGACCCGCTCGCTGGAGCTCCAACCCAGGCCGTCAGCGCCAGTCTTCACTGCGCAGAGCTCTACCTCTAGGGTACGGAGCCTAACAGGGGCGCTCGTTTGAACAGGAGGTCAATACAATGGCGCGCGCTCAGATACATCAAACACGTCACAAGGCGCGCTCTGCAGTAAGACGTCGGAATGCGAAAAGTTTTTGAGTAAAGGAGATTTACTTAACCTTGGACGAATTTAGAGTCATTAGTGATGATGAGCACCACGAAGTTAAACAGTCGAGATCAGTTTATCTAGATTGACGATCATTTTTAGAAGAAATAAAACGATACATAACCAAAGTGTCAGCGAACTGCCTAACTCTGGATGTGTCAGAAGAGGGTAAGTCACTAATATATATTAGATAAAAGAAAAAAGGAAGCCTTGAGGAACACCAGATGGAACTTGAACTAAAGGAGTAAAAGGTATTCGCAGACGTAAATTGTCTATTGGAAAGAACGACTTGCACCCATGCGATGACAAATAGGTGAATATTAAGCTGTGTCACCTTTAGTAAGGCCCAGTGGTGAGGAACCCGACCTAATGCTTTTGAAATGCCGAGAAATATGGCGTTATTTTGCCTACACCTGCAAATTCTCATCCACCTGAACTAGCAGAAGTAGTCTAAAGGGAGCGAAAGCAGCGTCACCCCTACGGCGGATGATGGTGATGATGATGACAAAAAATAAAGGATTTCCTTTCAACGTGGAAGCTTTGGGAAGTGCAGACCAGTGATTCACCATACGGGCCACGGCGCCATTCTTCGATTTTGCATCCACCCCTCCTGCTCCTCCACCCTCCGTTTAACTCTTCTTGTGATGAATAGAACAGAGATTTGCTCAATGCAATTAAATGTTCCCTAAGACCCTGTGCTCGCGCACCTTCTCCGGGGACAGCTTGAATCCTTTGCTTTATATTTTTTTTGTTCTGCCCAGCGCAGCACGAGCGAGTTATTTTGTGTTAAAGTACAGCTTTAGTGTACTCAGTGATGCCGTATCACGCCATGCCAGAAAGCCCACTTTCTCTGGCAATGACGATGCATGATGGTGGGTGAAGTGAGGGAAGAAAAAAAGAGCTTTCCACTCATTGTGAAAGCTGGCGCGAGCGCAGAGTAGTGACTCGCCATAATGGGCTGCAGCGCCGTTATCCGCTCACTGCTGCCACCCAATGCATTTCAAATGTACCACCTTATCAGTGCTCGTGCGCCTCCTGCCTGCAACTACGCCAGCGAGAGCTGTTCTTTTTGCGCTTGCTTTAATTTCCTATGCTTGAGCTGTTTTGCGCCATTTCGAAAGCGTAATTGTTTTCTTGGCGGCTGGAGCCTTTCTGCCGTATTTCCAGTACGCCATTTTTCCTTGCGCGGTTGGGGCCTTTCTGCGGCATTTCGAACGCGGCATTTTTTTTTTCTGGTAGGGTGGAGCCTTTCTGCGTCATTTCGAAGGCGCCATTCCTTTCTTGCGCAGCCGAATTTTTATCTGACTATCGAAAAAACCAACCTACGGGCTTTGAACTCGGGGGAGGGGGGGGGGCACAAATTTTGCCTGAAATGTACCTGCAGTTTTCTTTGTGCTAAATAACAGGGTGGTGTATGACAAGCGTCAGTGGCTTACGAGGTTTGAATGGTAGGACTATTTGAACTCGTAGATTTGGAAGCCCCAGCGAAACACCCTCAAGCCAGTACAGAAGGCCCTACTTCGGTCCGTTATCTGGCTGCGCTGCCTGATTCCGGTAGCCGCATGGACCGTTAGCGAGCAAAGATGGCAAGACGAGCCCATAAACAGCTCTGCACTTTAAATGCTTCCTGTGGCCGGGATGCGCGTTTCCAAACTCCTCGCTGCGCAGACCACCCACGTGACATGTGTAATGCCACTGCGCGCGCCATTACTTTGAGCGCCTACAAAAAGGACCCAACCGTTCGGGCTCCAGATAGATGTGGAGAAAGCGTTTGACCAGGTGTCACGCGAACTTTTGTTAGTAGTTTTAGAGCACGCCAACGTAGGTGGTGTTATTCTCAAGGGTGTATTCATGGCCTATAGTGGGTGCTACACGAAGCTAGCCGTTAATACCACGCCTATTCAATCAATTCAAGTTAAACGAGGCGTGCGTCGAGGAAGCCCTTTGTACCATCTGGTTTTTTGTGTATATATTGACGCGTTCTGTGTGAGTATAGTTCGGAGTGAAAGCGTCAACAGCTTTCATCTGGAGTAATGCGAGGTGCGCATTTTGGCGTACGCTGACGATATAGTTCTTTTTTGCGTTGTTAGGATAAGCATGAATTTAGCGTTAAACGCCCTCAAGGTGTTTTGCATATATTGTTTCCGTGGCGTTAATTGGCAAAAAAATTTGATTTTTTTGGCATGGCCACTGCGGCAAGGCTCTGGATGTCTTCGAGTGTGGCAGCTTGCAGACGACGCCACTGAATTACCTTGGAGCGCCTTCAGAAAGTTATGCCGATAGTGACCCTTACTGGCACAGAAAGGCTGTCGAACTTCGCGAAAAGGCCGAAACATGCAAAGGCGGTGGTCTTTTATGTTGGCGAGAGCCTCAGTGTGCAATGTGTTTTTATGAGTAAACAGTGGTATGATCCACAGCTATTTCACTGTTAGCGGAAGAACACACAGGCAATCCACCATGTTTTTGCATTGTTTATTTGGCAGACGACTGTCATAATTCGGGGGAAATTCCCCCCTTGGGAATAAAGATGACGAGGCATTGCGGAGCCAGAGGCCGACGAGAATGAAGACGAAGAAAGAGAATGAAAATTTCCCGCGAAGAGGGCGGACGAATGGCGAGGTGACGCGATGGAGGCACGTGGAGAAATAATCAATGTGGCGGTGACCCGTGCGGCGGACACGGGCAGAGCAAATGCAAGAGTGCCGCGACAGCGCTTCAAAGGCTATTTAATCCCGGGGCACAGGCCGGGAGGGAGGGAGATCAGAAGAACGCCACAGGTGGCCCCGCTGGTGGCCCCAGCGGCGAGGGTCGGGAGCCTGCGTACAGCGAACACGCACCGTCAACTAACGCCTTGGCGGTCCCCACGCGGCGACGTTCCCGGAGCTCCCCGGTGCTACCTGCTACCACGGCGACGGCCCCGAGGCCATGGGGTGCTTCCTGCTACGAGGGCTACCATGAGGGGTAGCTGAAAAGCGGTCCACCGTGTGACTACCACGCACAACTACGTCGGTACCACTACCACCGGCACCGCATCAGCGGACAACTACGACTATCAGCGTGTCGATACGGGTACGACACATCAGCGCCGGAGACAGCGGTAGGCCCGTCCGCTAGGGACTTGGTATTATATGACCATTGTTGCTGGGTTGTTAACATGGACGTTGCATAGACTGTAACTAGGACGGTTTGCTTTTTTAGAGACTTAGTGTAGCGACTTTTGGTTTCGTTTGTGCTGCCTGGGTTGTTGGCTTTTCTGGGTTTTTGTTAGGGATTAATATTTACGCATTTCTTTGATTAAGTTCTTTGTTTGCTTTGTTGATTATCTTGCTTAGGGGGTTGTAGTTGTGTATAATAAATGTATGCTGTGGTATACGTGCCAGCCATTCTCCCGTTTCCATTCTTCTGAGCTGGTCAACACGTGTCACAAAACGTGACAAACAATGTCGAGCCTGCCAGGGTAGATTTATCCTCACCCAGGATATTTCCATCGGGCCCAGTCACGTGTCTTACCAGCTGCGAGAATGGATTGGGAAGGGTTGTTGGCGTAGGTTCAAACGCGAGGTTTGAACAAAGATCAGTTTTTCGAATTGTTAGATGAAGAGAGCCGCAAAGTGCATGACAGATTGGGTGCAAATAGTGAAGAATCTCACAAAGAAAACGAAAGGTCAGAGGTGGAGGAAAGAAGCTTTTTGGTAAGGAACGAAATTTTGAGGTGGAGAAAAGGAGGCTTTAGTTGGAGAAAAGAAGCATTGGAGGAGAAGAAAAGAACGACTGAGAAAAGGAGCGATTGAATTAAAACGGGCAGAGATACAGAGAGCACATGCTGAATTAAAGCAGTGGCTCGAAGAAGGGACACGCAAAGACAGCCGTGAACGCGCCGCACGTGAGACCAAAGGCCAGCGGACCGCTGACCGCGATGAGTGACGTGCGATAGAAAGAACGCAGGGCGCAGATCACGATGAGGCACGTGAGATAGAAACAACGCAGGCCGCAGACAATCACGAAGCGGCGAGTAAAAAGGAATCTAAAGAAAACAATTGTTTCTTTGAAGAGGCCACTGAGGGTAAATGCGCGTTCGAAGCGCGAGACAGTGAAATGGCCGGGTGTGGCTGAACCGCACGCCGAGCGTTTGAAGATAACCTTGCTGGGAACACGCTAGGGAAGGACAGCTTGCTGCCGCCTCGTAGCTCTGAGAAATTAGTTGGTGTCGCGGTCGCCCAAAATTTGATTATTGAGATCAAGGTGCCTGCCACTCCGTGCACTAATAGGAATGGCATCCGGCCAGAAGGCGTTATTACCACTGCCGTAGAAAAGCCTATGACTTTTAAGAGTATAGTTATCCCAAAAAAAGACAGTGCGAATTCTTTAGACAGCTCGGTGGAGAGCCCAGCGTCTAGTATTGTCAACGGGGTCCCCAGTGCACAGCCAAGTAGAGGCCTTGCAGAGAAACTAGGACAGCTCTCTCAGACCAGAGCCTCTTGTTGTTGATGGAGAGTCCCGCCTCGAGAAATTATGCTAGGCGGAGGAAAGAGGTTGGTCTCAAGCGAAAGGCAATTGTCAGCACACCGTCAGATTTCTGAGACGCAATGGTGCGAGAAAAAATGTCCCGCGGTTTCGAAATCGTGCGAAGCTCAAGAGGAAAAGGATTTCGTGTCTTGGGAAGATTAGGGCGTGTGACCGGAGAGGTGCGAAAAATTATAAGGTAGCGACAAAGTTGGGAGCGTTAGTTCACGCTACCAAGATGACGCGCAGACGACAAGCTAAAACCTTTACAAGGAACGAACGGCTCCGCAAACAGCATCCCAGCCAAGGTCGTGTGGGCCGCGAGATAGGCACTGAGTTCTCCGGGAGTAGCCAGAGTACTAAATTCAGAGGAGAGAGCAAGTGCAGATGGGCAAATGAGGCAAATAAAAGAGACCGGGCGAGTTTTCGAAATCCAGAGGAAGCTTGACATAGCCAAGGAGTGAAGACAGGGCTCGGGTCATAGGTCGCGAAGACAAGGGAATCTTGATGAGTGTCAAAGCCGTGCAGATAGTATAACCAAGGGGGCTGAATGGAAGAGGCGGAAGAAGGTTAAGATGAAGCCATAGCTCAACGAACCTGATGGAAACCTCTGAGTTGACTCGGAACGGAATAGGACCCATAACGGTGACGAATGATTGTGTGTTGTGGTAGAGTCTTAATAGTGTAGTAGAGTGAAAAGGCAAGCTTCGTGTAAATGTATATAATGAAAATAGTGGTGTTTATTATTAGATTATCGAAGTGTGTGATTTTTGTGGTATTAGAGCAAATTGTATGAGTAGTTTGGTGTATGTGCATGAAGTGTAGTTATGAAAGAAGTAGTTGCAAAGTGCGGTTGAGGGTTAGCAGGAGGAAAAACGTTAGTTTATGCGGCTTGATCGAGTGTTGTTCAATAGGAATTCACTGCAGTGTTTGATTGCTGTGACGCGCTAGAGCAGTGTTTTTGAGTAGATTGGTGTTTAAGAAAGTGATGTAATGGTGATAAAACGGGAACGTTGTGTAAACCAAGTGCGTGTGTTCGATTCACAAGTGAACTACAGACAAGGGTGAAAAAACTGGTGTGGTGAAGTGTGAAGTAAAGTGAAAACTACGACTGAAGAAGTGAGCAGGGTTGGTGAACAGCGGACTGCTTGAGTAGATTTGTGTGAGACATGATTACTTGGGGGTTTGTAAAGTGATGAAAGGTGTGCGGACGAAATGTATATTATGGTGTGTAGAAAGAAGCGAACTGTAGAGTAATGAAAAAGTGAACCGTGGTGTGTAATGAGTTGTGTTGTGTGTGAGTAGTCAACAGTGGTGCTGATCAGAAGATCCATCGGCGA
Organism: Haemaphysalis longicornis; assembly: GCF_048455015.1. Classification (NCBI taxonomy): domain Eukaryota; kingdom Metazoa; phylum Arthropoda; class Arachnida; order Ixodida; family Ixodidae; genus Haemaphysalis; species Haemaphysalis longicornis. The sequence goes on along the minus strand of NW_027526233.1, from coordinate 75,728,801 downwards.
AGAGTGAGCAGTTTTTTGGGAAAAAACTCTTGAAGAGGGGGCCCAATGTCATGATTAAGGGGGCAATCCCCCTTGGGAATAAAGATGACGAGGCATAGCGGAGCCAGAGGCGGACGAAGATGAAGACTTTCTTTAAGAAAGAGAATGCAAATTTTCCGCAGAAGAGGGCGGACGAATGAGGAAGTGACGCGATGGAGGCACGTGGAGAAATAACCAATGTGGTGGTGACCCGTGCGCGGACACGGGCACAGCGAATGCTAGAGTGCCGAGGAACAAGCCGGGGGGTACGAGGCCATGTCACCTACCAGAGCCACATCAGCCTGGTCCGGAGTGGACCGACGTGCATCGGCTCCTACTTCCGCGTCGTACCACCAACCTCTGCTTTGGTGGCCCCAGCGGCGACGGTCGGGTGCCGGGGTACAGCGAGCACGCACCGTCAACTAACGCCTTGGCGGTCCCCAGGTGGCGACGTTCCTGGAGGTCCCCGGTGCTACCTGCTACCACGGCGACGGCCCCGAGGCGAGGGGTTGCTTCCTGCTACGAGGACTACCACAAGAGGTAGCTGAAAAGCGGTCCACCATGTGACTACCACGGACAACTATGTCGGTACCACCACCACAGGCACCGCTGGAGCGGACAACTACGACTACCAGCGTGTAACGGCCACGCTACGGGTACGACACGTTAGCACCGGAGACAGCGGTAGGCCCGTGCGCTAGGGACTTGGTATTATATACCATTGATGCTATGATTGTTAACATGGACGTTGTATAGACTGGAACTGGGACGGTTTTCTTTATTAGATACTTAGTGTAGCGAATTTTGGTTTGGTTTGTGCTGCCTGGGTAGTTTGCTTTTCTGGGTTTTTGTTAGGGATTAGTATTTAGGAATTTCTTTGGTTGAGTTCTTTGTTTGCTTTGTTACTTATTTTGCTTAGGGGTTGTAGTTGTGTATAATAAATGTGTGCGGTGGCAAACGTGCCAGCGATGTTCCCGTGTCAATTCTTCTTAGCTGGTCAAGACGTGAAACAAAACGTGACAACGACATGGGAAAAAAGTGAGCCGCACGAACCTGCTCCGGCGCTCGCTCATCGTAGGACTTTCGCTCTCGCATTTGTTTTTGTGGCACGTCGTCTATCGTTTTTTTGTTTCTGTGTGACGTACAGGAACGTTTCATGCCCACTGCGTGTGAGATAAAACTAGCGAGGTCATTGTCTGATTTTATTGTTTCGACAGCGTGTTTTTCATTTGGCGCACCCAGAGGCTATTTCCGTGAAGTTGTTCTGGCAGTGCAGGTTTTAACAGCCCGCTTCACTCTTGAATACTCAGTGTAACGCACGAGAAACTTTACCAAGACCTTGCAGATATTGTATTACCTGTGCCATTGTATACATCAATGTGCCGCACAGGGTCAGGCCAGGATGTGCTTAAGAGTGTCAAAATAATGGTGGTAACGGCATGGTTGGCGACATTTTGCTTTAAACTTCACGCTGGTGTGCTACCCGTAAAGAAGTGGAAGACAGAGAAGGGTTTGTATGGTATTGGTGGTGGTTGTTGTGGGATCAGGCGGCGTTAGCCTGGATGGATATGCCGGCAATTGCTCCGCCCAAGCTCCTCCTGATTAGCCAAAGGTAGTGTCCTTTTACCACACGTTAGCCAGCTCCATGTCCTCAAGGAAGCTCAGGAGAAGGCGTGACGTCTCTTCGCAGCATCCAATGTCCCCTTGGAAAGACGATGTGGTCCAGAGTGCTGTGTGGGACTGCAAGCTTTCGAATCGCTGAGAGCATGCAGTCGCTCGACATCATGCTCTGGGCAACACATTACGTAGTTGTGTACATCTCCTATCACTGCACATGAGGAACACAGAGGCGATCGCGCGAGGCCCACCTTAAATAGCCATACTGTGGTCTTCGCTGAGCCGGTTCTGATGCGGTACAGCAATGTTCCATCCGATCTTGTAAGCCCCTTTGTTACGCAAGGCTGGAGATAGGGATTTCCCAAAGACTTGAAATGTTCGGCCACTGTTCACCTGAAGTCGTTCCAGTGATTGGGGGAAACTTTAACTGTCGGTGCAAATTGCAGCGCACTCCGTGCAATCTCATCAGCGGTCTCATTGCCCTTGACGCCAAAATGGGATGGAATCCATTGAAACCACACATTGAAACCCTTACTGCTAAGTCCTTGCACAAGCCGTAAGGAACGCTGGAAGTCATTTTCGTGGGGATCCCACGCTGCAAAAGTTAAAGTGCTGCTTTTGAGTCAGTCAGAATTACAACTTCCTGCTGCTTATACGACTTGGGTTTTCTCAAAGCAGCTGCGATGGCAATGCGCTCGGATTCGGTGGAGGACACCCCATGATCCAGGCGTGCTGCCCAGGAAACCTGTGCATCAGGAATGATATACTTCGCTGCACTAACCCCTCTGTACGGATCGACTGAGCCATCCGTAAAAATTTGAAGGTGATTTGGATAAGTGTTCTCCAAATTTTCAAGAACCAAAATCTGGCTGCTTCCACTGGCGTGTTTCGCTTGACTATCATGTGAGGGACATGTAGCTGACAACGCAGGCTCTCGTAAGACCATGGTGGGTTTGTACCTTGTATGGAGTGTTCAGCGTTACCCGTGTAAGAAACCCCAGTTCATCGAACACGCGTTTTTAGAATGTTTGAATGGGTATTTTTGTGGGATGTGCTTCAGCGCACAATAAAGATATTTCCCTCTAGGCGCACACAATGTCCGGTTTTTTCAACGTCGAAAGTGAGGACGCCGTACGACCTTGTAATGGTTGTGGCCCTGCATGGCAATTGGAAGTCGCACATGGGCATACGCCATCGTGATATTGGTGTCAAAGGCTCTATGGAGTATTCTTCTGAGTCCATTCGGTTGATCATTAAAGTGCGGAGGGCTCAGCATGAGCCTCCAGAATGGTTCGTCTAGCCCTGAGATGGAAAAATTATCAAGCATGAAACAATTTGAGCTGGATTTTTGATACCCAAGTGTGGGCCACCAGTTTCATGAATGTAGTTTTTTTTTTGTTGTGGATGTTTGTATTGTCAAAGTAAAGCAATAAAGAAAAAAGAGTGGCGTGGTCTCCATGTAGAGTACTGCGTACTTTTGCTGACGGCCAGCGTTCGAGCCCAACAGGTCCCTTCGATTTTTCTTTTTATAAACACAATTATACGCGTTGTTTTTGTTAATAATAGTGACGTGGTATATTTTAGTTCACTTTTGCTTTCGGACGCAGCTATTGACTACATTTATTTACCATTCTGCACCGTGCTAACAGGCATGTCACACGGGTGCTCTGTGCAGCGAAGCATTTGGAAACACGCGGCCAGGACCGAACGTGAGTCCCTCGCGTGATAAAGCTGGCGTCAATCTGATTGCTCCATTTCGACATAATCGAAGCGAAGGCGAAGCAGAAGGCACCGACTCGCCTCAAACACCCGAAACTCAAACGTTAGGCGAAGGGTGTGCGCACCCGAGAGCTGCTGCGGGTATTCTAGAAAAGAGGTGCGTACCTCCAGAGTAGGAGATACTCGCAGAGTGGGATTGGCCAACCGAAGAATCCCTCACGAGAAACATTCGTGCTCAACCACTGTCGCCGGTAGCGGGAGGGGTGCATGGTTTTCGTGCTTCCTTTCATCTAGCGCGTGCTGGAGTCTTTCTCCACCATTTTGAGCGCGTTTTTCAGCGCCCACCACATTTCTTGCGTATTATCGTAAATATGAACTCAACGAAAATTCGTGACTAAGTGTACGCTGGGACTTCCGGTTCATTGTGGCTCAAATGTACCCGCAGCTTTCCTTGCGGTAAATAATAGGGACATTTATGACAACTGCAGGCGGTTCCAGGAATTTTGAACCATTCTCGGTATATAAGCCTCCTGGTCAAATATACGTTAAACTCATGGCCGTAAGGATGAAGTGAAGGGCAAGCGGGTATGTCTGTGAAGCCTCTCTCTGGATGCTTATTGCGGCGTGACTGCTATGGCTATGTAAAGCGTTACTGCGGACGAGATACGACGACCAGCGGGGCCCTAAGAGTGCTCTGCGCTTAAAACTTTAATGTTGTCTCTTTTTTAGACAAGGTCATTGCTTGGGAGTGGAGGTGTCATCGTGCATTCAAACGGCGGTGAGGAATCCACGGGCACGGGCGGCGTCTTTCGCCATTTGAACAAGGGCTGTTTTGGCGTCATAAGGTTGGAAGTGAAGCAGCGGGGCTTCGCATTTTTCTCGTCGCGTAATGCATACACCTGATGTTGGTGTCTCTGCTATACTGGGACACGCCCAAACCATGTGTGGGACGGTGGTGGCTGCTGTTCCGTACCACATGCGCTGGTCTGTACGTACAATCGAAGTCGCGGTGGTCCAGGGCTGGGCGTGGGAAGGTGTTCGATTGTGTCCGCCGAAATGCAACCGATTGCTTTTGGTGATATGTACGCTGAGAGGATAGAAGTTCCCATTGGCCCAAACTGTAACGCTGGGTTATTTCTCGAAAGATTCAGGGAAGCTTGCGTTCACGCACACGACTTGAATGGCAAAGGTGTTGCACGTGGCCATTGACGAACATAAGTTTCAGTATCATTGTTTATTTGCATAGCTGCGGCGCTAGAAATAATCGTCATATGCGTCGAAGGGGTCGTCTTCTTCGCGGCGAGTGGAGAATGCAAAGTCTTCAATAGTACTGTAGACTTCCACCAGCTTTTCGTCATCGACTCGAGGAAGTGGTGGCCGGATCTGCAAGTCGTATCGGGCAGGATTGGTACACTCGTTGCAATGCTCCAATTGTCTGTAATGGCTTCTGGAGAATTGGGTGGCCGCGGTGACCTCTTACATGTAGGGTGTCTTTTCGTATTTAGCACTAGCACTGCATGTTATTCTTTACATGCGCGGGAGCGTCTTAGGACAGCGCTGTAGATTTTTTACGACAGCAACTGCGCCAGCCAGCAACTCGGCGGTCGCCGCTAGACACGTGGTCAGCAGCGCTCGCGCTTTTCTCGATCACCAGCGTTTTGCCAGTATCTTTTTGTTTGAATCCACTACACCTCCCGAGGACGCTCGGCAGTTGCCCCAAGACACACGATAACGAGCGAATCGCATTTTCTTGGTATTTTTTTCCTGCACCGGCGAACTTGCGATTTGGAAAACAGCTCCTCTGGTAATATGAAGCAAGCCTGTTCCTCCCCTAGTACATGAAGGCACGTTGTATTCGAAGATAGCTTGGTAGCTTAGTCGTCGCGCTGCTTCATGTGCCCTCACATTTCCTGGGAGAGACGACTCCGCTGGCTCGCATGTCACACGGATGTCGTTAGGATAGGATTGGTTTTGCTTATAATGTTTTAGCTGCTGTATTGGATATTATTACTCGTGCATCATTGAGTAGTTGGGTCGTGGATGGAAAGGTAATGGTCGTGGCTACCTTTCTCCCTTTTTTTGGCTACCCTTTTCGTGGTCGTGGCTGCCTTTCTACATTTCCCCCCGGCTACCTTTCCCACTGCCACTTGTAGTCAGGGTAGTCCGCCGTATGAACGGAGTACACTTTTAAGTTGAATTGGCACTGCTTTTAGTGGTTGTGGTTTCCAGTAAAGAAAAAGGAAAGGAAGTGCACTGGGAATATGTTAGATCTCCCAGGGAGCCCGCCTGCATACAACCCAGTGTTGGGGAAGGGAAGTAGAGGGGGATTGAAAGGATACAGTAAAGAGTGAGAGAGAAAGGTATAAAGATAGAATAAAGAATAAGAGATGGGGCTGACCGTCCGGGCCAACCAATCAGTCACTGCAGTCCGGGCTACAGTCGCTGCGTGGGGCGGTCGTCTCCAGGTAATGGAGCAGATGGGCAAAGACTTCCCGTTGGGTTGTCTCAGGCCATTTCGGGGACTGAAGGTCCTACATACTGGCGCTGGGAAGGCCGTGCAGCTGGAGCGCTCGGTGGAGCCCTGCACTCGGCGCGGCGGTGTCGGGGCCAAAACAGAAGAGGTGTTCCGGACTCTCCGGGTCCGAAGAGTCCGCACATGTAGGTTAGTCCTTGCGCCCGTGTCGGTGCAGGCTCTGCGCCACGTCGCAGCAGTCGAGCCACATGCGGAGCAGCAGGCAGCGGTGGTCCCTGTTGATGCGTGCATCTAGTGGTCACTGCGTCAGGACCCCCACGGGTGCATCGTCCGCATCATGTGGGCCATGACGTTGCAGGCCTCCTTGAAGGCCGTGACATCCCGGGAAACTGGGGTGCGCTCCTTGTGGGCATCCCTGGCTCGGACGTCCGCGTCCTCATTCCCCCGGATACAACTGTGGCCCGGCAGCCAGTGGAGCCGCAGGTCGTCGCATCGGGAGGTCACCGTGTGCAGCTTTTCTACAAGGAAGCCCTCCGGATAGCCGCTGCTGATGGCGGACTGGTCGGCCTCGTGCAGACGTAGAAGGTCCTACCTGGGGTACGTAAGTATGACCATCCTGGGGTGGCTTTGGGGCCTCTTTTTAGGGAAGAGGTCGGCCACGAGGCGCATCCCGGTCACCTGTGCTCGAGTGGAGGAAGCGGGGAAATGCAGGCGGCAGCTCCGGCTGGCTCCCAGCTCCGGCACCACGCACGCAGCCGTCGCCTCGCCCATGCTGTTCTTCATGGAGCCGTCTGCGAAGAGGTGAGGGTAGCCGCTCAGCTCGTCCTGCAGCAGGGTGGCTGCCTCATGGCGGATGGCCTGGAGAGGTGCGCCCCGGTTGTTGTGGACCACGCGGAAGGTCGCAGTGATGCGCAGGGCCTTCCCCTTGTCTGGTGGTCGCTGCTTTTTGCAGGGTCGGTTCGGCGTCTCGATGCCCTCCTCGAAGTTAATCAGCAGCGCTGCTACGTGCGAGTTTGGTCGGGTACTGAATCTCTACCGGTGTGCAACCCCGCCGTGTGCGGTCAGCAGGCGCTCGATATGCCGCAGCCCAGACAGCAAGAGCCACATCTCAAATGGGCCAAAAAATTCGACATGCAAGAAGGCACCTCTCATTATTATTATCAGCGGTTCCCAGACTACAGATATACGCTCTACTGAAGACCTTCCGGTTTTGGATGCTTCGATTACGAAGTCGTAATATCGTGCTTTGAATATGCAGTTTTAGTAAATGCATGTATCGCATTTCTTCAGAACAGGTGTCGCCTACAAGCCGAAGTTGAATGCGATTAGCGAGATAGATAACGCCGTCAGTGCTTTCGAGAGACCTAGAGGTCCACAGTAAACGTTTTGAGGCCGTTAGGTTGACCCTTAGCAGTGACAATGAAAGCTCGTATGTACACTGAAGCCATCATTCCAACTTTCATCTGTAAAGGCATGGCTGAAGTATCAAAGAACAGCGCACCGAGAAAAAACTGGTCCGCAAAGGAACGCCACTGGCTGACAAAATCTCTTTCGTCACCATGCATTATTAAAATGATTGATTTTAGCATTCGCTCGTGGACTGGAAGAAAATATTTCTGCTTTGAGAAAACTGAGAGGAAAAAAGGGTGCTTTTGCAAGAGCGTCGCCCTAAATGTAAGGGCGATCCCTAATGCCGGAGCGACATCTATCTTCTTTTTCCAACTATGCACAACCCAAGAAGCACCAAAACATTAAAAGAACGTTGTTTTTCTATTTGGGGCTAATCTCAGAGCAATGTTCTTAATGTCATTTTTTTAAATGTTCAAGTAACAATATCAAAAAGATTACATTAATGTTTTGACAAACATTATTTAAACGTTCAGAAAACTTTTTACAACATATTACTAATGTTTGTGTTACATTTCCCTAGCGTAGCAGAGAACAAGCTAATAACGTTCAAAAGCAGTTAAGAACAACGGAAAACGTTACATGACAGTTCGCCAAACGTTATGCGAACAGTAAGAAAGCACTTTGACGACATATTATTTTGTTGGATTAACCTTTACCCAACGTTGCAAACACCCGCTTTTAATAATTTTTAACGTTTCAAAAACTTTACAGAATGTACACCAGGAACGTAACAGCGACGTTTTGCCAAACGTTGTGGAATGCATTTCTTGAACGTATACATTTTTCTTGTGTCAACAATACAACTTAAAACGTTGCGCATTGTTTCGGGTATCCCCGTATTGCGGTCACGATATATTGAAAAGCATTTTTTAAAAATAACAAGGCAAAGGTAAATTTCAAATAAAATTTTATTTCATTTTGCAGGGTACATATATATTTCTATTTACAGTACTTATTCAGTTCTTCACTATCAGGTGTTGCTGCCAATCCATTACTGCTGCTGTACAGGAGGGGCTATAAATAGCAGACTTAGGAAGAGACTTCACCCAGAGGCTGGCTGCTTGTGAGTGGAAAAAAAGCAAACATTTCCTATTTTAGTATGCTGCGGCAGTAGTCTGTTTTCGCATGAAAAAGTAGCTGCGGCCTAAGGATGTGTTTAGTTAACGAGCACGCGCACGCACGCACGCACACATGCACGCACACTTGCGTGCATGTGTGCACGCAAATGTGCGTGCATGTGTGTGCGCGTTACAAGCAGCTACGCAGCCACTCGAGCTAATCATGTGACCAGAAGGAAGCACGCGCACAAAATCTTGGGTAACCTGACTCCCAATTTGAATCTCTCGAGTCAGTTTCCTATTGGCGGTGAGATGTTTGAGTGGCGCCCCCTGGCTCTGACGTCAGCTTAGGGACTCGCGCCCCTGTTCTTCTGCTACACTCCGCTTGTGAGGGGCAGCAGTGTCTATGCTAGAAATCGCCCGCTTTGTTGCTGTAGTGCATTAAAAAGCGTATTTCTAGAGATTCAGTTATGTTGCCAGCTTATGACGCATCTGAATAATCTGAAACTGTATCCCCCACAAGTTTGCAACACACGAGGAGATAGAAAACAACTTTTTTCACAGCATCGGTCACAAGATCGTGTGTAACTCGTCCTTTCTAGCTTACTCGCGAGGATCAGCGATCAGAGCTACTCGATAAATATTCAAAATGCGTAGGCTTCTCTGCAGTACTTTTTAGATGCTCCTATGAAGATTCAACAGTCTAATACTACGTACCAAGCAGCGGCCTCTACACGCTGACCGTACAGCAGGAAATAAAGCGGCTTTCTTCTATTTCTTTCGTTGATGTTGCCTTGTATCAGATTAATGCTTCTTGCTTTGTTTTCCGCAAACGCATTAATTTTTCTGCGCCGTCACAAACGTCTTATTAGGGGGTTTTGGGATGTTTGGGAGGCTAACAAAGATCGTGTGGATATTTCCTTCGTTTTGTATGGCATACATTGCTTCCTCACAAATTGGCTTTCATTACGGCTGCGTGCAAGAAGGTCCTTATCCGCAGCGTGCTTTGTTTATGCACATGCAAATAGGATGAGAAGGTTTGTGCTACGCCACCGTGATCACACCCTAAACAACGTTGTCCACAGTAGTCAAAGACGGCTTTTGTGCTCCGAATTTCTATCGTAATCATATCGTTATCATAACGACCTGACTCTCAACACGAACAATGATGACATGATTACGGTGTTGAAGGCATGATATACTCGCTAACGCAATAAATAGTATACCTGCATATATTACACGAATCGAAACCGAAGAATAATTCCAAGTAGCTCTTTATTGCATTCCAATCCTCCAGGCGCAAAGAACAAATCCTATTCTACTCGGGATGGCGTTCTATGAATTGAAGAAAATTACTTTTACTATCTTGTCCTGGACTGATGACCTGGCCCACTAACCAGCTCGATTTAGTTTTAACAAAAAATTTCTCCTCCTCCTCTTGAGTGCAGTTTTCCTATAACGCATACCCGAATATCGGGAAGATATGGCTGTGGAAAATGTACCGAAATATCCCTCCAGGTCTGAACAAACATAGTGTTACTGTATATTTAACGTAGACGTGGTTGGCTTAGCTCAACAAACCTGCATACTGGTTAGATGCCTGGTATGAAATCAGCACGCGCCTATATACAACGTGGGTTATTTGGAACTCAACCTACAGGTTTTGCAGCCCATAGTGCATGTCGGCAAAATTTCATGCCTTGACAACGTAAAGTGATGTGACACAACACGTTCGAGCGTTCGGCAAGGTTGAAAAAACTGTTTTAGCATACTTATGATTACTGGGAATCGTAATGCCTTCTGCCAAAGCCAACAGCCCTGAAGCCCTAGAATTTCTTTTGGTCTTCCATTTTCAGTTGTCGGTTATTAGCAGCTGACTGTTCCCTTTGTTCGAAAGATTGCTTAATTGAGAAGCTGACGCCTAGCTCCGACTCTTCGCGCTCCGCATAGGACCGGCTTCGCAAGGAATGGGGCGACGCCGGCAATGTTTCTTCCGTAGCGGTATCCAACACTATACTTTAACTGACACCATGAGCTAGTGTATCCGATTTTAAGCCTATTATTAAGATGAAAAGTTACCCACACGCTAATTCTGGTGCGGAAAAGCATCAGACGTTGACCGAGCGCAAAGAAACAGCAGGAGAGCGAGCCTGAGTGAAGCAGACGAAAAATGCGAGAATCCCTAAGCCGACGTCACGGAGGCGCGCTTCGCAGCGCCGCCCGTGTCCGCGCTGACCGCCAATAGACGTTAGTGACTGTTCATCAAAGTTGTTCGCTAGCAGAAGTTCTTGTCTTCTGCATGGTTCATGCAATTTATTAGGCAGAGATTATGCCTAAAATCAGTTAAATCTAAATGCACTATAAATTTTGAGAATATCAGTTTATTACATACCTTGTGGGTGGCGGTAAGCGGAATATTGGCAAAGCGGAGCCACTCACCAAAGATGTGGCCCGCTATCGACTGTGGCCTGGGTTACACCCGCAGCAGCTGGAAGCATAGGCCGCAACTAGTTATAGGCTGCATAGCAATTTATAAATCGGACTACTAAAACAAATCAAACTACGCTCACAGAAATGTTTTACGCTCACGAAATACTACGGAATGGAGTCTAAGCCTCTCGGACTCTTTTCTTCTTTTCTTCCCGTCCAACTGTATATAGATGACAGCTACCTCAATGAAAACAACCAATCTGAAAATTCGCTTGGTTTTAGACGCGATGTTTGCTCCTTCAGCCCGGCAGACCTTTCACCTAAAAAATAAAACGTTCTACAAAGGTATTACCTATGGGTCACAAAAAAGAACACACCAATTAAACAAAAATGGGTATAACGGTCCAAATTTACTTAAATAATAAAGGGAACCAAAGTGGGGACTCATAAACGAGCAACTTCGATTGTAGTCTTTCTCAGCACTGAAAAGAGTTGTTTTGCATGTTTTAATACGCGTTTGGAACCGGCCAGAGGAACAAAATGAGCACGAATTAGATCATTTCTCAACAGCCCGGGCATTCTTTTTTTTCACGAATGTTAGAAGGTTAAGTTTTTCAGTCAAAGCATTGCGCATCATTGCAGCCACAAAAGTTAATGTTCACTTTCACCATGATTTTTGTTTTGTCACTTTCGGCATTGTTACCTCCTCATATGATATGCACTATGTTATTCATCCCTGCTTCATAAAAAAGCATTTACAGGCTTTGCCAAAAGTTCGATGGACGAAAGAAGTTCACCATCGAAAGAAGTTCACCATCGATGGACTGTATTTAAACTAGCCTTTTTGCTCCAAGCATTCGGTTTTATTTTGGCGAGCGATGGCTGTGCGTGATCAATACGCCCCCATTAAAAGCGTGTAGGTTCCCAACTACTTAAAAAATACGCCCAATAGATCAAAAAGAATATTCTGTATGCAGAGGGACCTCTTTTAGGCGAACGACTCCCTTTAGGGGCAGTGGGCGATCGCTAGCATGACCAAATACCCCCAACACCCGCTACACCGCTCCCCTTTCCCTCTTCGGATCTTTATCTGGTTAGGTGAAAGTAGCTCCTGCCCTGGTCATTGAAACTCCTGTTGTGCTGTGCATTTTCGATTTGATTCGCTTTTCAATTTTGATTCGCCAAACCCGCTAGCCATTTACACAACTGAACAATATTTACTTACCAATTTCTAGAGTCTAGGGGTTGGCGATCATCGTCGATGAACTCCGCGGCTTTCCCAGTTTGATTGTATCCTGAAAACCATAGCCTGCAATGAAAGGGAATTCGGCTCTTTACCGGATGATATTTACCACGTTTTGGGGTGCATTTCTCAAAACTAAAGAACCCGCCATGCTGCCTAATTATTTTCAGAAAGGTCCTTGTATATTTAAGTCGCAAACGAACACATGTAGTCGAACAGCGCACTTTTTTCTACCTTCGGTGACACCTTGAGCCCTCAAAGTGCCTCTGTTTAGCAAAATTGGGTATATAGTTACGTAGGTTGACTGGCAACTTATCGCCAGCGAAGGGAGATGCGACAAAACGCCCAGGTCGGCAGTTTTTACCAGTAGCCCAGAAGTTTGACGAACTTTTTGCGATAGGCATTTCCGTCGTTCCCAACATGACTATTGCATCGCCAGGCAATTAGGTGCAAACGAAATGCTTTTTTTTTTCAAAATTTCGCACACTGAAATAACATAAGACGCACATTATTTGTTTCGCGTGCCCTAGCCCTACCTGACTTGCCAGACGTAAGTGAAAATAATTCGCGTGGTGACGCAGGGTTAGCTTTTCGAATTCACTTTGCACAAGGACCTAACATTGTTTCCACGGAACGAACCCGTAACCTCGATTCTTCCGTCAATACTGCCTAGTATATTTCACCAACCATATAAGGACCGTTCACACTTGCGACGAAGCGACGTGATTTCTGTCGCTTTTCTCACCCGACGATCAATTTTGTCGTTTGGTCTCGAGCACTTTCCCGTTGCTTCGCGTTGCTTCGTCAGGCCTATAGTGTGAACGGGCCTATAAACGAAATAATACTCACGAGCTGCCCCTGCACACCTTCAGCAATTCGTGTTTTCCTTGTATGTCTCTCACATTGCCCAAAGGCCGCCTCTGCAGCTTCGTCTTGAATATGCAGCGATCAAACTGGTCTCGGTCTGACAGACCACCGAAAAACATATAACTCCGTCGAATGGGGTATGCGAGCACAAGCATGCGATTGCACATCTACTTACATTTACAACTTTGGTGCGCCAGGTGAACAATCCGGAGCTACGACTGGAGCTGGGACACATGGGGTCATCTCGGCAGTGGCATGACCTTCCCCTTTATTCGTTTGTGTGGGGGAGGCTAAGGTGCGCGTCGGCCCGATATAATTGTTCCCTGCCGGGGAAAGGTTAAACCCCAGCGGCGCTGCAGGTACCTTGCGAAACCATCGTATATTGTCAGGGGTAATTACCGCCTTAGTGCGCGCGAGCCGCGGGTGCGTTGTTGTCGAGGGAGTTGCTCTCGCTTTGACGTCATTCGCTGGGTTATGGGGTCACCGGAAATTGGTCGGAATTTCAGGTTTGGACCCCTAATAGGAAAGCGCGACCTTGTTGTCGCCAGTTGCTTAATCCCGATGTTTAAGCTATCATGGATCCCAAACTGTTCCATGAGAGACAAGGCGACTAACGAAATAAAGATAGTGCTGGCTGCGGTGACCGAGCCATCCAGCGCAGATTTTCCACCTCGTCCGCGACCGAGAGTTTCTTTTCCTTGGGGCAGCAAACCCTTCCAGCCGAGGCACAGGATGAGCTGTCGCGGTACCTGCTGGTACCAGTTGACTACCCACTGTCGCAGATGAAGAACTTCGAGGGACTGAACCAACCTTTCTTCAAGTACAACACGTGAGTACCCTCAACGCTCCCGTAGAACGGCTCTTCAACATTGCCAACGAAGTGGTGACGAAAAAACGGGTTTGTCTGTCTGACTCCAAGATCGAGATGCAACTCTAGCTGAGTTGAAACAAGGCACTCCACTTAGTTGCGATTATGCATTAGGACATTTTTTTCGAATTAGTTGTTCTGACATTTTTTCATTCATTCCACGTTTTTCCTCTTCTCCCATATTCTATAACATTGTTACGTACTTAACTTTTTTCTGCTTGAACAACCAAAGAATCTGACGTTTCTGTACCACAGCACGTGTTTTCTTGTTTTGTCATTACTTTTTATTTATTTTTGCCTGCTCTTTAACTTTATTGTGTCGCAATTTGTGTCCTACCATATTTTTTATAGTCTAAATGTTTTTACGAACGTGATTAGGGTGCGTGTTGTTTTCTTAGGCGTATTTCTAACCATCGCAACTGATTCGTGCGTGGTGTCCACATACTTGGCTATCTTTTGTTGTTTCTATTATCTACTAATCTGATTGTGTTTGGCATACTTTGTAATTCTTGTGCGTAGATTTCGTGTGTGACTACCCTGTTGGCTTTGTTTTTCTTGTTATCGTCTTCTCACCTAGACTTGGAGAGCGAACCTCGTAGTCATTACATGTCCTGCTGTGTTTTGTTACTCACAAATGGGTGCTGTATGATCCGCAAAGCTTCAATTTTGTAACCCCCTTACAAAATTTCCTGCAAAGGGGCCTGTAAGGTATTTTAAATAAACTGTAACATTAAATCAGCATTCAGAAAAGGCCTATGCATTGTTCCGTTCAACGTGGTTTCTAATGAAATTAAAATATTTATTACGTTCCTGCATGTGAGAAACTTTCTTTTCGCATGTCTGAAGCGCAGTAACCTTACTGCGCAGTTACAAGAGCAAAGTGGGAAGTATCATGTGTGTTGCACCTATCAAACACGAGCACCAAAATCGCAGTTAGACGTACATGTCTGGAGTTTGTCCAGTGCTCCCTGACAAACAAACGTCCAGGGGTGTTTCTCTGAATTCTTTTATCTCAAGATAAACTGCTTCCGGTGGTGTTAATATTCTTATAATATACGTAGTTCTATGCGAGGTCTAGATTTCTCACTTTATTTCGCTTCAGGAATCTTACACCATTTTTTAATTTAAAAAATTGGGCCCATCTCCCCCCGAAGGGGGACTCGAGTAAATGCGTCGCATAGGGGGTGGGTGTATTGCGTTAACTTTTAGTGTTTGGGGAGTTGGTGGTAGTGAATGCGTTGTATCAGCAGCTTCTTGACGTAGTTTGAATGAGTCAAGGATATAAGGCACGTTCGTAGCCTCCCATTCTGTGTCGGCTTTGTGGCGCAGTGGGTAGAGCACCATGTACATTGCGTTCCACCCGCAGGGTCGAGTGATCGAAACCAGGCGTCGGATAGTATTTTTTTACATAGTGTAGGGGGAGGGGTGCGGACTACGACTACGGACGTCAACGCGGGTGACATCGTGAGTTACTGAAATGCTCTGCATTTAAAATGAATTGTGACGTTAATGTAACGACACGTTCCAATGTTCGAAGTGGAACTGCAACGCGTTCCTGTCGCAATAAAAAAAACTTGTAACAGGTACTCGTTTCAAAATTGGGCAGGAACGAGGGACGGGCTTTCGTTCCTGTTTTTAAGGAACGTGTACAGCAATGACTTTACTTAATACTTATATATTGGTATTGCCCCGTATCTTCAAAATCTTGCCTTTTGGAATAATTAGTAAGCGGCAGCGTGTGTAAATCGCACCACTATGGTTCAAGGATTTCAAGCACACGTTGTCGCACGCATTATGAATACATATTGGGATAAATGGATGCATACTTAAAATGTTTAGCAAAATTGAACTCGTGTGAGCGAACCCGAGTCTGGGTGATATTACCTCAACTGCTACGTTGGTTTAAAGACATAGAATGAAGGCGAATCTATTCCATAGTGAAGCTCGTACCTCGAAGGATGAGATTTTAGTACGATACTTATAAAGCATTAGGCATTTTCACGGAAAGAAAAAGCGATTAGAAGTCGCAGTGTTTAGAGTAAAGTGTATTTTAAAGCGCAGCTTTCTGTGTCTCAGTGATGGCGCATGTTGCGTCGAAAACGCATTTTAAAAGACTAGATTTTTCTGAAATTTTCTGGAAGTGAAAATAAAAAACTTGCGTTTTGCGTCAACGGAATGAAACCTCGGTCACTGGCGCTATGCAGCAGGCGTCTATACGATTGCATGCTCCCGACACTTGTTTTATTTCTTGCTTAGACACGACACAACTCCTTGACAACAAAAACGCTAAAACAGAAGAACACACTGACGCGTTTACTTCAAAATTCCTTCAAATACACTAATTCATCAAGTACTGGCAACCACTCAGGCTGTCTTGACTCAGCGGAATGCACGACAGTTCCAAGAAATTCTCTAGCCCCGTTAACGCAGTCACATCAGAATGATTGCCACCGATTCTTGTCTTTCATATACGATGGAGGATTACAAACATTACCATGTCATATGATACACCCTCATCATTTCGTACTGGCAGAAAACGGATTCCATAAAGTATGATTGGCCTTAACGTTTTAGTGTTTTTGTATGATGTCCAATAAAACAGGGAATCCCTGAATTTAATGAATATGGGGACAATAGTCACAAGAACTTTGAAACGCGGGCGGTTTGTCATACATAGCGCCAACATTGCCTTCTCTGATAACCATTTTACGACTGCAGAGTTTTGCAGGGTAACTTAAAACAAAACTTTTTTCAGGCGTTATGGCAATATTTTAAACCTTTTAGAACGCTCCAGTACTGAACACAGAGAGTACAGTAATCTATAACCGAATAGGCAACACAATCTGACGGAGATTCTTATACAGATGCTTCTTTGTAACAGTACACAAATATTCAGCGCAGAATGGAGTTTAGGAACATGATTCCGAAATAAGACTTGACCCAGTTACCTTCCTACAGCACAACACAAAATATCTGTTGCGGGTAGATCAAACTCCGGCAGGGAATTTTTTATTCGGACTTAAAGCAACGTGCGCAAGAAATGCATATTTTTGGTCAGACGGGAAGAAAATCCCGGAAACAACGTGTCTTAAAAAAGGTCGCACAGCCGTAAATATCCGGCTTTCATATAGCTTAAAAAATTTATCGGGTAGTTCGCTCCCAGACAAATAAACAACTGAACACGAAGAATAGCCTGTATAGATTTTCACACTGACATTCGTCACGCACACTGAATGCAAAGCATACCACACCTTTGTGTTACAAAAGTATTACACCCAGTGGCTCGGCGAACATTGACGGATCACGTCCTTCCGGATTGTTCACTCACATTTTCTGTTTCTTCTACCCAGTACCGGGGATTTTAGCGATAGTATTTAGGCGACGCACAGGCATATCCTATCGGCTACTCTGGCAATTTATATTTTTATAAACGGCTGGCGCTGATCCCCTTCACTTGCCAAAAGCCCATGGTCTGTTGCCAATTAGTGACCATGCCACCATGTTTGCAGAAAAATGAGGCCTCAAGAGACTTTAGTTGTTTGTACCACATGTTGAAGCAGAATTTAGGCAGGTATATTTTCATTGCGGTTGGCCTTTTAAGAATAAGTTATTAACACCGCTGGAGTAAATGCTCACGTGGCGACAAACAAAAGTACCGTGTTTCAATCTCCCGCACAAATGTACCGTATTACGGATGAGCAACGTGGCAAGAGGGACACCAAAGGACCACGTCAATGATTGATTTTATGGTTTAAGGCGCCAACGCAGCACAGGCAATGATGCGTGTCGCAGTGGAGGGCATCAGATTAATTTTGACCACCTGGGGATTTTTAACGTGCGCCGAAATCTCGTAAACACGGGCGTTTGTGCTTTTGGCCTCCATCAGAAAAGCGGCCGCGTGGCCGGGAATCAAACCCGCGTCCTTAAAAGACCAACTGCAGCCCGCAGCGGGTGATAAGCTTCTGCTCGGCCTCTCCGCCCTCCCTCTCAGACTTTCACTGCTCTTTTCTGGTCCGTTTTATTCCGCACATGTCACGCGGTTCGGTTGTGTCGGGCCGATGAGAGGATGTCGAACGACCACGTGCAGCACGCAGGCGTGCTGGCTTCTGCTCGGCCACCACGCCTCCCCCCTCACACTTTCGCCTCACTTTCCGCCGCATTTTTTTCTGCCTCAGCTTGCTTGGTTAAAACACCGTCACCGTCGCCGTCGCCAAACTATTCTAGCGGAAGCCTAAGTGCTGCGCACAAAAGCAATTCGATCACGGGCTCATGCTTTTTTTATGAATTTATCTGCGCTAGTGTAGTTTACCATCCGTGTATACATTTGCGGCCAGTCCATTTGATGGTGATGGTTGCTTTTAATGGCGCAAGGCCAACTAGGGCAAAGAGCTCCAAAAACAGATGCTTATGTAGCATAGATCAAAAGTGAATACTAAAATTGGTTTATGCTAACACCGCCCTAACCCCTCATGTAGTGCATAAATGGATCCACGGAGCCAGCTCGCACATCAAACGCTGCCCGTATTGTGACAGGAATTACGTCCCTAACCTGTATATGATATGACACTGTGCACACTTCAAGGCAGGTCGCGAACCAGTATTGGACCTCGGTTCTCCACCGGCAGATGAAGAAACGACTTTGCAACGCGTTAGAGAGGACCCCTCAGTGCTAGAGAAAGGTATTGAACACCCACTAACAAGTGGTCTCTACAAGTTGGTGTAATAACCTGGACCGATACATGTCAAAAACGGTGCACCTATCTCTTCACGAACTTTGCGAACTATATGTTCACAGACTTTAAAATGCTATCAACCATTTCAAGTGATTGAACCTTGAGCAGTGTTCTTTTTCAATTGTTGCCTCCCTTCCTTCGTGTCCCTCTCCTTCACCAACAGGGCATCGTTCCTCTCTCTAATAAAAAACGCATTCCTCCACCTCCTCAAGAGAAGTCAGCAAGGGCTGCAGAAACGCACGTGCAAACGCTGCCGAAAGAGCCAGATGGCGGATTCCGCTTGCGGCTTGGCCACTCTTGCCGTCATATCGTGCATAATGAAGCCACAAACATTTACATTCACAACAATTCAACTAGTTACATAAAAACCAGCGCGTAGTCTAATACGCAACACAATTTGAAAATATAATCTTGTGTTCACCTAACTTTACACAATTTTTACTACTCGCCCCTGCTCCGGGAAGGACCGAAAGTTAGGAGTTCACGTGACCATGACGCAGGCATCCGGCCGGGATTTGCCCTGTGTGTCCTCTCTTATATATTTTTCTCTATGGCTTCATTCCCGCTCGTAAGCCGGGTCACGCGATCTGCACTGGCCTAAATACGCTGGAATATGCTGCTGGTGCTATAAAAACACTTTTAAACAACAGTTTTCGCGCTGCATTTGACGTCTCGCTGGTGGGCGATACGCTGTCCCCACCCACGGTTCTGCCAATGCAGCATGCGCAGCGCCCGCGTGCTGTGCGGTGAATCAAGGACAGGCGTTCCGTGCACTTGCCGACTGATTTTGTAGCGTGAGCTACACTGCCCGAAGTTGAGCAGTTACGCGTGGTTCGTGAAGAAGAGGGATGTGCAAGCGCGGCACGTGGCGGCCCGGTCCACTTCATGGTCATGCGAAGGGAGGCCGGGTGTGGAAGTTATGGATCGTGCATCGCGGCAATAACGGCGTGCGCCTGTAAAACCAGCTTAGCTCTGGGTCGATTGGTGACGCTGCGCCGAAGCCGCTTGCTAAATGTACATGAGTCTCATAATGCGTGTACCGTGTGTGTCATTGAAGCAGCAGTGCGCGTGATAATTAAGCTAATCCTAGACAACCAGAAAAGCTAGGAATAACCAACTGAACCTTAAGTCATGCTAGGTACATCCTGGCGTAGCAGAGTTCAGCCATTGCTAATTTTTTCCGGACATGAAAACAAGCGAAAAACAGTCCGAATAAAAAAGCAGCCCGAAATATCTGAGTCATCATTCCAATGGGACAACTTGTGGTTCTTAGGGAAAGTCCGAAATATCCAGCAAATTTGAATTTTCGGAGTCCGAAAAGACGTTCGGCTACTGTGGCGTTATTGCAAAATCAAGGCTCATATGGATCAAAATTTTCAACTCTTCCTCTTACTGCAGCAGAAACCGCACCGGCTTACCACTTTAACGCGGCCGTGCGATCATGATCACCAGGCAGTAGGGTGTGAGGCACATCCTTCCGTTGCGCCCCTATGCATACATTTTGGTATAGCTAGATTTCAAAATGAATTGCTGCAACGCAATGATTGCGCATGAATCGTCAGACAGCTCGCGAGAGCGAATTTCAATCACAGAGGAAGAACATGTATAGGAGGGGAAACGGCCTATGGGAAACGGAAAGCGTAGGCGAGAGACAAACAATACAAACTAAAAGCGGACTATGATGCTTGTAGCTCAGATGGCGAAGAGGTGGCTTGCGGGCCCTAATTGGCGGAGCGATAGCAGCCACAATAAATTCCTGGGCTCAGCAGTGAAGTGCCCAACGCGGCGGCACCGGCCGCTTGCGTTTGCTTGGGCAAGCACTTCTACCTGGCCGTGCTCGGAAGCGGCCTTTCCCCTCTGCTCTTGTTGGTACTCCGGGATTTAAACGTAGTTGTTTTCTATAGCAGTCAATAAAACTCAGCAAAGCTACACAGCATGCGTAATGGGCACATCCGGGTTGATTTATTGTACGGTTTAACGCGCCGACTCAACGCAGGCGATGAGGCGCGCCGTAGTGGGGCGCTCCGGATTAATTCTGACCACTTCGAGATCTTTAACGTGCACCGAGATTTTGCAGAAAAGGGCGTTTTTCCTTTCGCCTCCACCGAAAAAAGCGGCGGGCGCGGCCGGGAATCAAACCGGCGACCTCGTGCTCAGCAACACAACACCTAAGCCATTCGGCCTAAAACAGGCCGGTGTACTTTGGCCGGTGATTTTCTGTCCGGCCGTTTTCCGGCAGCCATGTTCGGCCCATGTAAAAATGTGGGCCTTTTGGCCGTATACGGCCGTACTCCCATGCCTGTCCAACGGCCAGTGTCCATCGGCCAGTCGACCGGCTTACGGTCATACGGCCATATTCCAGCCGTAGGGCTCCGGCCATTCCAAAGCCACCCGTGTACGGCCGAGTTACGGCTGCCGGAGGACAGCCGAGCTGCGGTCGTCGGACTCCAGCCGGACGAAAGCTACCGGAAATACGGCCGTGCTACGGGCATTGGAGTTCAGCCACGGTACGTTAACTGTACTGAGGCCGGTCACTGCATGTCGCGGAGGCAGATGACTCATTCGCGCAGTGCAGAAGCAGCACAAACCCAGCATTTTGGGTCCAATGCAGCCACATCAAAGTGAGCTCGCGCGCAACCACCAGCCGTCAAGCTTTCAGCACAGCCTTGCTTAATTACCAGACTCAGTTGACAGCGAAATTCATTTATTAAACAGTGCTCACTAATTGTGGTTCCTTTAATTGCTGTGCCTCTTTTACTGCCGAACACGGAGAATATTCAGTTCTTTGTAGAGCTTGAATAGATGTATTGTCCAGGTCCTGACATCCTCTGTGGGGCGGCTTACCTGTAAAGAACGGGGAAAGAGGAGGGGGGGGGGAAGTAGGGGGGGGGGGGGCGCGGAGGGCGCATACTTTAGTGGGTTGAATTTCAGAGAGATAAATTGCGCCGCTTTTAGCCAATTTCTTTTAGGGCAATATTCCGGAACACATTCATGCTATGACTACATAAACTATTTTTATAACAGTTGCTTGACCAATTTCGATCTATATAAAACCGGCGTGAATGCCTTTACGAAGCGTTTTGGTTCTCAACAAAACACTCAGGAGCATTTAATATAACTCCTTCACAAAAAGGTATGTCCAGTTCTTGCCCATTTTTCTTGCAAAGACATTTTCTACTAGATCAACTTTTCTGATGATCTTGCGCAGGGCTGATCCTAAGAAGGAGCGACCAGGTACTTTCATTTTCAATCTATTTTAATGCTGTTTTCATGAGTATACGTCCACACCACTTAATAGTCCAAAACAACTTAATATTCTTCTAATGTCATACTACGTTCAAAAAATTCCAGACGCGTTGCGAATGACGCCCTGCTTCAGGTGGCTGCAGTTGTATCCCTCTGTGTTCACGCAAGGAAAGGCGTAAAATTAGTTACATAATTTGTTTCATACCAATAGCACAGCAATGGTAGCATGCATACAGGAAACTTTGCATACTGCAACGAATAGGAAAATAAATGTTTTATTGTTAAAGGTTGAATGCGTAGGGTTCTCAACCCGTCGGAGGCAAACTTGCGCCTCTGAAAGTTTATTTATTTATTTATTTGGTTATTTATTTTTTCTTATTCATTTATTTATTCATTGTTTTATTTATTTATTTATTTGATGCCTGCTTACCCTTGCATGCATTGCAGAAGGGAGATATATAACACTAACCATTAAATATGAGACAAAATAACAAAATAATTACACAAAGCGCGCTAAAAATCGTCAATATAAACAGTTAATGCAATCATATGTGGAAGACAATTACACTGCAGTATTGATGTAAAATAAAATGAATCGCGGAAGGCGTCACCTTTAAAGGAAAGTTAATAATTTGCTTTAAGCTAGCGGTCCCACTTTGCGATATGTAGAATGGCGCTCGGACATACTTCTCCCCTTCTACTCAAGTTTTCGAATGATAGATATTACGAAAACAGTTCAACCTCTGGTTTCGTCTGTGATCTTTCACGTCCTGCCATTTCAGTTTACTTTTACTTCCTCTCATGCAAAGTTGAGCGTGCCAATTACCTAATACGAATCGCACTGACATATTCTGTGTTTTCGAGCGTATCAACCAGCTCTTTGGTGTAGGGTCCATGCATACCCCAAGACTGAGCGCACATGAGTGAAATACGGTTGTCCTTTTCAGTTAGATGGAGGTTCACTAAAATTTCTTCTCAGAAAGCCAAAAACATACGCAGCCGTAACTTTTATGGTGTGAACCTGCCTATTTTACCTCTAACCACTCCCTAAATAAACTCCTAGGTATTTATATTCCTCGGCCGTTGTCAGAGCAGCATAATTTATGGTATACGTATTCAATTGGAATGAAGGTTTTCTTGTAAAGGTGCCGTTAACACAGTTTAACATCCATAATCTTTCCTGAATCAGCACACCAGGATATTATTAAATTCGAATAAAGCTGCAGGTATACGGAATCACGTTCATTCGCTATAGTCCAGTAAACCACACAGTACTTTTGAACAAAGCTATAGGGCCAATAGTAACAACAATGCAAAAACCGATTCATTCAGTTCATAGGATGAAATTTACTACGCCGAAGGTGATATGGAACACCATCATTTGCTTTTTTGCAGTCCAAGAATATACAGTCAACCACTTTAAGCTTATCTATTGCAAGATCCAAATCGTGTGTGAACTGAACAATCTGCGTTGAGCAAGAAAATCCTGACAAAATCCGTGTTTGCTGGGATAATGGCGATTATGTTTAACCAAATGAGTCATATCCCAAGAATAGCTAAGCTCACCTTCAAACATCGGAACTAAATTAGCAGCTAGGCTTCGTCAGTGACAAGGCTCTTTTGTTATCGCAAATTTAAAATAATTTTTTTCTAAATAGGCAGTCGTAAAATCCCATGAAGTAACATATTGCAGGCCATTAAGTATATCCTAACAATGCACTAGCGAGTCTCTTCTACGTTTATCACCAACAACATAGTGCAACGTTGCTTGTCGTAAATTAATTGTAAGCAGAATAACTTGCGCTTTTGCTCGCGCTTGTCTTTCTTTGGTGGGGAGTCCTTGACATGGTGGCGGTTTAGCTCCTGCGTGGTGGCCGCTTGCTCGACGCCCTTGAAGGCCAGTTATTTTGGTGAACCATCTTCATCGCGGATCGGACATCTCTGCCGGGTCGATGTCTCCAATGCTCTCCATTTCTTCAGGGGGCGAATAGCCTCGAGCTGATGCGTTGACGAAGCCGGCGCAGAGGCGTGGTAGTGGCGATGACTGGCGAGGCTTAGCTCACCCGTCGGGGTAGCACAGTCTTCTTGTTGCAATAAATGACATTTCGATGTCCCTAACAGGGTCCTTGCTAATGTCCAGTGAGTCCTTGCACCTTGCCCGTTCACCGAGAACACTGTTCGTTCATTCAAAACGTAGAAACACGGAGCGGATGAAAAACGCGTCCCCGTCGTTCGAATCCCTAACGGCTTTTCTCCCCCCAGGAATAAACCGGTCGGTCTCCTTCCAAACACGTCTGTGCATGAATTCTCGGTGACCAGGCGTGTGCCGTTGTTCGGCGGTATGCCGTTTGCCGAAAAAATGACGTATAACCAGATACCTTACGTAGGCCGGTCTCCTCTTGAACACCGGTTGCCAAATATTCTGTGGCCATTCGCTTGCCGTAATTCGGCTGAGGACAGCTAACCGAATGAAAAACGTATATTCTGGGGCCGTACGTCGGCCGGTATCCTTCATAACACTGGTTGCCCGAAGAAAACGAATATTTTACCGCCGGACGCGCGGTTCACCGTTGAAACAACGAATGCGCGGCACCCGCGCTCCGGCCGGTCTCCTTTCGAACACCAACTGCCACAAGAATACGCATATTCTGTGGCCGGTCGCTTGCCGTGCTTCGGCCGATTACCGCTTCCCGAAGAAAAACGGATGCCCTAAGGCCGTACTTCGGCCGTTCTCTTTCTCAACATCGGCAGCCGTAAGAGAACTGAATATCTGGCAGCCGGTTAGCTGCCGTTGTGCGTCCGGACACGGGCGGACGGAAAAATACCGAAGCGCTGGTTGCCGAATGTTGGCCGTTCAACGCATGATCAGTGGCTGCCAGAATCTGGATGCTGGCCGGACATGTCAGAAAGCGGCCATAGACGGGCCGGTCTTGGGGCACACTTTCTGTGCCGCCTGGGGAGCCACCCCGGCGAGTTAAGAGCACATCTGGAACCAGCAACAGGCTTACACGATTTAGGGGCTCCTTTTTCGGGACTCTACTGATCGTGTGTACAGCGCACATGCAAGAGATATTGGAATACGACTGCTAGAATGGATATAGGGTGAGACCTCATTAAAACCACAGGGAATATAACAAACTAATGGATATAACTAAGCAATCGTAATTGCAAATGACATTCTCATAGAGCCCCATGAATTTAGGGCCCTCTGTTAACAAAGCTGCAATATCCATCCTGAACATGGCTTAACAACACAACGACGAGGAAGAGGGGACAAAAAACGGCGCTTCCGCTCAATAAATCTTTCATCGAAGAAAACACACACATATATACAATACTACAGCGCACGTGTGTCTAAACATGATCGCTACACAGCGGAGCGCCAATGATCTTATCGTAGCCCACTCCACCCCCTGTTCGCTCCCCCCCCCAAAAAAAAACACAACATAAGGCCTCGTTTTTGACAGGTACGCAAATTCCTCATCGTAAAGTGTCACAGAAGCATGGCTAATGCAATGTGCTTCACTCTTTCTTATATGAAACGCTTCCACAAACTCTCTTGTCAATTCGTCATTGTGGCGCAAAAGAATACACGTGTCCTTATACACTGGGTTGCATTTTTCTTGACTGTTTTCCTCGTGGGCCTTACAGTGCCGAGTGATATGTGCAAATGGATTATTGTTGAGTTTTTTTGGGGGAGAAGGGAGGGGGGGTGGGAAGGGGCTAGGATAAGATTCTTTGCGCACCGCTGTGTAGTGATGACGTTTAGAGATACGTGTGGTGTATAATGGTATATATGTGTGTGGTTTGTTCAAATTAAAGATTTCGTTGAGAGTCAGCGGCGTCTTGTGTCCCCTCTTCCTCGTCGTTGTATTGTTAAGTGCTGTTTGGGATGGACGGATACCAACTAGCCAAGCTCTCGATTCTGTTGCTGCAATTTCCTCGCAATGGGTATACCCGACCTGTTTTTCCACAATGAGCGTTTACGAACCATTTTGGTACCCGTCAGGTAATTCTCTTATGCGCGCGATGGTTTGCGCAGGATCACGAATGTGGTAATACAACACTCGCGCTATCTAGGGGACGCCAACTCGAGCGCGCTAAAATCGCAGCAAGCGAATAACTACACGCATGACGGTGCGTGTCTGCCAGGCTCCCGGTGGTTGAATTTTCCTTCAGAAACTCTACCGGCATACAGAAGACCTATTGCACTGCTGCTTTGGCGGTCACGATCCGGGTGAGGACGGACTCGAAATTGACGCTTCCCCTGTAGATTAAAACTATCCTTCGCGTGATGAAGACACGCCAAAATCTATCATGCACTCCTTCCCTGCAAAGTGAGCCGCCAGTTCATGCCCTATCAAATGGTTACGGCTAGCCGTTTGGCGTTAATAAAGTAACGTTTGTTTGCTATTTTTATCGCTTGTTTTTTGTTTCAAGGGGCTGCTGTGAATTTCCGTGGTGAGTACATCATCTCTTGCATGTAAATTGTCAGAGGAAAAGGACCTTGGCTATAATGAAGTAGAGGTTACGATAGCGTGATTATGACCCCCCACGCACTGGGGCTTCATTATGACGAGGTTTTACTAAAAAACATGACGCCTCATGATCCTGAACTGCTCTTGCGAAGACCACCGTTCATACCCACCTGTGGATATCCAAGCATCCTCAGCAACATTGACTTCCGCCCCACAAGAGAATGCAAGCGCCCATATCACCGGTCACCACGACATCGCTGAAAAGTGGGAGGCACTGCTCGTCTACGAGGATACGGAGAACCAGAATCATCTAGTGTACCGGGTGAAGACGGCAGCCACCGCCAGAGGTTTCCTGGACTGTGGAGACCTACCACCTCGGACCGGCAAGGACCAAGTCCTAGCTAGTCTTTTCAGTCAATAAACGTTTGTTTCTCTCTCTTCTCTGTGTCGGCGGACAACACTGTTCCACATAAACTCTCGAAAGTTGACAACAGATTGTGGCCTGTATAACGTTATGAAGAGGCACTAAAAGAGAATGTTGCAAAATTTAGCGTTGCCTGCTTAAAGAGTTTCCAAAATATGTTGCAGTAGCACAGCTCCGGGAGCTGGGCATTCACGCGCTAGTTGCAGGGCAATACAGCGCCAGCGCACACGAATACCCGCTCCAGGAGGAGTGCATTTAAGCGCCGGCGCATCTGTTTAGCAGCGTGAGGCGCCGCTAGAAAGTGCACGCGCTAACACGGAAGCATAGAAGATTTCGCTTTAAAAAAGTGTTCTACGGTTTGAGCAGTCCGTTCGCTACAAAACAACGTTTCTAACATTACGCAAGTGACGCCGCACGGCGTCTCTGTTTTAGCAGTGGCTGAAAAGTATATGGAGTGTTTCAAGCAAAACTACATAGGGCGCTGGGCGCATGCAGGAATGGCCGGCTTGTACCTTTTTGGCAAGCCCCTAAAACTGGGACACTGTATGTCCCTCACTAAAACGCTCAGTAGCCAAGCATCAATTCTCCCAACTCATTATTTGGGCCCAAGTTTGCCCTGATAGCCTGTATGAAATGTTCTTCCACAGATTTTCCTTCAAGAATATCAGAAGGGATTTTAATATTTATTAAGGTTAGACCAGTAATGAGGAGAAGCGCTAACCATTCACCACAGAAACTGTATTTAAAGTGTTCTCAAAAAGTTGTCCTCTACATTTCAATTAGGCAGCAGATTTACAATAAAATATAAAAACACATAGATTTTTATACAGACATAGCTAATAAAGATAACAAGAAAAAAGCACCACACTTCGAGTTCAATGTGGAAATAACAGGGAATAAAATCCGAAAGTTATAGTTTCCGTTATCAGTACGCCAGTGAAGACGCATAGTAGTAAATACAACTCTCAAACGCTGAAGTACCGTAAACCCGCTACGATCTGTCTACTCAAGGTTAATCCAAAACTAATGCGACCTAAGGCACTGACTGCAATGTCTAAACGTACTTCAAATCAACTCGCATTTATCTTTGGGATTCATCCGCGTACCGGACAAGCAGTGAAAATGTTGTGCAAACTCCGGAACCTGCGAGAGAGGCAGATCGCAGGCCGAGTCCAGAGTACCGCCGGCGTCACTGCCGCGGCACTTCAGCAGGAACATCGCTATAAACAGCATCTGAGTACCGGTGTAGTCTTTGAAATCTCGCAGCCGCAGTTTGCAGCGTTTGTCACTGCGTGCGCTTCCGTCATAGGCATCAACCAGGGCGCCCATGGCCAGAGCCTCGACGAGGGCTGAAGAGACGTTCGTGTCTCCGGCCAGCGGACTCGACCGAAAGCAGTTCCTAACTGTTCCATTGAATTTCAAGGGTCCGGACCTGCGGTATGCCTTTAGCATAAGCACAGTCCAGGCCTTGGCGACTTCGGCTCCGAAGCCCCCGAAGTTCACCCCCGGCACTTGCTCGAAGTCGTAGAGCGGGAATGCGAGGACATACGGCACGAGCTGGAAGTCGGGCAGGCCGTAGAATGTCGCGCCGAACTGAAGTGTTGATAGGGATGCAGCAACTGCGGTAATTTCCACGTCGCTTTGTGTGTTGAATTCTCCGCTCGCTACTGTTACGGCCGAAGTGGTGTTGCGCAGGTTGGAAAGGAGCGCATTTTCGTCCAAGTCTGGGAACATCTTATCAAACTCTCCGCTTCCGCCGCCGCTCCACGCTTTGTCCTCTCGTACGGTCTTCCCGTTCACCGTTCGGTTGATGGTGTCGAGGAGGCCGAAGGGTGCGTCGAGGGACCTCCAGTCAGCGATGACAGTGACGTTGTCGTGGTAACCATTCCACCGCAGCAGGCGCTTTTGGAACGATCTCCGCACGGAGCCGGCGACGCGGCGGGCATCTTCAAGCGCTTACGCTGTGCGGTGACGCTGGTTGTATTGCGTGAAGAGATAGCGACCGGAGACGGCGAGGGCATGACTGAAGCAGAAGGCCGCGTTTAAGGTGTTCACTGTCTTCTGGTCGCCACCGTAGAAGTTTGCGATTAGCTGGTCGTTTGCAAATAGGGCCCCAACCTGTAAAGAGGACAATGTTTTGTCACACAGGAAAGAAGTTGGCTAATTTATTACAATACCACAGCTATGGACACTTTTGAATACATTAGGTCTTCATTGCTTAAATCATCGCTTTTTCAATGCGTCACCTCCGAAAACGCTAGCCATGTTTACGTGCGATGGCACCTATTTACAGTGCCCAAAGGGCAACTATTAGCATCACTCGTTCCGGAGGGAGAGGGAGTAATGAAGGCGGTAATTGCTTTAAGACAAAAGCCCCCTGAAAAGTACGCTGAATATATAATAGAGACTTTTACTAAAGCGGGAGCTAGCGTTTAGTGCGCGCAAAATATTACGCTTGCGCTCCGCAAACGTTTTCTACCAACCCCGCTTTTAGTACTGCGCCAGCAACGCTTCGCTAATAGCGTGGTCGTGCTGCTGACGATGATCGTTGTTCCCAGAAACCCTTTGAGTCTGGTGGACATCGAAATGTTCAAGCCAGGTGAAAAAGTTTACAAAATACATATAACAAAGAAAAAAAAAATCACGCCGTATCCACGGAATGAATGATGATAAGTGGGGCGAAGCTCGAGAGGGGGAGATCATCGGTAACCGTAACTCTCCGGTGAAAGTTCGCCCATTACATCATTAAGAAAGACGTAAGACCGTACATTGTAAAAATCAACTTTTATTTTCGGAGTCAATGCTCCCAGGCCCAGACCTGGTGAAACACCCCGCGCCATCGAGAACTACCCCGCACGTGCACCACAATTAGTCACGTAGGATGGGACGCAACGGTAAAGAAAGAACTTTTATTTAGGGCGAACTTGTGCCCGAACAAGACGAGAGGAAACGAGCAAAGGTCCTTGCGTCTCGTTCGATCTCCGAGAACGACTGCCTGCGTTCGTGGCGTGATCTCTTGCGTGATCTCCCCCTCGCAGTGCACGTGCGCTCGCGCCTCCGTTGGCGAACACAGACAAGCTCGCGTTCCCGGTGCCGAGTTTGCGCTGCCGGTTAAAGCCGGTTCTTGCGCGTGCAACGCGGCCCACTTTGCGTCATCTCCGAAAGCATGCGGCGGCCACGTACCACGAGACACAAGGGATGGACAGACCCATGGCTTTAGGAGCTTCGCCCCTAAAAAAACGGCTGAATGCGCAAAGTCACTGCATCGTCCCCACCAGCGAGAAGGCTCAGTGTCGTCGCTAGCGCCATCTAGGATATCAACAAATAACTATAATTTAGCACGCCGACCAGCTCATACAAACGCGGCCCAAGGTAAACGGCGGTATCGCCCACACCGGCGGTGTTCGGTACGGTTTGGCACAGCGATACAGTGAAGTACAGTCTAGTATTGTGTGCGACCGCAGGCATCTGTCACTGTCAGCAACGCGAGATCGTCGGTGAAGGCGAGGCGCACGAGCACAAAACCATTCCGGCCGGCAGCGGCCAGCGGGGGCAGGCCGTCTCGAGCAAACAGGCTTCGCGTGACCAGCGCCAGCCGCGCGCGGCCCTCAACGCCGCAAAGTACCGCCCGCATACTCTGGAAAATACCGTGCGTCCACAAAACGCAAACCCTCCTTTTGCGGACTGCGCATGCGCACTAGTGCGCGCGCAAGAAATAGCGCACGCTAAATGCTAGCTCCCGCTATACTAAAACTCTAATACTGGTGTTGCCTGATCGGGTTTTTTGAGCGGCCTACAGTACGAAAGCTTGTCTCTAAAGTTCTCTATCAAGTTCGCGCAATTTTGATTGTATCTTTCCCTTAAGGCCGAAACGTATATTTGTTCTGTTTACAGACCCAGATTACGCTAATTAATGGGCCGGGAAAAAGCAGAAGGTTCGTCACATGAAAACTATGCTAGCTATATTTTATCACGAGGTGACATTACCCGTAAAGCATGTGAATTGAGCGAAATATAAACCTGTGTATGTTTTCAAACATATCTATGGTGCATCCTAAATAAAATGAATGTGTTCATAACCGCCACAATAATACAAATGATCGAAGGATAAGAAATGTGCTGTAGGGAGTTACCCTGTAACCTAGTCTGCTTTTCTGTGCGTCGAGTTAGTCACAGAAGTCGCATTTCCGCCTTCGACGAAATTATAAGTGTTCTCGTGTCTCTTATTTAGGTTTGTACGGGAATGGTGTTAGGTGTCACCCGGTACCGGTGTACCCCATCCTGCAGTTGTTATACAATACAGGTGAACTCTAAACATATTCCTGGGGAATCAGAATTCCGAATCGTACAGCCGATTCACCTACGATCGATGAACACTTCATATTGCCTACAGCCATGCCATCCGCCCTACCATTCCAAACGTACATAGCCCTTGGGTTCAAAATAGCAGCTTTGGACAAACCTCAACCACCTCTCACGCACCAGCATTGCAACATGTTTTATACCTCAGTTTGAAACAAAGGCGACGCTTTCCTTTTGCGCTTTATTTCCAACGCACGCCCTGCGCAGCCACGTCCTCGGGGGCATACTTTTTGTATTTATACCACAACCTAGATCACCGGGCAGCCTTCGGGGTTCACTTAGAGTGCTGGATAAATAACATGCCTGTCACCATGCTTACCTCTGTTGGAATGCCTTCCCTGCCACATTTCAGCTAAGCGACTGATGTGATGGCTCCTGTTGCGGGCAATTCTCGCGAGTACGAATCTCAAGGGCACAAAAATACCGAAATAGCATCTTAGGAGCTTGAAAAACAACGAGGCTCAAGTAGTCCTTGGAGTTGGTACACGTGCCTTCATACTTCACTGCCCTGATCGCCTAAGTTTTACAAATACATAGATTAAAGTACGGCATTTTAAATGAACGAATGAACAGAGAAAGCAACACGTTCGAAATAGTCCACGCAGTGGGAAAAGTTATTAGGTCAAGAGATGTTTGCGTTCTAGAAAAGTTTCCATATGTGCATTCACTCGTATGCGACTGCGACGTATGGTGGAGTAGCACTTTTTCATATTCACATACAAATCCAGTAGAGCAGGGTTTCCTCGGCAGGACGTGTATAAGATAGAAGTGACAACGGCAATGATCACGGCTGATGTCTGTCTTTTTGTCCCGGTTCCTGCATCACGGGTATATGTCTGCGTGAGTGTAACCAACCAGCCTAAGCAACCTCTACAATCCCGCCATTAAGCCCTTTAAAAGCAAAAGAGCAGCAGCTATATTTAGGCATCGTAATTAAATAAAAATATAAGCACACGCCACCATTTCAGTGCAGCAATCTCTCGTGGCGTTATGGTAAACTTGTCGTGAGATTTGATTGATTGATTGTAGGGTTTAACGCGCCAACGCAACGCAGGCGATGAGGCGCGCCGTAGTGGAGGGCTCCGGATTAATTTTGACCACCTGGGGATCTTTAACGTGCGCCGAAATCTCGTACACACGGGCGTTTTTGCTTTTCGCCTCCATCAGAAAAGCGGCCGCCGCGGCCGGGAATCGAACCCGCGACCTCGTGCTCAGCAGCGCAACGCCCTAGCCACTGAGCCACCGCGGCGGGTGTCGTGAGATTTGATTCCTCCAGTCAACTACATTGTATAGGATCATTGTGGAGAAACAATAACGCGTCAGCACAAAAAACAATGGTATTGCGCGTGTTACAAACGCAGCTCTTCTTGACAACCCTAACAATGCAACCAGGGATAATGTTCGGTTGAATTCATCCCAAAAGGTGGCCAACATTTCAAGATCCCGAAACCAAAGAAAGCCTTTACATGCGCGGTGCTCCAGGAAAAAAAAAGGTGCATCTTGGCGTTTCCTAGTTCCTGCCAAAACCGTAGGAAGGTGTTGACGTACTCAATGTTTACCGTCCGGAGTTGAAGGGCTGAAGGCGGCACGGTGTCGTTGAGGCCGAACCTGCTCAGCGCCTCTTCCCACGTGGAACGGGAGAGTCCCAGTTCGGGAACGTCCAAAATGTTCTTGATTTGGGTTGGGACTTTTACCTCGAAACTGTAGTAAGCCTTCCTGAGCCGGGGGACCTATATGTTCTCAACATAGACAACTTCCTCGAAGGACACCTCGTCAGTGTAGTTTCCTCCGCTGCCGAGAGGCGACGGCAGTAGGTGGTCGCGAAGGACGTCGAAATAGCTTCTACGATGCTGTGAATTCGCAGAAAGAGAAGTCTTGTTCAGGATCTCGATGATGGTCCTCCCGGTGTTCAGAAGCACCGTCCTGGAGCTCTTTTCAGGAGACTGCCGCCACAGCGGCACGACTCGGAACATGACGTCCCAGGCCAACTTCAGCGAGGTGGAAAGAATCACGTGTGGTATGTCGACCTCGGTCGGGCGAAGCGGCCACGTTATCCCGGCTTCCCTGAGAGCCTCCCTGACGCCAGGCAGTTCGTTGAGTTTTCCTTGGACCACGGCGTGGCAGCTGCGGTAGAGGGCCAACCCACGCTGAGCACTGTCTTGGCCAGCCTTCGGAAGAACATGTCGAAGCAAAAGAACGTATTAATAAAAAAGTAACAATAGCGTGCCTTAAAACACGCCCACGTGGTATTTGTGAGCAAATAAAATAAAATTTCTCCTGTAGTAACCACTTAATCGGCAACGGGTCAGTCGCCGAATAATTCACTTTCGATACTAAGATTACCTTCCAGCTTAAACATTTACGTTTCAATAACCTTTCACCAAGGCAGAACCATGACCTTGCGCCAGATATTAGGTACACAGACGTGTTGATTTTCACGTATGGGGAATGGATTGTATAATTCTCCTAATAAAGCATGATAAGCCGATGTGTGACCACAACATGGCGATGCCCATGCATATGAAGATTTCAGAACCACGCCTGGCGGTTCTCCTCCGAACAACTTTACCAACAACTATGGATACGGCATCTATCCACCGACCTATTACTTCAATGAGTATATGTCTAACCCCCACCCCCCCCCCCCCCCCGCCCGGTTTCATTCCGGTGTCATCGATTTACTCGGCGCCGTTCCGGGGCTCCTGCTCCCCAACGATGGCACCTCTTTCACAACTATTTTCCTTCTCGCCTCCACCGATGCCCCCCTTTTAAAGTTGCGCAGGCGGCAGCTAACGGCGATATGCGGCTATCAGATGATTGCGAAAAATAAACTGAAGCATGGATGGGCGTTAAAAAATGCACTGACAATGACTGACAAAAGCCCCTACCACTCTAAAATTACTCCTATACAAAACACAAATACGCTGTAGCAATATGGGATCCCTTTCACGTCACTTTAATACATTCGCTAGAAATGGTTGAGAATAACTCGGCTCGTTTCATTACATGTAATCACGATCGCACCGCATGCATATCATTCATGAAAGCAGACCTTAGTCTACCACCTCTTGCATCACGCCGCAAAGTTTCCCGCTTATGTCTTTTTCACAATCTCTACCACCATGCCTTTTTACAAAATGAGTTCATAAGCCGTCCACATCACATTTCACAACGTTTGGATCATGCCTTCAAAGTCAGTATTGCTTCCTGCAGAACTAAGTTCTTTTCGCAGTCTTTTATGCCACGTACGTCGAACGAACGTAATGGCCTTCCAAACCCGACAGCAACCATTCGAGACTTCAACCTTTTTAAGAACGCAATAGCTAACATTGTGTGACCAGAAACGTGCTGACTTTATAACTATTGTTGTCTTTTTGTTCCTGCGTTTTGTTGTTATTTTTACTGTTTCTCTCTACCCACTCCCCTCTGTAATGTCTGTTGACCTTGAGGGTAAATATATGAATAAAAATAAATAAATAAATAAATAAAATACATCAAATTGTGCGCAGCAGGAGCTGCAGTCTTCTCGGTCACGGTGCATTTCTACTGCGACTAAGGAAGTGTTCGCGTGATCAGCGAACGTACGACGGAATGCGCTACACCGCTGCTACCTTGCAGTGCACCGCCACCGCAGGCCAGCATGTTGCAAATCGTGTTTGAATGTCCCGCGCAAATTTCCCGTGGTTCGGATTAGCCCCGCGCAAGGGAGCAGCGAGCATGTTGTTGCACATCGTAATTTAACCTCCCGTGCAGAGGTCAAGAAGTTTGGATTAGCGGAGAAAGAAACAGCGTCTGGGGAAAGTGTGAAAGCCTTTCTTTCACACATGAAACGTGTGAAAGATGGGCAGTGAGAGAGATGACGTGGTAGCCGCACGTGTCGTACTGCACTTCCCCCTTCGCTAGACGCTCCTATGTATTTTCTTTCTTTCGTCGCTGCTGCGCTCACCCCCTCGGTTACGCAGACATGAACAGACGCCGCACCCGCGAAGCCCAGGTAACGGCTGCCAAAGGCCTGCCCCCTAAAACGATTGAAACCCGCCGTTGCGGAGTATGTCACTTCTAAGCACAGGGACACGACCGGTACCCGGTTTATGCGTGTGCAGTTTTGAAGTGAATAATAGTAGTAGGGAGAAGGGGAGACGTGCACGCGCAGCTATAGATTTTATGCCCGTACTGATGGATACTATGTCAGTTGTGCTGGTACGAGATTTAAACGCGGACGTTAAACGGCCCAATCGGGCCTGTCCCGAGTCCATAGTGGTAGAGCGGATGGGGTTTGTGTGTTAGGCTAAGTTCAGATTACCGACGCAAAGCTCATATCGTGATCTATGGACGTAAAAAATGGCATGTCACGCAGTCCGGTTGACTGACGTGAAATAACGTCATTCTTTAGGTCATTGCGACAATTGCGGCAACAGTCTGAACCCGGCCTTACAGAAACAGTAAGATGCTTACGACGCGGGAGGGACACAGGTAGTTCCATGTTTATCTGCAAGAACAAAGCTTGGATCCGTCAGAGGGTCATTCAGCTAATGACCTAGGAAATATGGTCCATCGCAAATTACGGCAAACGTCTTTTGTTTCCTGCGCTCCGTGGACTGCGTCCAGCTTTGCAGGTCATCCTTCTTCACATAGTAGAAAGCCACTACTTTTTTTATTCTACTTGTCTTTTCTTTTGTAGGGTTGCTGATACGGCTCCCTTGGTTCACTTGTTTTAGGTTTCCAGCATGACACGCGATACGATTGATTTGATTGTAGGGCTTAAAGCGCCGACGCAACGCAGGCGACGAGGCGCGCCTTAGTGGAGGGTTCCGGATTAATTTTGACCACTTGGGGTCTTTAACGTGCGCCGAAATATCGAACACACAGACATTTTTGCTTTTCGCCTCCATTATAAATGCGGCCGTCATGGCAGGGAATCGAACCAACGACGTCGTGATCAGTAGCGCAACGCCTTATCCACTGAGCCACCGCGGCGGGTGACAGGCGATACGAACACTCTTACATAATATCACTACAGTATA
This sequence comes from Haemaphysalis longicornis, assembly GCF_048455015.1. Classification (NCBI taxonomy): domain Eukaryota; kingdom Metazoa; phylum Arthropoda; class Arachnida; order Ixodida; family Ixodidae; genus Haemaphysalis; species Haemaphysalis longicornis. Next base: position 75,692,831 of record NW_027526233.1, on the reverse strand, counting down.
AGGTACCGACTATCAGTTTCTTTATAATTACAAGCCTCACATATTGTCCCTAAAGGATACAGTGATCATCTTTTTTTTAATCTTCCTACGACTGGCGATACCCTTTTTTAAAATTTCTGCCTCTAACGTTACACAGAAAGTGCCGCCTTTATCAGACTACAATAGGTCAGCTAAAAGAGGTTCACATTGTTGCTCTATAAAATGGTGGTACAACCACACTGTATTGCAGCTTTAAATGGCAGTGTCATTTTTAATATACGTGGGCCCATTGAAATTTGGTACAGTTATTGAGAGCTGTTCGGCTTCAACGTGTGGTATATGACATATATCCACCCGCCGCGTGGTTCAGTAACTAAGGCATTGCACTACAGAGCACGAGGTCGCGGGTTCGATTTCCGGCCGCGGCGGCTGATTTTTTTATGGAGGCGAAAAGAAAAAACACCGTGTGTACGAGATTTCGGCGCACGTTAACGATCCCCAGGTGGTCAAAATTAATCCGGAGCCCTCTACTGCGGCGCGCCTCGTCACCTGTGTTGCGTTGCCGCGTTAAATACTGCCATCAATCATATGACATATATCCAGTATAGAACGAGCCTGGCCACGGGGGCTGAAAACAATACATACTACATTGATTTAGTGCTTCAAAAATAATTTTTGTTTTATGATGTAAAGTTTTAGTAGCCTACAATGCACTAAAATTGCTTTTTAAAACCCACCTGCTACTTAACGAGCACTGGCTTTACCTTTTTTAATATGTGAAATGTGTTTAGAATATCATCCACAAGCGAAATTGGTCTTTCTATTTGTTCTCCGCAAGGACCCCGAGTGGAATGGTACTAGTAAAACCTGTTTGATGTTTTGGCGGTTTTTTGTATAAGCGAAGGAACCCTGCACTCTTGGAACGACGTGGTGATGGTGACGAAGCAGGAAAGAGGAAGTCGGGGACAATGAAATGTGAATTCAAAAAGGCTGTAGGTAGAATATCTTTTAAAAGTTTATTCACAAAGTCAAGGACATTTTGCTGCCTTCCTGGCCGCCTACTATCAGTAATGCCATAGAATATTGTTAAAGGGACCCCGCAACACTTTTTCATACTTTTCTAAATCCTAATTCCTTTTTGAACGTAGTCAGGAAACACATATGAACCTTAAAATAAGTGGTCCCAAAGTACCTCAGCCAAAACTTCCGCCTCTATGCCCATAACATTACTTAAAAACTTGCTCAAGAAAATATCCTGTCTTTACTGATGTTGGCGTTATTCGAGCTCTTCGATTATGTCATTACAGCAGCGTAGCGGCTATTGGTCGGTTCTGATTCAGTAGCCGCAATAAACGCTGTCGCAAACCGCTTCTAAAACATAGTCACAAAAGCACATCAGAAACGGAAGGCGCAGATGCTGGGGCCCGCACATCACGCCAAGAGTCTCAGTTCTGGCGATAACTATAGCTTTCGCAAGCTTCCAGATGTGAAGGAAAGAGTGGAAGCGTTTATCGGAAGTTTCCCACTGTACCATTAACGATCGATCGTTTTGCGAGTACAACCTAGATACAAAATGTTTATATGCAGATTGCACGGAGGCTCGCTGATGAGATGCAAAATATACTGCGAAATCGAAGCTATCCGGCTTTAGTACGTGTTTAATACTTTGTGGAAATGGTGTTACGCACTTCAGATTCGGTTGTTCACTTTAGATAATTCAATAAATCAGTGGCGTGGCCAAAGGCCAACGAACCGCGTACCAATGTTTTCCACGCGACCAAAACGCACAAGTCAAGGGAGAAAATCGACATATTCTAAAGGGTATATGTCGAATATATAACATTTACTTTAAACTTATTGTTTCCACTGCAGTTATATACACAAAGATTAGAAAACAGGCCGGTTGGTACGCTCCACAAATCAGGGGACGCACATAACCCATTTAATTATCATCAAATCTCCCTTACACGGTTCCTTCTAAAATTCTTTAGCACATATTTTATTCCAATCTTGTTAAGTTTTCAGAAATAAATAAGTTCTTTTATCACTCCTAGCCCGGTTTCGGGAAATTGTTTTCGAGCGAAACACAACTAATCACATTTCATAGCAATCTGCAAGTCGGTCTTGATTAAGGTTTTGTGACTGACTGTATATTTTCATATTTTGCCAAAATATTTCATAAATTAAATCGCCAGCTGTTATTACATTATTTATTCCATTTGAAAATCGATCCAGTTGTCCTACAGTTTATTCGAGTGTTTCTTGCTAACCCCACGCAGTTTGTATCCGGTAATAAAACTGACTCTCCTGACGTGACTGTACATTCAGGTGTAGCTCACGGTTCTGTGCCGGTGCGTTTATTCTTTCTAATATACATTAATGACCAGCCTTCTAAAATTTCTTCTTGAGATTGCCTTTTTGCTGACTACTGTGTGCTGTACCGTAAAACGACTAACGATACAGAAATTCTGTACATCCAATCCGACCTTAACAACATTATTTCCTGGTGCTACCTCTGGCGCCTGGCTCGTAAAGTTTCGAAATATAAACCAATGAGAGTTTCGTGTAACTAACTACCTAGTCCTGATTACTTTCTTAATGATGCCTTACTAGAGTCAGTTCATTCCTGTAAATATCTCGGTGTGCCCGCATATAATAACCTATGGTGGGCGCGCCACATTGAATAGGTAACCTCAAGCTTGGACCCTGTTTTGTGATTCCAAGCCAGCACTCCAGGTCCTCAACGGAGTTATGAGGCAAAGACCATATTATGCCCTTGCTGCGGAAGTACCCGAATTATGCTCATTGGCACTGCAACAAGGACATGTCCTCACCATTCAGTGGGTACCAGGCCATTGCGGGCTAGCTGGTAACGACTGGCCTGACCAGGAGGCAATGAAGATTTCTGCAAAAACAGGTGTTGTACGCCTGCCCTTCGCAAGGACGGACACGACCGCCCTTCTGCCTACCATTCTCCGCCACGCTTCAGCGAGTCACTGGTCCCATCCTGACAATCGTCATTGAAGACTACACCGCCTGGACCCCGACTGCAAGTTTCGGTTAACTCCTGGTATTCAGCGAAACTACGCCACGCTGTTTCACCGACTACGGCTTGGCGTAGCCTTTACCGGTCGCTACAAGCACCTCATTGGCTTTACGAGTGACCCCGACTGTGAGACATGCCATGTGTCAGAGACTATTTCGCATGTTCTATGCCACTGTCCACTCTATGCGGATCCTCATGAACAATTAGCAAGAACATTTGCCCGTTTGGACTGTCGTGTGGTGTCGTAGGAAGTGCTGCTGGGACCTTGGCCACACGCGAAGTGTTCCCACAAGGCATTTAAAGCTGTGCTGACATTTCTGCGCAGCAGCGGCCTCTCAGAGACATTGTAGTTGAGGCCCGTCCGGCTTAACTTCAACGCATGCACAGTATCGTATAGGCATCTTCAATACATAGCCATTTATTCATTTCTTCTCCATCTTCATCTCCCTCGTCCTCTATCCACGCTCGTTCCTCCCCTTTCTCTTCCCACACACAGAATAGCTGGCCAGATATACTACGATCGGGCTAACCTTTCTGTGTTTTTTCATTTCAATAAAATTACTCTCTCTCTCTGATGCCAACCGCATGCTAGGTTACCTAAAAAGAAATTTCTCTCTGTCCATGTCTTCCTTGAAAAAATTAGCAGTGGCTTAGCTCGGCTATGCCAGGATATACGTAGCGTGAGCCAAGGTTCAGCACCCGTACTCCAATTGTATTGGATTTCAATCCAACACAATCCAATTTAATCTAATCCAATCCAAGCCAATCCGATCTGATCCAAGCCAATCCGATCCGATCTGATCCGATCCAAACCAATCCAATGCTTTTCGCGCTTGCGCAGAACGGCTCTTCACAGCACACACAAAACCGCTCGACCTCGGCCAGTGTAGCTTACGCTACCAAAACAACTTTGTATAATTATTGTTCTCCCTAGGCTTGAATACGCTTCATGAGTTTGAGACCCTGGCTACGAAATACTATCTAATTACATTGAAGCCACGCAAAACCGCTCCACAAAGTTCATTCTTTCCAACTACCACCGCACGTTTTGTGTTACTACCATAAAATCCAGCGTTTTACCTCGCTACTCTTGCCACTCGCCGGAAACTGGGTAGCATTTTTGTGCTGCATAACGTGTATCACCACAACACGGTACGTAAATGGCGTGCAAAAACCTCCTTTCTTTATATCTAAATGTCTGGACCATCACTAAACGGTTCATATTCTGCGCGAGATCACCCTAACATGCCCGCATTCTTTTATACCACAAACTTGCCGTGATTTGAACAACCTGTCACCTCTAAATTGAACAGCAGTCACCTATAACGGTGAACGCTTTCGGGAGGCACTTCAGAGTTTTATGCGTTGATTTGCTCAACGCATGTTTTTTGTAATTTTTTAGTTAGTTATGTAATCGCTGCTGTTCGTGTTACTGTTCAATTGTGTGTCCGGGAAATTTTATGCTGATTTTTTTTAACAGTGTTTCGTGCATGTATTAGGCTGCAATGGTAGTTTTGCGTGGTGCATCCTTGTATGATTTTGTCTCGTTAATTTCTTTGTTTTGTAAGCACTGTGGTTTATATGCTGTTTTTGAGTGTTGTATTTGTGTACTATATTTGCTTTGCTTTTAATGCACATGTTTGTATTTTACTTGTCTCCTAAACCCACTCCCCTCTATAATGCTGTATGTCCTGAGGGTACAATAAATAAATAAATAAATAAATAAATAAAATAAATACATAATAAATAAATAAATAAACAAATAAATAAATAAATAAATAAATAAATAAATAAATAAATAAATAAATAAATAAATAAATAAATAAAAGAATACATAAATAAAATGAAACCTCTTATCTGAAGTGAAAGACGGTTAAAACACGAAGCTTCCTCCACTCCAACCTGAGTGAAAGGCAAAGCCGAAAACCGAAAGTGCTTCCACTGTTGCAATGGCGCCACAGAAGTGACGTGGGCTTCATAACGCGAGTGACCCAGGGGCGTTTCTGACCCGGGAAGGGTTTTATTTTTTACACGCTTCATGCGCGTTTCGTTATCATCATCCCCATTTTGTGAAATCCGAGTGGGTCTTTCCGATTTGCGTTTTACTCGGACGAATGACGCTATGAATGAGCCTTAGAAGCTTCCGTTTAAGAGGAAATGCCGCAGAGGCACGATTTTCGCAATCCGCGAAGGGCCCGGGCGCTGTCGGGGCAACAAGTGTCGTTTACGCTTGCAAACCTAAACACTGCATTTATTCAAGCGCGTTGTCAACGTCCGCAGGTGTGCAGGAAGGCGACCCACGAGAAACAACTTTGAAATTCCCCACGTGCGTGGAAAAGCTGACCGCTTACGAGTGACCCTTGCGCCTTTCAGTCGCAAGTCCCCCTTGTGGTACGACTAAAGTGTCAGCAGCCTTACATTACTGCTGCGCCCATATCAGATAACTTGCGTTTTAACTTGGAATCTAGCTGAAGAAAAACTAGTGCAGCTTGCACTAGCGCTGCGATGCTAGGGAAACTGTAGAGCTGAGGGTGGACCTAGTTTCTGTCTACACAGGCAGCAGATCCCAGGAGAGAGAGAGCAGAAAGAGCAAGTGAATGCGCTTTCCTTGTACGGTGGGCGTATACTCAAGACATTGGCCCTCGACTTTAACGGCCCCCATGACGTCGTCGCCGACAACCGAGTACAATCCGCTTACGTCACCTCCCTGCGATACATACATGCTTTCCCGTTTTAGCGACCACGCCTCAGAATTCCCTAGCTCAACCGACTAAAACGTCAGGTCGGCTACAGAACGGCTTGCGGCTTTATGAACGAAGCCCGGTAACGACTGGCGCGCCACGGTCCTGCAACGCCGAAGACGACGACGATGAAGTCGACGAGGGCGACTCCCCCTCCCCTTCCCCCCCACCAGACTTTGGCATACGCACCATTTCGCTATATGGTTTGCAGACGTGCTACCTGCGTCACTCTTTGTTGTTCCCCGTTTTGTTTATGCAGACGAATGTGTAATCGTACCAAGTGGGGAAAGCTATTTGCTGCGTCGGTTTTTCTAGCTTTCTTAAGGTTCCGCCATGTGTCATTACGTGCTTCACCGGTTTGTTTCGCCTGCCTGTAAATGGCGGCGTTTTGTAGCACGGCTCGGATTCCTAGCTTTTGTCTTGACACGCGAGCTTTCCGCAAAGTTCATTTCTTGTCTGCTTTGTTTCTTTCTGTTCTTGAATGCCTGTCTTCCTTATGAGATTTCTCACCCAGATGCAGTCTTCGTCCTGCATTTATTTATTTATCATATACTGCCAGCCTACGTTGGGAGCCAAGGCAGGAGTGGTCACATATCTATGCATTCAGAACTGTGGTGCTGCGAAGAACTCGCGTGGTATAATGAAACTCGTAACTGAAGAAGGCAGCAAAAAGTTTCCTTAGCAGAAACAAACAAGCAGAAAAAATATCGTGTAACATTTCAGTTTCGTCTTCCTTTTACCGAATGTATCTTGTATTATTTCATTCAAAATCTCTTTACCCTGCTCCTTGTCAAGTGCAAGATCATTAAATCACCCACCGCTGACGCAAACCACGGGTGACCTATCAGTCGATCGCATTTGTTTGCTACCCTTTGGTCTAGCAACGGCTGTAGCACGTGACCGGGAAGGAGATGGAAGAGACAGTAGAGGAAAAAATGGGAAAGAGAAAAAAGTGTGCGGGAGGGGTGTTAAGGGAGTTAGAGAAGCATTGAATTGAAAGTATAGGTGAGGGTAAGAACAGTGTCATGTGTCAGGGCACCCCCTGAGAGGGGGACGCATCAAACCCCCCCCCCCAAAAAAAAAGGGGCAAAAAAGAACAAAGAAACGGCCATTTGAAGTGCGCGCCAGGAGCGCGCCAATCAGCAAGCGCCAGCGCTGAAGCACCGAGGTATCATGGGCAAAGGTGGCAGCACACTGGTCAACCAATCAGGGAAGGCCACGCATGGGACAAGTGGCGAGATGGCCATATCAGGACAGGGAGGAAGCAAGAAGCCAATGGGAGTGCGCCACGGTAGAGCGCAGAGGGTACAAACGCGGGGCGCACAAAGAGAAGGGGGAGGCAAGAAACCGAAGAAGCCAGGAGGCGGCCGGAGCACGTGCGCTTCAACGAACGAGCCAGGGGGACGCGGCCAGGCCATCGACCACGCCATCCGAGCCTGGGCGGGAGCGGGCCGACTTCGCATCGGCACCGTCATCCTAGGTGCACCACGAACCTGTGTCTTCGTGGCCCCTGTGGCATCGTCGGGCACCAGCGGCCAGCGTCTACGCTCCGTCGACGTTCGTCTCGACGGCCCCGAAAGGCGACGTTCGTGCCAAGCCTACCTGAGACCTCCAGCGGCAGCGGCTATCAGAGGGTAGCCACCGAGGAAGCGCGCCGCCAAAGGGATGACCGCGCGCATCGAACGCCGGCATCAATGACATCTAGCGAGAGTGGCTACCAGGGGGTAGCCACAGAGGAAAGAAGTGAGGACGCGCGGAGCCCACGCCGTCCAAGGAGTGACCGCGCGCATGGAACGCCGGCACCGAAGAAGCGAGACGAGGAAGGCTACCACCTGGTCACGGCCACGCAAGGGTGTGACACGACAGTGCCGACGACCGGGGTAGGCCAGTTTAATACGGACGTAGTCATAGGACACAACTAGGGAGTTGTGATTTAGAGATCACCTAGAAGGTGATTGAATAAGTTGAGTCGGACGAATTGTGTAGAACGTTATTGTAGACTCTTGAGTGTTGATTTGAATTGTATATTGAGGGGTTTGTATTTGAGTTGTGGTTTGGGAGTGTTAGATGTTTGGGTGTGTATCATTTGCGTGTAGTTTAATTATTGAGTGCTTTGCATTAGGGTTTTTGAGTGTGCATTAAATGGGTGTTTTGTCCAACTCGTCAACGGCTTCCCTGTGTCCATTTCTCCGAGCTGGTTATGACCACCCCACCAACCGTTCACGTGACAAACAAATGGCGAGCCTGCCAAGATTGATTTATCTTTACACAGGATATTTCCATCGGGCCCAGTCACGTGTCTTACCAGCTGCGAGAATGGATTTGGGAAGGTTGTTGACGTTGGTTCAAACGCGAGGTTTGAACAAGAAGCAGTTTTTTGAATTGTTGGACGAAGAATCTCACAAAGAAAACGAAAGGTCAGAGGTGGAGGAAAGAAGGTTTTTGGCAGAGGAACGAAATTTTGAGGCGGAGAAAAGCAGGATTCAAACGAAGAAAACAAGTATTGAGGAGGAGAAAAGAAGGATTGAGGAGAAAAAGAAGAAAATTGAGTTAAAACAGGCAGAGTTGAAGCGAGCACATGCAGAAAAAAGCAGTGGCTTGAAGAAGGGATACGCAAAGAGAGCGGGGAACGCGCCGCACGTGACAGAAGGCAGGCGGATCGCCGACCGCGATGAGTCACGTGCGATAGAGAGAACGCAGGTCGTAGATCATGATGAGGCACGTGACATAGAAAGAACGTGGGTCGCAGACAACCACGAGGTCGCAAGTAAAAAGGAAGACAAAGAAAACAATGGTATGTGTGGACAGCTCGCTGAGGCGAAAGGCGCGTTCGAGGTGCGAGACAGTGAACTGGCGGGGCGTGGCTTTATCGCAGGCCACGCCCTGGGAGATGGGCGCGCCGTGAACACGACAGGCACGGAAAACTTTCCGCCGCCTAGTAGCTCCAATGATACAATTGATCTCAAGGTTCCCGAACGAATAATGATTGAGACTGAGGTGTCCGCGCCTCCGTGCGCGGGAAGGAATAGCATTCCTCCAGAAGGCTTTAGTTCGGGTTCATTAGAGATGCCGATGAGTACTAAGGGTAGCCTCATCCCCGAAAACCATGGTGAAAAGTGTTTATACAGCGAAGAGGGGAGCTCAGCGTCGGTGATTGTCAACGCGGACACTAGGGTGCCGCTAGCCACGGGCATTTCAGAAACCAGGACAGCGCCCTGAGACCGAATGCTGTGCAGAAGACCAAAGTAAGCGAAAAAGGGAAGCGGACCGGGGTACCGCGAAGGAGCAAGTGGGCGCCGACAATGGTGTTATGCAGGCCTTGCAAGCCAGTAAGCGGTCTTGCACGCACATCAACGAGACAGAGCATGCGTACCATATCGAGCTTTCGAAGCGCATCGAAGAAGGCTGCGTGAGGGGAAGACTGATTAGAGTGCGGGGGCGTAGCCGTACTGAGAATCGGAGGCTAACGGGAAAAAATGGCCCGGAACACAATCAAAGCAAAACGAGGAGCTGACAAAGGGGCAAGGTAAGAGCAGGCAATAAGGAGGCTCAGACGGAGCAAGGTGAACACGGTATCTCTTGTCATAGAAGAGGTGATGCCCTTAGCGGCTTGATAGCCCGTAAGGGGCAAGGAGCAGCACGCAAGCGCACAGTGGCACGTGAAATTGTAAGGCGTGGCTTGCCAGCAAAACCATTCAGACAGTCTACCTGCTACCGGCACGTAAGTGGTGTAACTAACGTCGGTTGTCATAGCCGAACTGATTGTGTAGGGAAGGGTGCTGAATGGTTGAGGCGGAAGAAGGTTAAGATGAACCCATAGGTCAACGAACGTGACGAAAACCACGGAGTTGACTCGGAAAGAAATTGGACCCTTAACGGTGACGAATGATTGTGTGTTGTGCTAGAGTCTCAATGGTGTAGTACAGCGAAAAGGCAAGGTTCGTGCAAATGTATACAATAAAAATAGTGGTGTTTAATATAAGATTATCGAGGTGTGTGATTTTGGGTGATCTTAGAGCAAATTGTATGAGTATGTTGGTGTATGTGAATAAAGTGTAAATATGCAAGTAGTTGCAAATTGCGGCTGAGGAGCAGGAGAAGGAAAAACGTTAGTTTGTGCCGTTTGATCGAGTCTTGTCCAATAAGAGTTCACGGCAGTGGTTGATCTTTTATGATGTGTTAGAGCGGAGTTTTGAGTAGATTGGTGTTTGAGAAAGTGATGTATTGGTGATAGAACGGGAACGTGGTGTGCGCCAATGTGTGTGTCGTGTGGACATGCAGTGAACGATAGGTAAGGGTTGAGAAAGTGTGGTGTTGGCAATGGAAGTGGTGAAAATTGTGTGAAGACAAGACAAGTGTTAAAGAAATGAAAGTGAAGTGTGTAGTGAAAAGTACGACTAAAGAAGTGAGCAGGGGTGTTGAACAGCGTACTGCGTGAGTAGATTTGTGTGAGACATCATTACTTCAGGTTTGTAAAGTGATGAAGGTTGTGCGGACGAAATATATATTATGGTGTGTAGAAAGAAGTGAACGGTAGAGTGATGAACAAGTGAACGGTGGTGTGTAATGAGGTGTGTTGTGTGTCGGACAAGATGAAGCAGCTTTTCGAGAAAAAACTCTTAAAGGGGGGGTAATTGTCATGTGTCAGGGCACCCCCTGAGAGGGGGACGCATCAAACCCCCCACAAAAAAGGGGCAAAAAAGAACAAAGGAACGGCCATTTGAAGTGCGCGCCACGAGCGCGCCAATCAGCAAGCGCCAGCGCCGACGCACCGAGGGATCATGGGCAAAGGTGGCAGCACACTGGTCAGCCAATCAGGGAAGGCCACGCATGGGACAAGTGGCGAGATGGCCATATAAGGACAGGGAGGAAGCAAGAAGCCAGTGGGAGTGTGCCACGGTAGAGCGCAGAGGGTATAAAAGCGGGGCGCACAAAGAGAAGCGGGAGGCAAGAAACCGAAGAAACCAGGAGGCGGCCGGAGCACGTGCGCTTCAACGAACGAGCCAGGGGGACGCGGCCAGGTCATCGACCACGCCATCCGAGCCTGGGCGGGAGCGGGCCGACTTCGCATAGGCACCGTCATCCTAGGTGCACCACGAACCTGTGTCTTCGTGGCCCCAGCGGCATCGGTCGGGCACGAGCGGCCAGCGTCTACGCTCCATCGACGTTCGTCTCGACGGCCCCGAAAGGCGACGTTCGTGCCAAGCCTACCTGAGACCTCCAGCGGCAGCGGCTACCAGAGGGTAGCCACCGAGGAAGCGCGCCGCCGAAGGGATGACCGCGCGCATCGAACGCCGCCATCAAGGACATCCAGCGAGAGCGGCTACCAGGGGGTAGCCACAGAGGAAAGAAGTGAGGACGCGCGGAGCCCACGCCGTCCAAGGAGTGACCGCGCGCATCGAACGCCGGCGCCGAAGAAGCGAGACGAGGAAGGCTACCACCGGGTCACGGCCACGCAAGGGTGTGACACGTCAGTGCTGACGACCGGGGTAGGCCAGTTTGATACGGACGTAGTCATAGACACAACTAGGGAGTTGTGGTTTAGAGATCACCTAGAGGGTGATTGAATAAGTTGAGTCGGACGAATTGTGTAGAACGTTATTGTAGAGACTCTTGAGTTTTGATTTGAATTGTATATTGAACTGTTAAGCTAGGGGTTTATATTTGAGTTGTGGCTTGGGAGTGTTAGATGTGTGGGTGTGTATCATTTGCGTGTAGTTTAATTATTGAGTGCTTTGCATTAGGGTTTTTGAGTGTGCATTAAATGGGTGTTTTGTCCAACTCGTCAACGGCTTCCCTGTGTCCATTTCTCCGAGCTGGTTAATACCACCCCACCATCCGTTCACGTGACAAACAGGAGGAAGGACAGTTTTATCTTTATTTTCAGAAGTGACCTCTTTTCTACGGCAGCTTTATGAAATGCAATGGCAATGTCGGAATAGGATGGTTTTTATGATTTTTACCGAGTCTGTTCGCAGGTAGGTACAAATGTAATAAGAAAAAGGGAAGGATGACCGTAGCTTTAAGTTTTTGAGCTTGAATTTACCGCCGCCCAAAAAACGCAGAACACCAAGGGACCTTAGGCAGGGACGTCGCGTCCACGAGTCGCATCATCGTCTCCATCGCATCTGTTACGACGAGCTCGGGGAGACCCAGCTGATTGCGCTGGTGCCAGCCGTTACACACGAACTGCGTGAAGCTGTAGAACGGATTCACTGACTCGTCCAGCAAGTCAGCCAGTAGCCGTGCGTTCTTGTGGCAGCTGTGGGATCGGCACACCTCTCGGTTGGAGCTGCGGCCAGAGAGCGCCAGGTAAGCAAGGAGGAGAAGGGAGCCAATAATGCTGACTGCCACACTGAGCCCCAGATTGATCACCAGCGGATTCTGCGTCGTGAGTTGGCGAAGGACCTCCCTCCCGGACACCTGCGGCGCGGGAAAATTACACGTTAGAAACTCCGTCGCGACCACTCGGCTGAACGGCCAAGATGGTCAAGAGAGAACAGCAATTCCACAAGAGATTCGAAGAAAGCGAAAGAATCCTACGTCCGGTAACTTTCACACAAACCCTGGGTAAGGCTATTCAAAGGGTGGCGTTGAGTCATGCATGCGGCGCGGCAAGGACAAGAACATGCGCAGTTTCTACTGCAGGATTGACGGCCCCCCGTGCCCTTTAGTCTAGGGCGAGATACCATTTCTTTGTGAGTAAAAGTCGGGCACTTCCTGTGCGGACACAGTGCCATCTACTGCTTTGCATGATACTCTTTATTTTATGCAACTGCGAAATGCGCTTGATTGTTCTGACTCAGAAGCAAATTCTGTGGATTAGTGTGTTTCGGAACAAGTCCCACAGGTTTGAGGACCAGCTGAGGGCATTTGTTTTCCAAGACTGGCGATTGTTTCTTTTCAGACCTGGTCTTGGGTCAATTGTGCGGTATTTTTCGTCAAGAAGAAATGTTCGCTTTTTTCTGGGTAGATCTAGACGTGGGGGCCGGCATATCAACACGGTGAAGTGATGTTTTGCTTCGCACTGGAAGTGCTTAACTTGTAGCTATTTGCAACGGGATATCGCTCTTACAAGGGCAGGCTTGCCCAAGTTACTATTTCTGAGGATAACCTGACCTTTATGCTCCTCAAGGATGGGGCTCCATTTATTCATTCATTGACAGGTGATTTAGTGGACGGCAGCAAAGGTAACAATGCGCCGGAGCAGCGTGTAGACTCTTAGCCCAAGAGGAATTAAAAAGATTAACTGCAGCTCTTAGTCCCCGCGAACGACCATTATTCGTTGAGAGGAGTAACTGATGGAGCGTGCATGCCGTGTGCATAATTCGCGGAGTAAATTTTCGTTCCCACCGATCTTGAGTGCAAAGGGAGGACGAAAGGCAGAGCAGTTACTCCCCCCGTAATGGCGTCGCTTTATATGCCCGCGATCAGCCATATTTGTCTGTTCAGTTTCATATACTTGCAAACAAATGTAGGTGCCAACACAGGATATTTTTTTTAGTGTCATCGGAACAAACATTGGTTTTAATATGACGAAGAAGCGCCTTTTGTAAGAGCTGAGGGGGCTCGTGGCACGGAGTGGCGATGTGCGAAAGACTAGCGCCACATGTTTACGTTAATACGAAGGGTCACGCACCTAGATTGCCTACATCTCGCCAGCGATATTATAGGCAAATGAAAGACTCCCCGCACATGACACAGTGAGGCAGGTGTGTCTAAAAAATCGCTGACCTTGGTCACTAAGGGTACTGAATGCACATGTTTGTACCGGCCGACAAACGTCAACAACGACGACAACAACTTCAAATCGGCAACGCACACTACAGGTAAGCGCTTTGCTGTTAGCTTTGATTAGCAGGACATAAATGCTTTGCGTACAAAATTATGACAACGTCTCAACAGCCATAAGACCCAGCTGGATTTTCCAGTCCCATCTACCCACGCTCGTTGAAGTCAGCAGCGCCTTAATTTGTTTCGTCTACACAAGAACATGAGCCCTGTCCTTCTACAATTTCTCTCACGCAGACAACAACAAACCCATACCTTGATAGCAAATGAATTTGGGGTTAGTTGCGAACACCAAGAACTTGTTAGTTTTTGCCGAAGCGGCTGCGTCGTTTCAACACTCAGCCTCCTGCCGCGAAGACGGCGGTCGTTTTTTTTACAAGGAAGAACTATGCTTGTGAGCGTCAATCTGCAGTCGATGGTCAGCAATAAAGCCTAGAGTTAGCAGCGTTTATATTGCTAGCACTTGCATCGCTAGAAATTCCGGCGCCAGAAATAAACGCAACGACAGGAAGTTCAGAGTACCAAACATTTTGCACTCGACTACCGTTTTCTGCCCGGACCTTCATCTGGTCTCGTTGTCTAGTCGATAGCACGTCTGGTTAGTGTTGTGGGGAAGTGGTCCGATTCCCCGCCGGGGGATTTTTTTTCGCCGCTCCTAGCTGATCTCCGTGTGGTTCACGGAAGGGAGCAACCGTTCGTCCATAACAGACGAATGGTTGGCGGAGTAACCATTCGTTTCCTGGCATTTACTCACGTAGGGGACTTTGGATTTGGCAACGCAGTTAGTCCCGTAAATGAGCCATGGCACTCCCCTGTTGCTCCCTTTGCGGTGCCCAATACCCACCCTAGGGACAGAGGTATTGCTGGAATAGTGTAACAGAGGCAACTGCCGTGAGGGTGCAGGGTCACCGGGTTATAATGCGTAGCATTCTTTGCCGTGAACCCCCCCCCCAGCCATCACCGTGTAAGGCCCTACAGGCATACAAAAGTGAAGATATCGGGGAAGTTCAAGCTGTAATCGTGATAATAGCGTAATGGAGATGACTGGTTGGCCGGAATTTTGAAAAAATAAATTACGCCCACCTCCCCTCGCGGGAACCCTGGTGTGATGCAACGCATCTCATTGCGGGTTCCATTGCGTTTTCCATCGTATTGATTACGCTTATAGCAGGGATTCTCACGCGAAGGGGAGGTGGGCGTAATTTTCCATTTTCACCATGCAACGCACATGCAGTACACGTATGCTCAGGTACGTATTTTATTGCAGACGAGAATGAGTGCCTTGTGGTCCGTAAAGTGCACCGTTAGGGGCTCGACGATTGATTGCATCAAGTTACGCGGCAGACCGTCGACTGATACCGTCGGAGCGCGGCATGCCGCTTTATATTCACAGCGCCCGAAGGAGAGGAGAGCGCGGAGAGAGATAGTACTGCACATGCGCAGCGCGCGCAGCGCCGAGCGCAGCGCGGTCCATCGGCGCATAGCAACGGAGTGAGAGCGCGCTGCGCCAACCCGCAGCTGTTTGGGAGAGAGTGTTCGCTATCGGATAGAGGAGAGGACGAGAGGCGCAGCTGTGCGGACAACGCCGGACAGACGCAGGAAGGACAGAAGGGCGAGCATGAGATGCGTGGAATTTAATAACAAACAACAATAAAAAATACGGGAAATGTCGCAACGTGTAGCGCCCTGCATTTATACAATATTGCAGGATTCGCCAAAGTTGTTATAATAGCGTAACTGAATAAACTGGTTGACAAATTTTGAAAATTGAAAACAGAGGAATTGTAAAAATACGGAAGAGCGCGAAATGTGTGACGCCCTGCACTGAGACAAAAACGCCTATTTCGCGAAAGTACCAACTCTAATCGTTTAATAGCGTTAATAGAAATACTATGTAATCGTTATAATATCCTAAATGAAGGTAACTGGGAGCTAGAAATTTCGGGAAAGTAAAACAACAAAAATAAAGAAATATAGAGAAAAGGGCGCAACTTGTAAAGCCTTTATTTCCACAATAACGCAGGTTTCGCAAAAGTTCCACCTGTATAGCTGGGCATCCAAAATTTTGAAAAATAAAAAAATGAAAAAAGTATGAAAATTACGGCAACAGGCGAAATGTGCAAACCCTCCGCATTTCAACAATAATGTAGATTTCGTGAAATTTCCACCTGTTATCGTTAAAATCGCGTAATTGGAAATAACTGGGCGGTCGAATTTCTGCATAAATATAAATTGGACTATAAAAATTTGGGAAAAGGGCGAAACGTAGTAGCATGCATTTCCACAAAAATGCAGATTTCGCGAAAGTTTCACCTGTAATCTCTGTAATAGCGTAAATGGAGATAGTAAGCCTCCCAAAATTTTAAAATCTAAAAATAAAATAAAATTACGTAAAAGGGCAAAAAGTTTACGCCCTACATTTCTTCAATAATGAAGACTTCGCAAAAGTTCCTCTCGTAATCGTTATAATACTGTAAATGAACTGGTCGAAGGATATTTTGAAAAATAAAACAGTAAAAAAAATCGCTGAATATAAAACCATTTAGCGTCCTGTATTTCAAAAATAAGGCAGATTTGTGGAAGTTCCACCTGTAGTCGGTACTTTTCGTAAACGGAGATTATGGGTGGAACGAAATTTTCAAGCACTAAAAAATCAGAAATATATATCATTATATAAAAGAAAATGAAGCCGTTTCCCTCAACGCGAAAGCTGTCGGAAGTGGAGAGGAGAGATTCGCCTTAATGGGCCGTACCACCGTTATGCGGGTACTGCTACGACCCCACGCAAATCAAATTTCCTTCCTAGGCAGTGTTCCCGCACCCACTGCCTGAAACTGCGCCAGCGGGAGTTCGGTTCTCTTGGTGCTTTTCTGCCCGCACGTGCCGGTGTTGCACAGCCGCATTTCGCGTTTACTATGGTAAAAAACCAACCCAACGGGCGTCCTTAACTAAAGGAGCGCGGGCACTGCCGGTTAATTGCGTATATTTTTCCTCAAATGTACGTATAGTTCTCTGTGGGCTAAACAACGAGAAGATGTATTACAAGCGCCAGTGTTTCACGAGTTTAGAACGCTCATGATTATATAAACCACTTGGCTTTCGAATCCTCTGCGGTACGCCGCGCACAACAGGTTTACTTGGATTGAATTTTGATTGGATTGGCTGCACTGGCCGAGGTTGGCCAGTTTCGCTTGGCTCCTCGAGAGCCATGCTGCGCAAGTGCGAGGATTGGATTGGACTGTATTCGTTTTCAATTGGATTGGATTTGGATTAGATTATGAGCAACAGGAAGCATGATAATCAGCTAATCCTAGACAACCAGCAAAGCTAAGAATAACCAGCTGAACCTTAGCTCACGCTAAGTATATGCTGGCGTAGCCGCTTCGCTTTCGAAGCCGCTGGGTTACGCCGAAAAGAAGGGACCGTGACAGGTTTCACGGTAGCGTTGTGGCGATATGGTTGGCTCCAGCGAGCGCGCTAGGACGACAAGGCCAGCGCCTAAAGTGCTCTGCACTTAAAATCGGATTCTAATTGTCGGTTATTCACACGTGGGAAACGCGCTGCAGCCTCACGAAGAAATGGAAGTAGAGCCGCAACAGAAAGCCTACTAAAATGCCATCCAAACTCTGTTAGCAAGCCGCAACATAGGCAGTGGACCCCTGCGGTCAGAACTGTCTCCAGCTCTGCGACTGACTCTGTGATACCCTCACCGCGTCAAAAACTTGAAAACTGCTGAAACACCTGATTGATCCAGTTGAATTCAAAACAGGTTTTTCAAGATAATTGACACAAAACTTCAAGGTGTTCCGAGAGTATCAGCATGGTAAACTGCATCAGAAAGACCTTCCCAGGCAAACTGCTTGCAGGCGCCTAATTACATGGGACAGACTAACATTTGGATTCAAAGACTGACACAGCTGAGGTGACAGCTGCGCCTAAGAAGACCCGCCAGAATACACAATCTTCTTCAGGACCACAACACGAAGCATTGGCTCACTTCGATGAATCCAATATGACATCCGTCATCGGCTACTACAATAGGTGCTAGGAGAAAGGAACCATAACACTCGATGAGATTTCCGCTGAAGGCAATACCTAAACCAAGGCCCCGCCACCGGGAGCCCGGGGTAAATGAATTTAACTTTGCGTATCGGCAAGCTTCCCGTACACATCGTGCACAACCACCAGCAACACTTTCTCGAAAACACAAAGCAGTTCCCACAGACAATGTTCGGATTCCGACAGAACCTTCCTAAAAATTGCGGTGCTGATACACATCATCACCACCATCATCATCATCATCATCATAACAATCATTATCATCATCATCCGCAGCAGCACCACCATACGTATGTAAACTGCCGGATGGAGATCTTTTCCATCAACCTCGAAGCACACCTGGCCGCGCTGCAGGAGGCCATTCACTGCCCCGAATTTTATTATTTCTTTCTTCAATGGAAGTAGCGGCATTCCCTGCTTCTACACCCACCTTTTGGTAGTTAACCTGTTACCCTATTGGTCCATTGATTGTCATTTGGTCGCACTGCGCCTACAGCCCATGTGAATTTTTTTTTGTAAATTGAACTCTGATACCTCCTCCTCGAGTTTGTTCTCTGAATAACACGCTCGTTTCCTGTTCCTGGTTGTCACTCCTATGACACCTCGCTCCATGGCCCATTGAGTCAACCTACGTTTCTTTCCAGTGGTTTAGTGAGCCGCTAAGTTATGGTAACATTCATGATCTCATCAAGAGACACACTACTGAGGTCATCCTGGCTCTAGATTTAAAAGGGGCCTTTGACAACATCAGTCACAAAGCCAACGCTAGTAATCCCAACAAGCCCGGGTGTGAAACTCGCAAGTGCATCCACGTCAGGCACTACGTCACCGGGCGCCAAGCTGCACACAAGATTGGAGGCATTCAAACAGAAACGATTCGCACCAGCGGACGCAGCATGCCATATGCAGCGTTCCGGCTTAATCAACTATTCAACATTGCCTTCATTGGCCTGCCTAAACAATTGGAACCAATTCCGGATTTACACCATGCTCTTTAAGCCGGCGATATTACAGTGTAGGCCGGTATGTAGTGTGTCAGTAAGATACGGAACCATGCCGAAGTGGCGGCTGAAAACGTCAACGAGTATGCCAAAAGCCTCGGAGTCTTGTGTGGCACAGAGAAAACTATACTGCTCCGTGCACTCAGTGACTGCGCCAGGTTAACCGATGTACCTTCATTGGAGATCATGCTCGACATTCCAACATCATCCCGTCTCCGCATATCAAAATTCTACGCATAATTTTCCAAGCATATTGTTTAACACCGCAATGATACAGAACCAGAAACGTACGTCTGGCCCTATTGCTCACATGTTCCTTCGTATCACATCCAAAGAAAGAGGCATACCCACCGCGGTGGCTTAGTGGTTAAGGCGTTGCGCTGCTGAGATCGAGGTCGTGGGTTCTACTCCTGGTCACGGCGGCCGCTTTTCTGATGGAGGCGAAAAGCAAAAACGCCCGTGTGTACGAGATTTCGGCGGACGTTAAATATCCCCAGGTGGTCAAAATATTCCGGAGCCCTGCACTGTGACGCACCCCATTATCTGCATGGCGTCGGAGCGTTAAACCCTAAAATCAATCAATCATCAAGGGAAAGAGGCATGAATGAGGCGCATGAGATTCGCCCCGTTCAGGCGTTCGTAGTCGCGAGGATCACCAACGTGAATACAAAACTTGACTAAATACGATGACAAAAGCAACGATGATGCTCTCATGCGAAGACCTATTGAAAAGCCCTACACATTTGCAGACTGTTACCCCAAGATTGCGGTACACAGTACTGTGCACGATCTTATTGGAGGCCATTTGCTCAATCAGCGGGCAGCGTCGGATAAGGGTAGTGCCCTTAGGCTTTGAATGATTGGCATGAACATCCCTGATCGCCCTCTTGAATCAATGGAATATCTCCCAGATAAACTACTTCGAAATACAAGACTGGTCCCGTTAGCTACCAATGGGCTACGCATGGGTTACCGAGTGGGCTAACCCGGCTAACGATCCATGGACCATCCCTCTCTCAGCAAGACAGGGGAGCGCTCGTGGCATGTACTCTAAAGTGGCACGTACCCCTGCCCACCCGAGCTACAAATCTCCTGTCCAATGCAACGCTACTCGCAGTACCGATTCTGCAACGTGCCCTGCCCGATATATCACACATTATAGGAGTGCTAGCTTATACCTATGCTTTCATCTCTGTGTAACCGCTCGATTGATCACTGGAAGAGAGTACTGGCCAGTTCGACAGCGCCGATACTAAGCGTCGCCTGATACACCGGAATGAGAAGGCAGGACGCACAAACGCGGAACTGAGCGGAGGGAACCGACTACTTCACTTTTAAATGCAGAGCATTTCTTTAACTCACGATGTCACCCGTTCTAGGCATCCGTAGTAGTCCGCATCTCTCGCCTCGACATGCCCAGCTCAGACGTTTCGCTATCGGCGGGATCAATATTCGATAGCGCGCCCAGGCACGTTTAACGACACTCTCTCCCCTCTCTCGGACTCAACGTGCGCCGAGACTCCCAATTTTACTGCTGACGAGCGCTCTCTCGTAAGCAGTTGCCACAAGTGCAATAACATTAACGTAACGCAAACTACTTAACGTCGTGCGCCCCCGGAAATGCTCTGCATTTGATCGTGCCCCTCGCGAGGGGGATGTTTCACTGCGTCGCCATGCGAACAGTTTGCCACGGTTTAGGTTTACTGGCGCGGATACGTACGCGGCCCGGATAAGCAAGGCACTGGCAGTGCCCTCGGCTCGAGGATCCCGGCAGGAACAAACCAAGCCCAGGGTGCTGCTCACCACGGAGCCCGGCCCGGCGGCGTATTCCCAAACCATATCCCGTAGGGGCCCAGGCCGACCACACCCCTTAAGCAGGGGCGCAGCCAATGAGGTTCAAAAATTGCAATTTTTTAACCTCCTGGACGCAGCACCGTGACGTCTCTACCTATATGTGCGCGACTTCATTCGAGGTGGATTTTTTCTTTTTTCCCCCTCCCCTCGTTTCGGCTGCTTTGCGGGCGGCCGATGGTTTCGCTCCGCGGGCAACTTGTGTTGTACTACTTATATTTTTATTCCTGCTATTTTTGTTTACACATTTGTATACTTTTTTGCGTGTGTGTGGCTTACAGTTGAGGCACGGGCTGTGACACAATGCTGGCGAATTAAAAGGCCAGACACTAGAGAAATATATATATGTGGTAGCTAAAAATGCGTCGCAGGAAGCAGACACAAACTGCTCATCTATACCCATCAGTGGATCTCTAAAAGTGACAATTTCTTGCCGCTATTTGGACTCCGATATCACTATCGCAAAAATAGTGCGCCAAGGAGATAACTTTTTTACTTAGTTTTATCTCTGCTGCGACTACCGTGGCTTCAAGCTCACGGGCAACTACTCATTAGTCCCAGCGAAAAGAATATACGTATCTGAGTGAGTGTAACACTGCATTAAATGAGAGGCCATGGGGCCCTGGGGGAGCAAGGATGAGGAGAAAAGGGGAAGGTCACAACTCGCACAATGAACACAGTTGCAGTCTTGAGGTCCTAATCGCAAAATGAACACATTAATATCAGTCAGTGGCAGCGAAACGCACAGTTCACGCTTAAATGTACAGTTCACACTGTGGACAATGCGGTTCACACTGAAAACAGTGCACGCTGCAGACAGTTCACATTGTATACGAACGGGGAAGTCGGCCAGGCTGCTACACCAATTTGTAGAGTCTGTTTTCAAGAGCACACTCGGTAATTGCTTCTAGTGCGGTGGGATCGTCACGGACACGACTAACATGTTCCTGTTCAGTCGCAGGGGCGGGACCTAGAGTTAAAAGCTGGGGGCAATTACGGTCGAATAATGGACAGAGCCAAATTAAGTGGTAACGATTTGGTGTGCCTTCCCGATTACAGGGGGAGGGGGGGCATCAGCGCCATTCGGATCCTGCTGGAGCTGTCTATTTATAAATAAGGTATCTTATGCAGCAAAATCTCTGTGTGCATGAAGCACAAATTGTTAAAAATAACTAATCGACATTGGCAACAGCGTGAGTGGTAGCACGCATGATTACTGATATCAAACTCGGCCTGGTGGCTTCAATGAAGAGACTGTGGTCAATAGCCCTGTACAGAAGACATATATCAAACTCCTCGATTACTTCATTTGCTGTACAATCCAACTATTACTTAGCCCTTGGTTGGTATATATTTTCGATATTGTTTCCCTAAATTGTTATGACCAGCAGTGCAAATTATGCAGAATTCATGACCGAGTGTAAAACGTGTACGTTTGAGCTGGTGTCTTTCGTATCAATGTATCAGCCTTGCAAGAACGATTCACACCTTCCATTGCTGTTAATAAAATGTCAATGTTTTCCTTAGTGGCACTGTTCCTGATAAAGAATAATGCAATGAAGTTAATGTTAACGAAATTCAATGTAATAGTGCTTATGAAAGTGCCAAAATGTAGCAGCTCATGCGGCTGTAATATTTCGCAAGAGTAGGACAGTTTGCAAATGTAGTCGTAATCCTTACCTGCAGCACCGAATCGTGTTTTGAGGTGTGTATATAGTGAAAGAGCACCCCAACTCAATTGTATACCCTTCTGTGTGCTGTAGAATGAGCTTTCAATGAGGGTGTTTGCTTTCCGGACCGTGTATAATTGCCACATGCGCGTGAAAGCGTCCATCCGCGCGCGCGCACTTCGAGCACCGAGTCGAGCGCTTATCTAGGAACACGATCGGAGGTCAGCGTCAACTTGCAGGTGCGCAAGAAGAGCGCAGAGAGATCAGGGGCTCAGGTACAAAAGGTTAGCTTCTACCACACGTGCGTCAGCTTCCCCAGCGCCGCAGGCCAGCCCCGCCCACGGAGCGAAACCATCGGCCGCCTGCCAAGCAGTCGAAACGAGGGGAGGGGGAAAAAAGAAAAATTCCACCTCGCATGAAGTCGCGCACATATAGGTAGAGACGTCACGGTGCTGCGTCCAAGGAGGTTGAAAATTTGCAATTTTTTTAACCTCTTTGGCTGCGCCCCTGCTTAGGGGGTGTGGTCGGCCTGGGCCCCTACGGGATATGGTTTGGGAATACGCGGCCCGGCGACGACAAAAGAGAGGAATTTTTATGTTTTTTTCCTTCCTTAGGTTACGGGGTAAGGGGGGGGGTCGTGAATCGAATCTGTCGAATTGCGTTAGCAAAGGCGCGGGAGGGGCAGCAGCTACGGAGTCCTGAACTAGACCGCGGAGGTAGCGAAAACTGGTGGATGCTCTAGGATGGCGCCGCCGCCGTCTCGTTCGATTCGTTCCGCCGCGGGGCCTTATCGATGAATCTCGTCCCCTGACGTAGTTTTGTACGTCTAACTAGGATTGTTTAATATCTCGAGCACTAAACACAGGTGAGGCTATCCGGGAACAGAGAACATTCCTCACAGGGCCGGTGGCCCCCACCTCTTATTCTACGCCCTAGATTTCGCCGGCTTTCTTCAGAATAGGAACGATTTCAGCCTTTTTTCAGGGCATTAGCGCATTTCAATGTTCGCGGAATTCTCACAATATTCCTGCAATCTTATTCAGTGCAATAACTACCCCATCATCTCAAATAGTATAGCGACCTGCACAACTACGTCCTACGTCTCCGTTCCCTGAACTCTTTTCTCAAAGTTGTCCTTCAGTAGCTGTTAGTGCCTCGACAAACAAAGCAGTCATTTATGAACTGTTTACTGGCGTAACGCTGCTCGGTCACCGTAGAGTTCGGAAGTTTTCGGTTCAGTTATTTCTACATTCATGTTGTTCGTCGTGTTACGAGTTTCATTTGTTAGTGCATTCCTTCTACCGTAAACAGCAAGCCTAATGTTGCCCTCGAAACTCGCTAGCTCATTTTGTACATTTTGTACATTATTGCTTGGTTTGTTGTGGGAATGAATGCAAATAAACTGGCAACTTTGTAACTAATCTTTAGAATCTCGCTAGTGAATTGGCGCCTTCGTGTTAGACACTAACTGTCCTGCGTTTGTCAGTAACTTACTTGGTTGGAAAAATTATTATTCAAGTTTTCTTTCGAGGATCTCTTCCTCGTCAGCTACAGCTTATCCTGTATTAGTTTTTCATCCAGTAGGCCTGCGTAGCCATCGCACTCATTTGATGAATGCCGAAATGCGTGGAGAAGGAGTAAGTCTACACTTTTGTTTCTGGTTTCTTCCTGCGCACATATCTGGTTTCATAGTTCTTACTAGTTTTGCCACTTGCGGGTGTTATCCCGCGTACATATACTCGTCCACCACTTGTTATCACTGCTATCGGTATTAGCCCTCGTGGCAGTTTTGTTCACGCCGACGACGCTCGGTTTTTGCGTTTATTGAGACATCTAAAGATTCTGCTTGACTCCTTCATGAATGCGGCGTTGTTTAATCAACATGTCTAGCGACGACGCAAAGCGTAGCACGACTTCGCCGGTCTCATGCGACTGCTGGGCTTCTCTCTGGGCGTCACCGCGGTGCAGCCGACCCCAAGAGAACGCGACATGTGCTTGCGCCCTAACGTTAAAACAGAGCCAACGTTTAGCGACACACGAATGGGCCATGCTTAGGAAAAGTGAGAAACTTTCGGGGTCCCTCTATATTAGTTGTAGGTATGAGCCATTCCACGATATTTTTCTTACGTTCCGTGTGCAAGAGCCGCAACTGCGTGTAGTCGATCGACACTTTCCGCAGCTGCACCTGGGGAACTGTCTCGGCGCTGGTTGTAGCTTCCTCTGAAGACCTGCGTAGAAGCAGGAAGGATTACTAGGTCGGTGGTGACTAGGTTGTTCTGAAAGAATGCATAACCTTGACAAAACTATTTAATTGGATAGTGTGCACTGTGTCGCAGAAGGCCATCTGACGAATGCGCTCATGTTTTCTTCTACATACGCACTCTAAATTTTGTTATGCAGTTATTTCAGAGTTCCCCTACGCGCAAATTCGGTGCCGTCCGCCGAGAGAAAAAAATTGGGCCCATCTCCCCGCGAGGGGGACTCGAGTAAATGCGTCGCATAGGGGGTGGGTGTACTGCGTTAACGTTTAGTGTTTGGGGAGTTGGTGGTAGTGAATGCGTTGTATCAGCAGCTTCTTGACGTAGTTTGAATGAGTCAAGGATATAAGGCGCGTTCGTAGCCTCCCATTCTGTGTCGGCTTTGTGGCGCAGTGGATAGAGCACCATGTACATTGCGTTCCGCTCGCAGGGTTGAGGGATCGAAACCAGGCGCCGGGTAGTATATTTTTCTATAGTGTAGGGGGAGGGGTGCGGACTACGACTACGGACGTCAACGCGGGTGACATCGTGAGTTACTGAAATGCTCTGCATTTAAAAGGGAGAAACATTAGAGTTATACCAGAGCCGAGAAGAGATTCCGGTACTGTACCCTCTAGGCGATCCCCGCTAGTGCACGTGCGCACAGGCGGAAAAACCAAGAAGTTGCGAAGACCGGAGATGTCGAGTGGAACGCGTTCCGCTCCCCGCTAGCAGACGACGCTCGCTTTCCTAGCGCCACTCGCAACCGCAGCGCCGCGGTGGCGAGAGTCGCGGCCGGCCGCCTTTTCTCCACAGCCGCGGCGGGGAGATACGGAACTGAAACTAAAGCGTGGCAAACTGTTCGCATGGCGTCACAGTGAAACACCCCCCTCGCGAGGGGCACGATCAAATGCAGAGCATTTCCGGGGGCGCACGACGTTAAGTAGTTTGCGTTACGTTAATGTTGTTGCACTTGTGGCAACTGCTGACGAGAGAGGGCCCGTCAGCAGTAAAAGTGGCAGCCTCGGCGCACGTTGAGTCCGAGAGAGGGGAGAGAGTGTCCTTGAAACGTGCCTGGGCGTGCTATCGAATGTTGATCGCGCCGATAGCGAAACGTCTGATCCGGGCATGTCGAGGCGAGCGATGCGGACAACTACGGACGCCAAGAACGGGTGACATCGTGAGTGAAAGAAATGCTCTGCATTTAAAAGCAGCTGCCGATTACTGTACCCCCTAATGCGGAATGCGGGCGCGGCGCGACCTGTAGGCTTTTTGGTAACAGTGTATAGCTGCTGCGTCCGAGGCATGAAGGAAGGAAGGAAGGAATACGTTTTTTGATCCATCGGGATCAGGTATTGGGGGTGGAGGAGGCCAACAGGGCCGCCGCGATTGGCAGGGCCCGGGAGGTGGTCAGGACTTGGCCTGACTCCCCCGATTCATGCAACATCTGCTCCTAGTGGTGAGGGGAGGGAACGGGGGGTACGGGTCTGCGGGGCGATCGCAGAGGGAATGGTAGTGAGTGTCGAGTTCCCCGCAGGCTGGACAGGTAGGGTACATCTGGTCTTACGAATGCCCCGTCGATATATAGAAGCCAGGTAGCGATCGCGTGATATGCAAGCAGACGGCGGCACGCGCTAGCCTGCTTTTATCTTGCAGCGCACCGCCACCGCCAAGCATATTGTTGCAAATCCTGTTCGAACTTCAAGCGCAATTGTCAAGTGAATCGGATGAACCATGAACGGAGGGGGAACTCTGGCGAAAGTATGAGGGGGAGGGCGCTCTTTGTCGACGTCTGGCGGAAGTTTGATAGGGGACATTCAGGCATGCTGAGCCGTGCGACGCGCTGGGGGTTGACGCCATTGCAGCGAGTGCCCTCCTCCCCCCTCACAGTTTAGCAAGCCGATGCTCCTCCGCTTTCTTTTGCCTTAGTTGTCTGGTTCACTCGGTCGGTTACGCGGACACCCCCGCCGCCGCCAAACTACTGCAGCGGGCGCCAAAGTGCTGCGTACTGAAACTGAAAAGTTGGAAATGTCCTCATATGCCCGTGCCTGCCGCTGTTCTGCACGCCTACCCTTAGCTGCTGCCGCACTAATCCCCACGCGTGCATTGCGGCAATGTATCGTTCCACTGCAGTTAAGGAAATCTGGTATAAAGTAGGCAGGCACTAAAGCTTTCCTAATACACCAGAAATACTTTCGGAACCACAACGAAGCTCTAGATTTCTAGCCCATTTATTGCTTGCTTTAATACCACGAACACACACGCCTGAGAAAACATTTTAATGAGGGAGACAGAGCATCTGACGTCGATATATAGAAGCCACAGCTGTGATTACAAGGTTCATTCGTAAGACCAGATGTACAACTTGATGGAAGCGTTACAGCCTCAACCCCTTTTGATGGGGTTCGTAACAATAGACTAGCGTATTTTCAAAAAGCCACTTATAAAAACGGTAGTCTTTCTTTGGCTCCTCTAACGCGAATATTTTGTCTGTATGTTCGTCTGTCTCTTGGTCCCCAGACTGAGGCGATAGGTGAAAGATAAACAAATTCTTGAACGAGACGTTTATACAGACAAGCCGTTCTACATCTAATAGGTCTGAAAACATGTTCCATGTTTTATAAAAATGTTCAGGAAAAGGGAAACACTAGAAATGTTTGAGAAAAACATCGATATTTAACTGGTGCTTGCAGGGTTCTTAAATTTAAAATAAGACGTGCACGATGCTTGCGATTGCAAGTAAAAAAAGCGTTCAAAACAGTTTTACCGCGGAACAAAGGAAAGCCTCGCACCGCAACCGCTTACTCGTGGCCCCAGCGCCCACTCCCAACCGTCCCAAAAGATGATGCTCAAGCAGTGCGACCCCCGGTAAATTGAATTCTACAAACATCCAATTGACCGAACAGCCACATGACAGGACAGCCACATATATGGAGAGGTCTGCAGATAAGACAGATGAGGCAGGTAGTTAAGTTGCAGCGGCGACAGAAGGCGAATGCCTTTCCACGACATTTGCAGCGACGCAATAAAACGTGTGGTCAACTGAAGAACATTCTTGAAACGCTGATAGGAATGTAGAGAGGGCGCAAAGCCGTAGTATCAGATAGCTCCATAAGACCCAATATGTCGACACAAAACGGTTAAATGGAGACTTTTCGCGCTTCAAATGCTATGGATAAACACACTGACAATAAAATATTTGTGTAATTGCAACATATCGCACGGAAATATTTCCTAACGATCTTTTTTATTGCCCATTATGACGCGTCAGAAGAACAAAACGGTGTTACGAACGTCTTTCCTCAATAAGCCCCCAGAGAAATGCCTAGGCTTTTAACAAGCTTAAGATGGTTACTAGTTTAAATACTCAGAACGCCTGGCATTTTCATAAAGAAAAAAAAAGTACTGCATCGAAAAAAAATGTTGCCGGTCGGATAATTATGCTGGCCACCTTTCAGAAACAGGCATTTTTAGCACCACAATTCCAGTGCCGTGAGGGTAGCGAAGGATATACGGCAAAGGAATATTTTAATGATCGTTTTAAAACATCAACATGTGCTGCATATACACGGGCGGGGTACGAGAGGTGACAAGGGCGGGCTGCCTACTCGCAGCATTCATTCAGAGAATTAGCGCTTTGTAATGCACTTAACTTAACCTAATAGAGACCTCCGAGTGTTAGCATCCGCGGCGGAATCTCGTTCCGGTACACTTGAGTTCCAAATTTAACTATCCATGCACGTTTTCCAGAGAACCATGCCGCGGGCGCAACGAGACATTTCGGATTGCGGAAGTGGCTCGGGTAAATGTTTCCATGCTGCAATGAATAATCTGTCGCTTTCATTTATTAATCTAAAAGTTCGACCAGCCTTGCTAACATAACTTAGGCATGAGTGGGCATTGGGATAAGCAAACATCAAAGAAGAGGGGTACAATGAACAAAAATTGCAAAATAATCTGCAACCTGTTAACGACCATGCTGTTAGCGATTATGCTAACTAATAGGAGCTCACCATTCTGACCGCAGTGATTCCGTCACTTTAGTAGCGCTGTCTGGTCGGTCTTCCCGCGGATATTGCAGCTGAGATGGATGGTGCGGGTTGGCGTCGCGAGCACGGTGACCGGACCCGCCCCTACAAACAGAGCTGCGGTAATGTGTTGCACGCCTTCCAGGTTCTTGGCTGTGGCTCCGCCTAGAAGATTTCCGGGACCTGTGTTTTCGCTTGGGTTCCGAGGACATGTCGGGACAGTGCAGCCCGGACTTCAGCGTTGCTACCGGCTGGGAAGTCGACGCAGCGTTAGTTTCCGATGCGCTGTAGCGGTTGAAGCGCACCCATCCACGTATTCGCGCACGTCGGGAGGACGCTAATTACGGTGGAGGAGCCAAGCTGACTGGGCCGAGGTAATGGCGTCGGGCGAACAGCTCGTGCGAATGCGCGTTGCCTCGTGGGCACGCACACCGAGAAACGACGTTGAAATGCTTAAAATTCAAAAGCGGCCAGTAAAGAGAATGCAGGGAAAAACTAGAGCTGCTTTATTCCTCTACTCCCGTTATTCAATAGGCAATTATAGCCTATACGGAGCGGTTGTAATTCCCATTTTTCGTCTTTCTGTTTTCATAGTCAATAAACAAGCAACGACAGTGGACTTGCATTAACATCGTAAAATTGGGAAGAATATGCGAGGAAGAAGAGGAAGGGGAAGATTTAAAAATTTGCCGATATGAGGCCTTGCTCCGTCCTCGTTGACTACACGGCTCGCAACAACTCCTACGTTTACCACCAGTGCTCGTATTCATACGTTGCTATTGGTTAGGCACACTCCGTGAAACTTCGCAAGCTTCAAACTATGACAACGTTCCGTGACTGCGAATAAGCGTGCAAAGAAAGATCAATGAAATGAGTACTACAAAAAGTAAGAAATGTGTACCAGATAAAACAAAATCACCCAGGCACAGATACTAGATGGTGAAGAGCAGGCAAATAAAAAAAATACTTCCGAACGCGCGAAGGGGAAAATTTTGTCAGAACAAGAGTGGCAGTGCTGTTTTGATGATAACATCATCACGACGTAAGGGAAGTGTCTATATGGTTACGTAAAGAGGCTCTCACGAGTCGGTCACACCAACCTCACGAGGCTCTTACCACTTCACCTAGTAAACCAGTCTGTGCAGTGAGGCTTGCGAGAAGTGAATGGGACATACACCAGCTCTTAAATACACCCGTTCATTTAGGCTTCTCTAGGACATTCTAAGACATTTGAAAATTACTTTCGGGAAATTTCGCTCCCTTACCGCAAGAGTGAAGAAAAAGAAACTAAAAGTAGCTTGTGCCAGAGAGTAGGTCACACATGGTTCAGCGGCTATCTTCGTCTTCCATTGGTAGCGTTTGCACACACGGAATCTTATGACTTTTATGAACTTTACCAGGGCGCGATCACTGTTGTCCAAAACGAGTGAGGATAACGTGACTGCGACTAGCTGTGTTGGGAAAGACGTGAATCGAGAGATATGCGCGAGCAGAACAGTTCTAAGGAGTATGAGCAGGAGAACCATTAGCCGTCTTGATGGCATAGCTCAAGCCCCACAAAGACTGTGAAACTGCTGAGGGAGCTTTAGGGCCCGGGAAGGCCCAGATGCATCGTCGAATAAAGGAACACGGCCTCGTGACTCTACCGGTATTAAGAAAGATACGACTGTTTGAGGGCGTGATAGAAGGACAGCTCCGTACAGGCGCCCTAGTCTAAATCACAGCACAGCGCCGGAAAGGTACCAAGGTACAACTCTCGCAGATTACAGCGGACGTGGAGCGTAAAAGAGCTGCATCGCTAGTGCCGCAAGCTCCTGAAGCGAAGCCACAAGTAGAATTCTAGGTAAAGAAAAAGGCAAATACACCCACGAAGGGCGTTTATTCATAGCGGTCCCAACGTTTCGGAGCCAACTCGGCTCCTTCATCAGGGGTGACTGTGCACAACAAGAAGCAGTGGTTATATAAGGTGTCTTCTTTTTATTTTTTTATTTTTACTGGGATGTTGCCCTTGCGCGTCGTAGGCCCTGGGCGTACCTGGCTACGAGGGATCTATTCAGGTCTTGCCGCTTCCCTTGTATGTGCCAGGACTCAAGGAGTACTCAAGGTGAGTAATTGCTTTCGGTGCCAATCACCTGCGCGCTGTGAAAGTTAATCCTGTGGTCAACTTCTTCCCAGCGCTCAGCCAATGCACTGCGCTGAGTGCCCGACTTGCGAACGTCGTTTTTGTGTTTAATAAGGCGTTCCGGGCAGTTCCTGGTCCCCCAAAGTAACTAGCGGGGCATTGTGTGCTAGAAAATTTGAAGACGACCCCTTGTGCTTTTTCTTTTGGCGGCGGCTTTTTAGGTCGAGGTATGAGCCGTCCAAGCGTTGACACTGGCTTGTGGGAGGTGACAATGACTTCCTTGCGAAGAATGCGGGATAATGTTTCACTCGTTTCTTTAACATAGGAAAGGGAAATACATAGGGGTCGGCGGGCGGAGAGGGGGGGCGGGGCAGAAAGCGGAGACAGGAGAGGGGTTATATACCGCCGGCATAAATAGAGAGGAATCTTCTTGGTTGCAGCCCGATATAGGGAGACGGCGTTTGCCGTGTCCTATGTAGTTTTTAGTGTATCCATTTGTCTTCAGGCCAGCGATTACAGCTTTTTCTTCTTTCCCCCGGTCCCCTTCTTTTGAGCATACAGGTCTGGCTCTAAGTAAGAGAGCTGAGACTACAGGTGATTTGGGGTAATTTGGGTGGCAAGAATCAAATGGCATGTAACGGCCGGTATGGGTGGATTTCCTGTACACTGTGAAATTTAGTCGATCTGGCTGTCTTTTCATGAAAACGTCGATGAAAGGTAAAGTGCTGTTCGTTGTTTTTTGCATGGTGAACTGGATGGGTGGTTCAATCAAATTTAGCAGCAACAGGAAGTTGTCTGCTGTTGTTTTTTTGATGATACAAAACAACATGATGATGATGATGATGGTTGTTTTTTTAATGATGTTTTTTTATGATGCGTACCGGAGGAAGACCTTGGACTTTTCAGGGAAATTTTCCAGAGCGGACCGGAGGAAGACCTTGGACTGTTCAGGGAAATTTTCCAGAGCGGACCTTTCAATCTTTTCCCATTGAAAGAACCGCTCTGAACGAAAGAAAAAAATTGAAAGGACCGCTCTGGAAAATTTCTCCGAAAAGGCGAAGTTGTTTCTCCGGTACGTGGGCGACTGCTTTTGTATCATCAAAGAAACAAAAGCAGACAGCTTCCTGTCGCTGCTAAATTCGACCAAACCAGCCATTCAGTTCACCACGTAAAAAGAAATGAAGAGCACCTTACCATTCATCGACGTTTTGAAAAAAAAAGACAGTCAGACCTACTAAATTTCGCAATGTACAGGAAACCCACCCATACCGGCCGCTATATGCAATTGGATTCCTGCCACCCAAATTCCCACTAATCACCTGTAGTCTCAGCTTTCTTACTTAGAGTCAGAACTGTATGCTCAATGGAAGAGGACCGGAGGAAAGAAGACAAATGTACACCATCTTCTGGCGAGGGGAACCATGGGTAGGTGCGACGCATCGTGGGGTTTCCGTTGCGTTTCCGTTATGTTGTTTCCATTTAGCGTGTCAATTTGTTGTTGTTTCCATTATATTACGTACGGTTGCGCCGACCATCGCGACAGCAGGCCTGTTAGTCTCCATTCAAATCATCGGTGGTCATCGAATGTCATCGGAGCGGCGGAACGACTGAGCGGAGCGGCGCAGTTAGCGCTTTTATATGTACCGCGCGTTAACGATGAGGGGAATAAGAGAAAACAGCGGATGCGTATGTGTTAGATGTTTAACCGAGCTCTTACGCGCGCTGATGCACAGCTGGCACGGCGACGGGAGGGAGCGCTAACACGCCGATGGCGCTGCGGTGAGAGCGGTGTTAGCGCACATCTGGCGTGGCGAGGTGAATGGGGGAGGCCGCTGCGGTGAGACCGGCGTTAGCGTGCAGCTGGCGCGGCGAGGAGAATGGAGAGGGATGCAGACTACGGACGCCGGAAGACGCCGGAGGGACAAGGCGAGGTAAATAGATGCGTTGCATCTAAAAGCCGTAATCGCTGACCTGAAGGCAAATGAATACACCGCCAACATCATACGACGCGTCGAACGCCGTCTCCCTCGATCGGCCTGCAACCAAGAAGATTCCTCTGTATTGACGCCGCCCGTCTACAACCCCTATCCTGTCTCCGCCGTTTGCACCCCCCCCCTCGTATTTCGCTCCCCTATGTTAAAGAACGAGTGAAACATAATCCGGCATTCTTCGCAAGGAAGGCGTTGTCATCGCCCACAAGCCAGTGTTAACGCTTGGACGGCTCATACCTCGACCTAAAAAGCGGCCGCCAAAAGAAAAAGCACAAGAGGTCGACACTACAACTAAAAGAGGAAGGCGAATGTCGTACGATTCCGAGATGCGCCTTCCCACAGTCTAAAATATAATTTACCTATGGCAAATTGCTTCCTTGATATACACGTAAACTACACTGGATTGGGAAAATTTCATTGGGGCCTGAAGATAAAGTCCTATCGTTAGGTGTTCATCACTTAGCCGGAGTCGTCACCGCAGATGTAGGCAGCCTGGTTACGGGAACCCGCTCCCGTCACCGGGTCACGGGGGTCCCCCTGCCTATCCAGCGGCAGGATGGCTCGCTGGAGAACATGGAGTTGAAGATTTTCTTCTGTCCGCACAAAGGCAGGCGCCATCCTTCTTGTGTTTATTCATTCGGGTATGCGAGACAATCCCAGATGATGTGATCGAGTGTTGTTGGGGCTTTCCGACACACCCGACAGGTGGCATCAGGATATTTCTCAGGGTACATCTTGTTCTTTAGGTAGGGATTGATTGATTGTAGGGTTTAATGCACCGGCGCAACGCAGGCGATGAGGCGCACCGTAGTGGAGGGCTGCGGATTAATTTTGACCACCTGGAAATCTTTCACGTGCGCCGAATCTTTAGGTAGGGGTTTGGGACCACCTGTGTTTGGAGTTTTAATAATAATAATAATAATATAAGCTTTATTCAATGTTTTATATACATGATATATTTACTGCCACACCTAAGCACGCAGTGCTTGTGAGTGCGCAGGCTGATAAGAGGCGCAGCGACCGTGCGATAACGCAAAAAAATTGAAATAAAAGAAAACAAGGGGAAAAAAAATAAAGTATGAAAATACATCCGTGTATGCCCTCAAACCGCATTTCATCCATTAGAAAACACTGCTAGTGAAACAAAATCAGCAACAAGAACAGTAATGCCGAAAAAGATTACACACTACCGATATCACAAATATACAGCGGCGTACGACACAATTGACGCATATCAATGTATTCTGCACTAAGAGCAGAAAACATAACGTCATAGCTGCAAGCAAACAAAGAAGGCAATTTTTGCATAAGGAATGAACCAGGACGGTAATGAAAGAAAAGGTAGGCAACAATTCGCAAAAAAATGCGAGGCAGGGAGAGAAGAAAAAAAATACAATAGGTTACAAAAGAGATATACTGACTTGTATACAGGTAATTGCCATGATGCACAATAATGCCCCACTGATGAAAATGTAGATCACAATTTGTGTAACCCAACCGCGACAACCACGATGCATTGAAATGGGCCGCGAAGTTCTTTTTTCCACTATAGGTCTACTTAAAAATCTAGACACCAGTTTTTCAATTTCTTTTTTACTTGCTTAAGACTGGTTAAATTAAGAAGTTCTGCTGGGACCGAGTTAAACATGGATGGAACATAATATTGTCTATTCCTTTTCCCATAATTCGTAAAAATTCTAGGTATGTGGAATCGTTCTGTCTGCCTTAACGTTCTAGCTTTAGCTACAGGCATTTTGAATTCCACGAGATAGTAGCGCGTAATAAAGACGGTATAACGAGACAACTGAGCAAGATTTAATATTCCCATTTCATTCATTATATCTGTTGTTTTCTTTTCATGCAGGCTTGTAGCATATACAATGTTCCTGACGATTCGGCGAACAAGCTTATTTATCTTTTCCTGTTTAGTTATTGGGCAGCTTCCGTACAGAGTTATGCCGTAGCGAAGAGTGCTTTCCGCAAGTCACTGGTAAACACGATATCGTGTTCCTATATTAGTGCCGTCTCCCAATTTATACATGTAGGCAGATATTGTCCTCAATTTTTTACAAACGTGATTTATGTGTTCATCCCAGTTAAAAAACTCGTCTATGCACAAACCTAGATATTTTACACTTTGACTGTACTCTAAAGTCGAGCAAGAACAATCATTACAGTTTTCTAAGTGTAGAAATACCTTTCTGCTCAATTGAATTTGCTTATAGGGGCTTCTAATGCAAAGAAGTTTTGTTTTGGCTTTGTTAACGTGTATGTAGTTCACAAGCATCCAATGAAGTACTTTGCTTATATCCTTTTGAAGAGCTTCAACGGCATGTTCGTACAACGAATGTTCAAACACTAATGCTGTATCATCAGCATACCGATACAGCCTGGACGAAAGAGATAAATTGTTAATGTCGTTCGTATAAATATTGAAAAGTAAAGGGCCAATTGTAGAGCCCTGTGGAACCCCATTTTTAATTAGTAATTTTCCGCTCATGGCATCTGAGCATCAGAGTTGCATAAATAAGAACGCCTGCTCCCTGTTCACTCCTTTGCAGTGCGGCGGGAGCATGCGTCTATAAAGTGGATAGGCTTGGGAATTGTCTTTGTAGGTAGTCATGCGGTCTCGTGTGCTGTGCCACAAGTGCTCTCCGACACTTTTTTTGGCGCGGTTAGTGAGCTCGCACGCACGAGGGTGTGTGGTTACAGCTTGTTCCGACTCTGTCTCTGCATGGGCCGGAAACCACTTGATTCTTCCCTTCGCCACGAGGCTTGGTTGTCTTCGCAGTAGTTTCTTTACGGGTGCGCTGCTGAGCACGAGATCGCGGGTTCGATTCCCGGCCGCGGCGGCCGCTTTTCTGATGGAGGCGAAAAGCAAAAACGCCCGTGTGTACGAGATTTCGGCGCACGATAAAGATCCCCAGGTGGTCAAAATTAATCCGGAGCCCTCCACTACGGCGCGCCTCATCGCCTGCGTTGCGTCGGCGCGTTAAACCCTACAATCAATCAATCAAGTTTCTTTACGGGGTAAATCGTGCCCCTGGAAAAGTTTTTCACAGCTTGCCTAGAATCACTCAGGACCGTAGGATCTTAGCTGGCGAGCGCGATCGCCACCTCCTCTGCTTCTTCGGGTCTGCCACTCGTAACGCCGACGGCTGCTCGGACGTGCCCTAGGCGTCGACCACCGTCACCACAAAGCCCCGTTCCTTGTAGTATTCTGTTGCATCGACGTAGTGGGCATCAGCGTCCCCGGCGTGTAGCTCCGCCAGCGCCCTGGCGCCTGATCGCCGCTGCCCTCGTGCTCCGGGTGCGTGTTGCTCGGTGCTCGGGGACTCCGGTAGTGTGATGGCCGTTTTATACGCCCTCCGGATGAGCATTTTTAACTTTAGATGCAAAGCATCTCTTAGTCGAACATCCGTCGTTCGTCGTCCGCACCTCTCCCCCTCTTCACAACAGCTGTGATAACGCCGCTCTCTCTCCCCTCCTCCTCTTCACACCACCTGTGCTCTAGCGGGCCCTGCTCCTCCTCTCCACACCACCTATGCGCTACGCGCTGCTCCTCCAATCCCCACTCCCTCTGCTGTGCAAATAAACCCGTCCGCGCTGCGCTCAGTTGCTTCTTCGGTACAGCGCCGTCCGATGACTGGAAATGGACGCCAACGATTCCGTCAGCGAAATGGCTGGCACACCTTCAACTAGCGCCAGCCAGCACACTGTCAGAACCGCGAGCACCTCCGAAGACAAGGCTGCACAGAGGAGAGCTCGCGACGCCGAACGTAAACGGCAGCGTCGAGCAGTGGATTCCTAGCTTCGAGAACGAGAAGCCGCTTTGAAACGCCAGCGGCGAGTAGCTGATCCAGATGGCGTTCAGGAACGTGACAACGCTTCGAAACGCCACCGTCGAACAGCGGATTCCTCGCTTCGAGAACGAGAAGCCGCAAAAGGTACCCACGGCTCGGTAATGGAAGAAGACATTTATTACGCTACTACACGTGCCTTTACTCTACAATCAATTACACGCTACTACTCCGCGGCTTTGCATCCCCTCAGGGTTCCCAAGTTGGAAGATGGTGTAATTTTTTTCTTCTCATTGGTCTTCCACTTGTGAAAGGCCGGCACGTATGTTTTGTGGCTGATGAAGAATGACGAAACTAGTCGTATGAGGTTCTCCTCGCGCAGCCCTTCCTTTCTGTTGGAAACCCGGTTCGTGAGCCGAATAGCGTTGGCCACCTTGTCGAAGATCTTCGACTTTGTGCCTCCGTTGTTGCACTTCTCGTCAAGATGCATGCCCAGTACTCGGATGTCGGATACCCTGGGTATCGCAGGCCGTCATTGGTGTAGAGCTCACTCTCGCCTCGTTCTTTTCTTCGTTGTCCAGGCTCTCTGCCCTTGGGCTTGTACAGCATCAGGTCAGTTTTACTAGAGTGCTTCTCAGGCCAGTTTGCTCGAGGATCCAATCGACCGTCCTCACTGCTTTCTGCAGGACCTTTTCCACTTGGGCGGCGCTACCCTTCTTAACCCACAAGGTGATATCATCGGTGTATATCGCATGATCGACGTTCTCCACCTCTGCGAGTCGGTGGGCGATCCTGATCATCTCCAGTTTGAATAGGAGTGGCGAGATCACTCACCCTTGCGGCGTACCTTGGGTCCCGACCTCCTTTACTTTCGTCTCGACGTTACGGGCGATGATCACGGCCAGTCATATTGTCAGGAAGCTTTTGATATACCCGTGAGATCTTTTGCCCATGCCCAACTTCGAAACATGTGCGAGTATCCGAGTGGTTAACGTTATCAAAGGCTCCTCGTAGGCAGAGTCCCAATACAGCCCTGGTGTCTCGGGTGTCCTCTCGATGGTTAGGTGTCTCATTTTCAGCACCGCGTTTTCCATACAGCGATTCCGTAGGAACCGAGTCATCGTTGCGGGTAGAGGTCGTTATTTTTTAGGTAATTTTGCCACCAACCCTCAGGACGTGCTAGAAAACTTTGGACACGCAGAACGTCAGCGAGATTGGTCGGACATTTTTTATGCTTGGTGGTTTGCCCGGCTTGGGGATCAGGTTCATCCGCGAGCAGTTCTTTCGGCACGATTGCCATCCTCCTAGAGTCGCTGTAATATTTAGGAAGTGCTAATATTGAGGGAGACGTCAAGGGCAGCCGTCACCCAGAAGACACGTCGCAGAGGCAGTGGAAACAGCGCGTTCATTCTGAGCGGCAGCCAAGAACTCGAGCCCCAGGAATGATGATGAGGATGGGTATGAAGAATAGATGAGGTACGGCATGATGATACTAATTGTCCTGGGAAGCAGACGAAGTATACGATGAATTGGCCACGACAGTACAAGGGCCCTTATCCATGTCTCCTTGAAGTGCGCAATAGCGCATCGGACAGATTGATTCTCACACTTTCCCCCTCGTCGCGTAAGCGACCGCCTGGGAGCAGTTTATGGAGTGCGAGGCGTGAACGGTTTCAGCCGGGACACGTGCACGATCTCTGTGCCTCTGTAGCGGCGGTCCGAAGGAGGAGAACAAGGCGCGACGCGATAATTGACGGGGGAGGTTTCTTCCAGGATGGTGTAGGGACCAAGAAATCGACGAAGGAATTTCTCACATAATCCTGGCTTGCGAATTGGCGTATAAAGGAGTACCTTGTCACCAGGGCGGGACTGGACAGCACGATTCGTGGCGTCATAGCGAAGTTTCCGGTCCTTTTGGCTGGCTTCCTTGTGCAGGCGAGCAAGGCGACGGCAATGGGCAAGGCGTGAGACAAACTGCTCGAATAATGGGCTTGATATAGACACTGGAGCACTAAAGAATGTGGTATCCAGAACAAAAGACGGGTGGCGGCCAAAAACGAGGAAAAATGGCGAATAACCAGTGGTCTTTTGAACAGCGCTGTTGTATGCGAATGTAACATATGGAAGAATCGTGTCCCAATTTGAATGGTCGGGTGGAATGTACATGGAAATTATGTCAGACAAGGTACGGTGGAAGCGCTCAGATAGCCCATTTGTCTGCGGGTGGTATGCGGACGTTGTTTTGTGGACTGTATTAGAGGCTCGGAGAACTTCCTCGAGAAGGTTGGACAAAAACGTCATGCCGCGATCGCCCAAGAGTACTCGAGGAGCGCCATGACGCAAGAGGAAGGAGCGTACAAAGAAATCGGCGACCTCAGTAGCACAACCAGAACGAACTGGAGCTGTCTCCGGATACCTTGTGAGGTGGTCTACGGCTGTTACGACCCAGGGATATCCGGCAGTCGTTGGAGGTAGTGGTCTATAGAGGTGAATTCCCACGGTGTCCAACGGTACCGATGGGCAAGGAAGGGGTTGTAGGAGTCCTGAAGGCGCGGAAGTCGAGCATTTGCGCTGCTGGCATGAGTCGCACGACGCAATGTAGCGGGCAACACAGGTGGCAAGGCCAGGCCACAAAAAGCTGCTCCGGACGCGATCATACGTCTTATGAAAGCCTAGATGTCCAGCTGTGGCATCATCATGTAGGGCTTGCAGTATCGTAGGGTAGAGAGAGCGCGGTGCAACGGGAACCCATCTGTAGCCTGAGGGGCGGTGGTTGGAATGGTGAGGGACTCCACCTAAAAGCCGAAATTGTTGAAGTTGACGACGGCAGCGCCTGTTCACAGGATGTTTGATTTCGGTAAGGTAGTCAATTATTCCTCGGCAGTAGGGATCTGATTGCTGAAGTGCTGCCAAGTCAGGCACGTTGTCAGGCGCTATATGGCTGACAGGGGCGATGGTAAGTGTCGTGCCACGCGACGTGGTCCCATCTGGCGCTTCGGATGACTTCAGCGGACATGGTGAGAGGCCGTCTGCATCAAGGTGCTTCTTTCCGGACTTATAAAGGACTGTAAGGTCATATTCTTCCAGTCTAATATTCCAGCGTCCGAAACGTCCAGCTAGCTTTTTCTGCGACTGCAACCAGCAGAGAGCATAGTGGTCTGTATCCACTGTAAAGGAACGGCCGTATAGATATGGGCGGAACTTGTTTGGGCGAAGTGCTTGTTTGTACTCTTGGAAGGCCTGTTCACATGCATCCGACCACTCAAAGGGTGTTCCGGAGTGCATCAGCTTGTTGAGGGGAGAAGCAGTAGCAGCAAAAGTCCGGACGAAGCGACTGAAGTACGAGGCCAGACCTAAGAAGCTGCGCAGATTTTTTTGTTGTAACGGGCGTGGAAAGTTAATTACAGCAGCAATTTTTTCAGGATCAAGCCGAATACCATCCTTGCTTACTACGTGCCCCAAAACTTTAATGCTTCGACTAGCGAAGCGGCACTTCTTAGTGTTGAGCTGAAGCTCCGCATTGGAAAGGCAGGTGAGAACTTCATCCAGTCGTTTTAGGTGCTCAGCGAAAATTGAAGAAAAGATAACGATGTCGTCGAGAAAAAAGCATGTTTTCCACTTGAGACCGCGGAGGACAGTGTCGATCATTCGTTCAAATGTTGCAAGGGCATTGCAAAGCCCAAATGTCAGGACGTTAAATTCATAGAGCCCGTCGGAGGTGGCGAATACGGTCTTCTCTTTATCGTCCTCATGCATGGGGATCTGCCAGTACCCCGAGCGCAGATCAAGGTTGAGAAATATTCGGCGCCTTGTAAGCAATCTAGGGCGTCATCAATCCGTGGCATCGGGGAAACGTTCTTTCGGGTAATTCTGTTCAATGCGCGATAATCGACGCAAAATCGCACCGGTCCGTTCGTTGTCTGCACTACCACTACCGGAGAAGACCTTGGACTAGTCGAAGGCCGAATAATGTTCCGCTGAAGCATTTCGGTGACATTGTCACTGATAAATTTCCTCTCTGCTGAAGACACACGGTAAGGACGGCGGTGAATAATGCGAGACCCGTCGGTTTCGATACGATGCGCTTCCACTATGTCTTACCCAGTATGGCACAATTAGAGTCGAATATAGATTTATGTTTGTTCAGAAGCTGCAGTAACGACTCAGTTTCAGCCGGGGAAAGGTCAGAGCTCATTGTGGCGGTTAGAGCGGGATCAGGAGAGTCAGAATTGAGATTTGTAGTGGATGAGACCACACAGAGAGGGAAAATATAGGCGGGAGTAGATGCAGCAACAGTAGCAATTGTCGTGGCCCAGGTAGTATCATTGGCTCATGATTGATGTTAACTACGATAAGAGCAGCAGTTCCCTTGGAAAAGCGCACGAGACTCGGAGCGATCACCAGCCCTTTGGGAAGGAAGCTAGGAGAGGGAGTGATGAGAACGTCACCATCTCAAAACTGATTGGAACTAACTGAGATGATTTCCTCACTGCAGGATCAAGTACGTAATGCGCACTGGCTACTAGGCGCTGCTTCGGCGCGTCATCAATAGTTGAATCATTTGTTTCCGTCAGTTCCATGTCTTGGTGGTCACAGGATATAATAGCGGATGCCGACGAGAGGAAGTCCCGCCATAAAATGAGCTGATGGGCGCAATGCGGCAGTACCGCGCACTGTAAGTGGTGCCGAATTCCATCGATGAAAACACGCACTGTACAATATCCAGTATTTTCGATGACACCTTGGTTCGCGTTACATAAAGAGGGCCCAGTGTACGGAGTTTTCACTTTTC
Organism: Haemaphysalis longicornis; assembly: GCF_048455015.1. NCBI lineage: Eukaryota > Metazoa > Arthropoda > Arachnida > Ixodida > Ixodidae > Haemaphysalis > Haemaphysalis longicornis. The sequence continues at coordinate 75,651,723 of NW_027526233.1, read as the reverse complement.
GTAGTTCCAAACATAACCTTTCATCAACCACTGAAATACTGGCTCCTGTGTCCACTAGCGCATCAACAATAACACCTTCTACATCGGCTCTTACAGTGTTCGAGGGTTTGTCTGGAGGAACTGTCTATTTTCCCACTAGTACAGTTGTTCCTCCAAAAACTGCAGGAGCTAGTTTTCCTGGTGGGTGTTAGTAGCGTGAATGGCAGGACGGAGGGGGGACAAAGAACGACGGTACGGTGAAGACGAGCACCGGCGTGCAGAACGATGACTGGAAGGCTCGTGCCGATGACCGGAAGGCTCGTGGAAGGCCACGGGCCGTTTAAAGATCCGTGGTTGATTCGGCCCCTTTCAGCAACTATTTGTTTGCGAGAGAGTAGAGGGGGCTTTATTGAGCTCGGCTGGAATTCATGGAAGTTTAACTTAAAGCTTTTAAAGAGAAAAGCTCGCTGAAACTGTGAAGGAAAGTTCTGGCAATCCACACAATCGGAAAAAGAGTGCTAGGGAAGCGGACGGCAGATGTCAAGAAACAAAGGAAATAGTGTGTATGGGAGAAGGGGAGAGCACTGACTTGGTTAAAAAGAAATAAGCTCCAAGTATTCATAGGCAACTACTGAACCGGGAATGTTAATGGCGGTGCGGGTTTTTAATACTGGAAGAAAGCAATACCGATGCCTTAGATGAAGACCAATTTGGAGGAGCAGCGGTGAGGACATGGGTGGAAAGGTTTCTGGCAGAAAACCTCTTACTAAAACGTCTTTACTGGGGAAAAATGGGGAAAATCTTATTCACATGAGAGTTGTGTGGCGAGGAGAGTTGAACTGTGCCGCTACACAAAAAACGGGCCTTCGTCAAGCCTTAAACTCAGCCGTTAATCCACGCGTAGCCGAGCATTATATATATTAAACAATATTTCCTTTCAAGATTGCATTGTCTGGAGGCTGACGTTAGACAAGAATTGGAAGAGCCCGTGTCCTTGAGAGATCTAAGGGGCGTTATCTGATTTAAAGTTGGTAAAACATCAGTGCCTGATGGGCTGCGTGGGAAAGAATATAAACGTTTTATTGACAGTTCAGCTCCTTTTCAATTTAATATTTTTTTCTTGGGCCTATGTCCACTTATCCTTTGGTTTAATCGTTTTCACATAACCAGGTTGTTCAAATATGCAAGTCTAAAATAGTGCCCGAAGGCCAGTGGACACCGGTTATCTTCTACTAACGTTAGCCGGCATTGAGTACTAACTAATTATTAAAATCGTTACGCAAACATTACAAAGATATGTTAGAAGTGTCGTAAGACTGCAACGGAAGGGCGGAATCATAGGTAGGAGCATGTCAAAAAACGTGCGTTCACTAATAACTTTCAATTAAAGCCAATGATGAAATTTAGGTGAGCGCATGATATAATGGCGGTCCATGACGGCACATACGGCCGTGATGTTAGCGGCATAGACGCTAGGGCCAGATTCCTCTCTAGCGTATATTGTAAGAATCTCTATGGTTCATCCCGATACTTTGAATATGGTACGTTTCGTTCCAATACACAGAACTGGTCACTCGAATGAGCAAGGTAATTAGAGCCCGATTTCTGTTATTAGTCGCATTATTACTCTATTTCAAAAGCTAATAGCCAAGCGATTAAGACAGTTTCATCATAAAAATGACATACTTTAACCGCATAAGCATGGTTTACGCGAAGGTAAGTCAACTACATCACAAACAATTTGTGTTTCTTACATCTTCAATGATGGTATGGACAAAACTGAATATCCAGTCGTTTTTTTTTTAACAAAAAAAAAGAATTTGATACTGTTGACGTCAATATTTACTCTTTAAGTTAGGAAGATATGGCATTAGGGATGTGGCTCTCGAGTTCTTCAAAACTTGCCTCACCAGTCACCACCAAGCCGCAAATGTGGACCAAACTACCTCAAGCTTAAAAGAAATAAACATGGGAGTTCCGCAGGGATCCTTATTAGGGCATTTATTTTTTACAGTATTTGTAAACGACCTGCTTGATCCTCTGAGTAGTGCGCAGGGTATTATGTACTCCTATGATACGGCAATATTAGTAAGATATAAATCATTATTGGATGCTTAGTGCACTATAAATAATGAACTAGAAAGTATTTGCAAATAGTTTGTATCTAACAAGCTCACACTGAACACCTATAAAATAAATATATTGTGTTTCGGTCCCCCTATAAAGCACACAATTCTTTACCAATCACAGTGCGCATACGAGATATCGAAATTGATGATGTTAAGCCAATATCCTATTTAGGTGTAATTCTAGACGGAGCGTTTACGTGGAGGCCCCACTTTGACAATATTAGAAAAAAACTGTCTCATGCTTGTTTCGTCCTGCTCAAACGTCGTCGCCGCTTTGGTGTTTAGACAATGCGCCCTATTGACTTTTCGATATTTCACTCGCACTTGTCTTACTGCATAGCAGCAGGTGATTTACTTACAGCACATACATTAAACCAATTTTGCGCCTTCAAAAAAGAGCGTTAAGGATAATTAATTACGTAGCTCCCTGCTCTCCATCGAAACCTTTGTGCATTCAGTCAGATAATGCCGGTGATACTGCTACGTGATTACGGTTCAGTTTTGTTATTGCATCAAATATTACACAACAAATCACATTTTCAGCTACTATACTGAAACAATCTAGTCTAAATTGTCCTTCTACCTCTCAAGGCAAATATTTAATTCGCCATTCCAACAACGTATACGGTAAGCGGCGATTGCAGTATACTGTTAAGATATGAAACGAGCTGTATTGTAGAGTTGTTTTGTCTTTAAATCAACGTGCTTCCAATGTTACGTTCTATTTGAAAGCTTATTTTGTATTTTCTCGGTCGTCAAATAACACTGGTTTTCATGGTACAGGTCGCTGATCATATTTATGAATTGCTACGCAAGCGCTAATCTTGTATTATCTGTATTTCCTTTTCTTGTTTCCTGGCCAGTCAAATACCTCGATCAGGTGTTTTCGCGTGGTCATGCTATAAGTCTTTATTCTGAATGTTTCTGCTTCAGTTATTCACATAGTTTTTGTGCGTTGCTGCTCACAGGCTGCCTTTAGCTTTATACCTTTATCCCTTGAATTGTTGCATGCGTGCCGATACTCCCCTCTGTCAATCTCTATGTTCTGGATAGGTTGAGAACTTAACGGTGATTAACGCTGATACTATTACTGATGACTAGAAAATCTCCCATGCGTTTAATACTTACTTCCACTCTGTATTTTCCGTTGATAATCATGTTCCCCTGTCTTTAACTTTCCTTCCGATATCGGCCCAATTTCTGATGTAACTATCAGTCATGCTGGTTTGTAAATCTCATTCTGAATTTAAACGCAAAAAAGGGGGACGGTCCCGATGGTATTCGAAACTCCTTTTTAATTCGGTATGCGTTATGGACATCTCGTTACCTTACCATTATATTTTAGAAGTGTTTGTCCTCAGGTATTTTTCCTGGTGCCTGGAAATTGGCTAAGGTTGGTCCGATATAAAAGTCTTGTGATAAGCAGCTTTTGCTAAACTATCGTCCCATCTCGCTGACATCACATTATGGCAAGTTGTTGGAGCACATCATTTATAAACATATAATCGACTTTCTTGAGACTAACAATGTTTTATACAATCTGCAGCATGGCTTCCGGAGGGGATTCCGCACTTTCACTCAATTGACAGAATTTACCCATGACATTTCTTCAAGTCTTGATTGCGGCCACCAGGTTGACGTAATAATAATTGACTTCGCAAAAGCTTTCGACACTGTTCCGCATTCTAAGTTGCTTGATAAACTCGGCGCTATCCTAAAAATTCCAGTCTAGCAGACCTAATTGCAAATTTTCTGTTTAATCGCTCCCAATACGTTAACTTTACCTCTGGCAATTCACCTCTAATTAAAGTCACATGAGGGGTACCACCAAGGTCCGTTCTTGGTCCTTTGTTACTTTTGATTTTTATTAATGACTTACCACAATCCATTACCCGTAAAATACGCCTCTACGCCGATGACTGTGTTTTGTATAACACCATTACCTCGGTTCAAGATCACTAGCTTCTTAATGATTCCTTTAGTGCGTTTTGCTCTTGATGGGATACATGGCAAATTGTTATCCGTTTCCGTAAAACTGTCTCAATGTCCTTCACCACCAGAACGCAGACTTCCGTTTTCAACTAGTCTTCCAATGACCCAATGCTCGAAAGGGTTTCAGATTATAAATACCTTGGCTGATTTTCACTACTAACTTCTCCTGGTTGTAAACATATCAATTCAGGCTGCACCAAATCTCCTAAAAAACATGGTTACCTAAGTCGTACTCTCAGAACAACCCAACAGGAAACTAAATTACTAATGTACAAGACACTAATTCGTCCAGTTCTTAAATATGCCTCTCTCGTTTGGTGTCCGTACATAAAAGGAGAAATAAAACAAGTTGAATCCGTGCAAAAATAGCAATCCGTTTCATTTGTCGCCGCTATGACCGCAATTTTTCGCCTACATCGGCCCTTACAACTTTAAATCTCCCTCGCTCTCTACGCGACGCAATATCGATTCGCTCAAATTCTTGCATTGTATCGTTCACTCAGTTAACCGCCCTTCCGATAACAGCTAACGTACGTATGCTATGCCAACCATAACTCGAAATAATCATGCCCTAAACCTCGCCCTATTTCATGCGCAGACCAATGTATTCAAATTTATTTTTTTCCAGGAATGACAGAACAGTGGAATTTACTGCCGGGTGAGATTACGCGCGCACTGATAAACCAATTTCTGCGTTTTCTTGAAAGTCGTGTCCATCAATAGTTCCTTGCTTTGTTGTGTTGGTATATGCGCCCCGTCCTCCAGTGCCTATTCATTGGATGTATAAGAATTTTTCTGTGTACATTGGCATCGGGATTTTGTTCTGAATGGAATTGCCATGTATGTAGGTGTGTATAGTTTATTTTTTTGTTCCCTGAAGTGTTGAATTTGTAATCACTGCTCTGTATTTTAACCACCCCTTCTATAGCCCTTAAAGGGCTGCAGTATGTGAAAATAAATAAATAAAATAAATAAATAAGAACTAGCCGAAGACTAAGCACCAAGACGTTGTTGTTTGTATTTTGTACCTGTACAAGTTTCACAATAAACAATGTCGATTTCAATACACAACTGACCCACACAACCGCCACACCGAAGTGACCTTAGCAAGGTTACGGATGAGGAAGGTTAGCAAGGCCACACACATGTAACACACTCCAACCTGCTCACAGGATCACGAAGACCCGTGTGTAGCAGGTGTGGGGAGGGCCTATCGGTTGACCACATTCTAATCACATGCACGGAACTCGACACAACACGACAGAGACTATTAAGGGATATAAAGACAGTATATTTCCCTACACCCATCCTTGTTTTTGGGTGACAATGCCATGGTTTCTGTGAAACGTATTTTTAAATATCTGTTCTGTGTTAACAGTGTTAACCTAATTTTCTATTATGCATAATTAAAACTGGTCCTATCAACCAGCCAAAACACTCGCCCTTAATTTATTTTACTGTTATTCGGGCTTACACATTTTAATACCATCTTTTTTCGCTTGCTTTTGTTTGGCGCTCGTTGCCCCAGCTAGCCTTACGCCAAAAAAATCCAAACATCATAATCAGTATTGTATTTTGTTTTCACTTACCATGCAGATGTGTTATTGATATCTTTGTGCTTTGCGGATTTTCAGTTCTTGTATTTCTACATTTTGTACGGTCCTACATTTCTACATTTTCTATTTCAACAGTTGTACTGGTTCTACATGCTTATTCAACTAGCATTGTATTGCTGTCATTCATTCCTGGCTGGCCTGCTATTTAGCAATGCACTTTTTGTGCTTTTTTTAAAGAGTTCGCCATGAGCTTTTGATTTGAGACATCCTTGCGGACAACGGGTACCCTGTACACTTGTATGCGAAAGTTCATTTTGAAATAAACCTGAAACCGCGACAGACCTTCTGAAATAAATACTCCCGCAGGGAACTATAAATTCTCCATTGTGACCCTCGGAAGGCCTACAGAACTCCCCAAACTTTCGTAAAACCTCATTCACAAGAAATGAATTCGTCCCTTGAACCGCTTAAAAATTCCCCTCGGGAGGCCCACAAAACTCCCCATGCTTTCTTAAAAATCCAATCAAAACAAAAAAGAGCTTTCTTTGAACCTCCAGAAAAACACCTAAAATAACTTACGTAGTCCCTAAGGTAGCCAAAATAAACTCCTACTTGAAAACCTGAAAACACCATCAACGTAACTTGAAAACGCCTTTGAGGAAGTAAAATACACTCGAGTTTATTATCCTTAAATTCCCCCAAACATTTCTTAAACTTGAAATACCACATTTCCATCTCCTATAAACACCCTGGTTTAGGACGTAAAAGAATCCTCCCTGCCCCATGCAGTAAGAAAACTCCTAGGAGGAGGACCACCAGAGGACATCCGGTTTATAACCTCTAGGGATTATACATTTTAGAATGTGTGGTTAACTTCTATAATAATGGTTGGTTTTCTGTTGATATCGCTACTAACATTTGCTTGTTTGGTATAGGTATACTGCTTCGCAATAAAAAACATTATCAGAGGACACCGCTATGATCTAAAGCGTGAAGTCAACGATAGTCGTACTGAAGAAGCCTGGTAATCGCTGTAGACTAACTTGCTGCCAACCCGCAAAGATTAAATGCTTTTTTTGTGTGATTCCGTAGAGGAGCTATCTAATAGAGACTCAAATCCAACAAAAAACGGTCAATACGAGCTTCGTATCTTGGCTATAGAGGCAGTACGTCATCTGACCATAATGATCAGGTCTTGCTAGCGTACGTTTGCTTCATCTTCGTTTCTCTACATATGAGTCATCATGGTGCGTTTGCCTATTTTGCGGCTGCAGTTTTGTAAAAAACGTCGCTTGGTACCTGACACTTCTCACTCTATATATCTCTTTCTCTGTTTTTTTATAACAAGAAAAATTGAATCAGGGCACTCTGATAAATACTTTTGAACTTTCGCACTGTTGCTTTCTCTCTCGAGCTGACCTATAACCCGAAGCCACAATTCTTTGCTTCCATATCTTAAACCACACTAGCGTAGCTATCCTTTGAGTTTCCTGCGCCGTAGTGATTAAAATCACTACGCCTAGGGCAGCTTTTGTCACTGAAATTAGTATTTGGAACGCTTAAATACTTTCTTCGCAAGGCAGCAACTTGGTTCCAAAAAGCTCCTTCGAGGTTGGAGTAACGCTTGAGTGCAATACATCATAACTTTTCAACGTATATATGATCTGGTACTTTTTTTCGTCAAAAAATTATGAAATATGTGTCGCTAAGGGTTTTTTGGAAATAATTTGTGGAATCGTTCAAATTTATGTCTGTTATATTTTATTTTGAGTACTTGTTTAATGTATCCAGGCAAACGCCAAAGAAAAACTTGAACGAAATGCTGTTTCCAGTACCTCTGATGGAGCGGGAAAATACACTCTGTTTATGCAATTTGTGGAAACTGAACGACGAAAATAATTGTAGGTTGCAGTGAATCTAGTACGGCTGTGATTGATTACACAATATAAATCAGTGAAGGCGAAAATGGGTTGTTTATTGAGCAGTTTGTAAATCCTTATAATATTGTTACATTGAGAGAATTGGCAAGCTGGGAAAACGTTATTTTGAACAACAATACGCTTAGTTGCAACATAATGAACTGTTTGTGCTTACAAAAACGGCTTGTTTTTGCACCCGTGGGATAGAGCACATGCGTGACGCATACCTGATATCCTACGCAACAATTCCATATGTAAAACGGCTGTGAATAAAGGCAAAATATAATGAGAGATGCACTCGACGTATAAAAAGTGAGGCCTTAAAAAGGAAACTCCTGTTTTAAAGAATTTTCATATTGGGTAATTGAATTGGTTGCGAAATTTTCAGATCGTTATCAAGATCGGCAAGCAACATAACATGCCCGGAGACATGAATAATGCCAGCATACAGATTAGGCGTTAGTCAAATTTACCGCCAGAAAAAAGAGGATTTGGTTCCGTTCCCATATAAATAAAAGAAACATTATTTTTTGAAGGGTTAATAATAAAGTGATTCTTAGTTCGCCAATGCACGCCTTTTTTGAAAAACACCATTTAGCAATGAGACAACGGACGGCAGTTATTTTTCGGCCCAAGATTATACAGTGCCGTAGGCATGAATTACAATGCTAGCTTAATCAACTGATCCACAATGTTATTATTAATAATTATAATAAGGGGACAATAATTGACGCCTAAAGCATTCATTGTTTCATTTTTTGGTATCAGATAAATGCTCGCCAGTGTATACCCTGCCCTTAATCCTAATTAAATTACTCCGCAAAAAATGAAGTGTAGAACACCATTGCCATAACAATTGATATAATGAAACGGAATGTTATGAATAATAGTTTCTAAAAACTTTGTGAAATCAAAAAATAGTGACCCTTGGAGCATGCGCAAGTTTTTTGGTTTTTATTATTGTTAGGAATGCGAAAATTTTGAAGCTACTAGTTACAAAACCACATTGATTGGCGTTAAAGAAGTCACATTTACTGAGAAAATCGTAGAACCTCTGTACGAACAACCACTCAGTTATATCATTGATTATTGAAGAATGGGGACCTGCCTGCAGTAGTAAATTAGTAACTATCGCCGTTTTCCGATCATAGGAATGATGTTTGTGCTTTTCAAGGTATGCGATAAAATTCCACTTTCAAAAATGTGATTTGTCATTATGATCAATGTTTTAGTAATAACATCAGCAACAATTTTCGGTGACTGGTGGGAATTATATCTAGTCCTGCGCGGGTGTCTTTCCATCGCAATGTTGTTCAGCAAACTTCTTAAGATGCCCCATGGAGTACGTGGAAGGTATCACTAGCATGTCAATTATAGAATGTACAGAAGAAACGTGTGGTTTCGTGAAGGGGACAAAATATTTAGAAAATGTGTTGACAACGTCGCTATATTTGTGAATGACGCAATTGTAGTTAACTTCCGATACAGGAACATTGCAAACAGAGCTGTCTAAAAATTATTCAATGATTTCAAGGAGTTTTGAGATTGCTTGAATTTATATCAAATCGACCCATGTATGCGGTTCTTTAGCAGCGTTCAAAACTATTAAGAATTTTGGAATAAATAAGTAACGCCTGGAAAAAAAGTAAGTTAAAAGGTTTTTTTCTCAGCTTCTTTATTGTAATTTTGTTTATTTCGTGTGCTTCGTATAAGCCACTGCTAAATCCACGAGTTGCCAGTTTACATGTACTTGTAATACACGTGATTGTAAACGTTCTAGAGGATTTTGTTTAGCGGATTACGTTACAAACTTTCTGCCCAGTAGCCGACCGGTTTTTGAATAGGGAGAGAACAAAAATAGACCGGATAAAAGAGCAGTTCGAAAAATTTCGTGAGGCGCAAACGGAAATTTTGTTTCATTTAAATAGCAATAAAGAAGTCGCGAATGGTGCACTAGGTTAAATTCCTCCTTGGCGTGAGAACATCTGGTTGCATCTCTACAAGCGTCACGCTTTCATCGTGAACATTATACAGCAACAATATCAAACCGTTGGGAATGCCTTTCGTTGATTTTGCGCTCAACTGTCTAAAATAAACTGGCCATGTATGACCGGTTTCCGGCTTTCGGGATTGCTTCTGCCACAGAGTAAGAAGAAAATTACCGCCTCCAAGATCAGAGTTTGTCACACCTGTGTAAGTCAAGCGAAACTCCATTCGATTCTGAGATAGCTAGGCGGTTTAGGATTCAAATGGTGTTGTAATGGAGTAGCAGCATGGATCCGTTACGGAAGAATTTGTCCAGAAAATCAATGTTTTGTCTTTATTTTGTATGAAATATTTATTGTTGGTATACATTACTCCTCAGCGACAAATGTCGGTTTCTCAGGAAAGTCCGCAAAAACAGTCGCCTACTGAACAACTGATTCGCCGTCTCAGGATGTCGATATGGGACCAGTCAGTATTAGTAACAATTTCTACAGATGTACTTCTGCTGAAGACTGAAGCTAAAAACCACAGGATGGTTTTGACGCTGCAACGCTAAACGTAATATCGGACAATGGTCAGTGATGTCATCAGTAACCCCCCATGATTCTGGCGCAGATAACACGTTTGAAAAGACATGATCAAGTAGATTATCTAGGGCAAGGAACGTAGATTTATAAATATGGTAAATTAACATTTCGTAGCCGAACTCACTGGAAGTGGCACTGTAGTCTGCTGACATTTTAGAATGACTAACTAGGAAGTTGACGATAACATCTCCTACAATATTGAGTTCCGGGGTTTTGGAAAGACAAATATTTATACCCCGTCAAGGCTAATCGAAAATTCAGAAACGCATGTGGACGGCGAGCTATGGAGGCATGCAACAAAAGCGCTTTTATGTGTACCCTCAAAAAATGATTTATACATTTCGATAGAAACAGGCGCACAACGTGTAACGTTAATCATCCCTTCAGGTCTGCAGGCTTACAAGATTACTTGTGAAAGGAAGGTCGTGCCAGCCCCCTGGCTACCTGTATGGCGATAGCGAAAATCGGACTGATAAGGTAAGACCACCGCCATTGCAAAGCGAACTTTCTGATAGCAAAGGGAAAAGAAATGGGATATCCTAATGACTACAGAAATGTTCTGATAGAATAATAGTTTTTTTTAAATTATTCTTGTGTTAAACTGAATGAGGGATCTATTTTGGTATTAAGGAGCTAGTTTAATTTCATCCGGGCAAATCAGAGTCCCAGGCGCGCCCCGCCTGTAACCATGTGCAGTTAATTGCCGAAAACGGGGACTGGTAAGTGAAGATTTCAAACCCTGACTGTGTTGCTTTGCGGAAGACTTTAATCCCTTTTTACTAGGGCGCTTTGATCTGACAGTTCTCTGTGCACAAAAACTGCCACTTTTTTTCTTTCTTCAGAGCACGCTACTCCGCAAAACGTTTCTTGGCATTTATAAAGTGCTACTTTAGGTGTATTGTACTATCGCATTGCTCACAAAATCCAACCTGCTTACCTGCAGATGAGCTTCACGCCCCGCTCATATGAATTCCTTTTTTCTAATTCTGCGAACACCAGCAAGATGTAATGTTCTTTCCGGCAGGAAAGGTGGGAACGCGGTGATTAGTTTCAACGTGTGATGTTTGATTGGGGCACTCGAGTGCTCCAGCCACAAATTTAAAATGGCTCCACAGTCTTGAAATTTTGTTACAGGCACTCTTTAAATTTCAATTTTGTTTAGGTGAGATTATTGTTCCAAGTCAGCCGATATTTTCTCAAGGCCTTGGTTGTGTCCTGTTGCCAACGTGATTGCTTCAGCTACTTCCACATATATCGGTTTCAAACAGTTGTGAAATTCACTTACACACTGAACAGATTCGGCCACATTCATGTTTTCAGGTGCACCTATGTCGTCCATCTTCTGATTTAGCTTTGCACCAGATTCCTGGACCAGTAGATATAGGCTACTGTTTAGCTTGGACTCAACTGCATCTATTCTTTTTGCATGGTTCGCACACGAAAGCATGGCAAAACAGGCAATGCATCGCATGGCAAAAACAGGCCGAAACAACAGCAAACGGCTCAGCAACAGTTGGACCGGAAAAGTCCAAAAGAAGGAACAAAGCCGCCAGACCTACGTATCAGAATAACTGCAGTGTTTAGTGGTCGAGATATCATCGCAACCGCTGCTCCAAATCATCTTCAATCTGCTTGAGGATTTATTTTTAGATGCGAAGCATCTTATGGTGGGACATATGTCCCTCCCTTGTCGTTGTAGTTGTTGCGTGGTCCGCACTGCGCCCACTCGGCTTGCTGAACGCCCGCTCCCTTCTATGGCTCCTGGAGCGACAGTGTTGCGGGTGTCTTCCTTGGCCGGAACGATAAGAGGGCGCTTCACGCCCTATCGACGTTTCATCGTCGTAGGCAGCGGCGTGAGTCAGGGAGTCTCCGGGGGCCGTGATTACAAGCAGACCACAACCATCCGGGGAACGTGCATCGACATCATCCTTAGCACCTTTAGTGTTCATCCACTAGAACAGCCCTTGACTTTACATTTCACAGACCATAAGGTGGTCATGATCAAAGCGGAACCCAAACCACAGCTCGACGTCACCTACGTTGAGCATGATGATGATAATGCTTAAATAAACACAAGCTCACACCACATACAACGTCTCTCTCTCTCTCTCTCTCTCTTTATTGCCTCTCCACTCTAACACCCCCACCCTCCAATAAAATTACACCATTTTCCCGTAGGGGAACCCTGAGTAGTATGCGAAACAGCCATGGGGTCAACGCAAATTCCCATTTCGTAGTTCCGCTAAGTGAAAAGTGTGGTAGTTGCCATGGAAACCAAACGGTAAATATAACGGTATTACGTACCTTAACCTCACGGAAACGATGAAATGAAAACTAATGGGCCCATGAATCGGCCCCATGCCTGCTTCCCATACTACTCAGGGTTCTTACTTCAAAAATTTTACTAGTAACTGAGTATGCCACCTTTATGCAACTATGACGTTTCTTGCATTCGACAAAGTTCACGTTTTGCTTTGTGTCCATGGTATGATGATATTTAAAATTTTGTGGCAGGAAATGAATCTGTGTATAGAGAACTAATCGCAATGATTTCTTTGCTATTCTTTACATTGGAACGTGCAACTCCATTCCCCTGCTTTGATGATTTCTTTAGAATTCATCGCAACAAGTTTACACTGTCTGTATACTGTTCGGTGTTAATACGTCACTCATCTTGTGTAAAAGTCCATAAACCGGGTTTCGATTATCCTGAAATAAATAAATGAGATAAATAAGCAACTATCATCACGCACGACGTAAATGGCTCAAAGCTCTCACTCCATTATCACGTCACCCTTTTTCTCACGTTATCCCCCTGAAAAAATCTTTCTCAGAATATTTCTGCACTAAACCTCTATTGCACTTCAAAACACTTGAAAATGTTATTACGCACAAAAAGTGACCACGTTACCACTGCAGCCATAGGGAAACAGCTGACCTCAATCACTTCATGGCAACCACCAAAATATTCTCATCTCCCCACCTTCACTGCAGACAATGACATGGCAACTAAAATGAACACAATCAGCGCTCTCAAACGACACCGTATAAAACATAATCATTGAAGCGGCGAAAAAAGGATTGGCCTAAATATGAGTTACACACTCTGGCTGTATTTTATCTGCCCATGAAATACTGCTCTTTTCTACACTCAAGGCCACAGAAAAACTAAAACTACGCGGGCTGAACTTTTCCTATCTTACTTCTCTACACAACACTTCCCGTCTCTGTAGCCGTTGCCACCACCCCCATCTTTGCAACATACGCTGTAGGAAAAATTAGTTACTAATGACTATATGCGTTAAATGATTTCTGATTAGATATTAGGTTTGACAGTAAGCGGTATATCAATAATGCAGATCAGAAATACAAATGATCGGAAGACTTCCCTTGGTTACCCCAGATAGTACATGGGATAAACAGGACGAGCACCAATTTACATCAACCAACTGCTTTCTGTTGGTTAAAAAGTTTGCATCCGATTATGAACACAAGAGGTAAGCTTATAAGGGAACATTGGCGTAAAAGCCGGGTGTGAAGTACTCCATCAGAAGCCTTTTCTGAGAATAAGAATAGGGAATGAAGGGGCCCGTTTTTTCAGATAAGTATGCAGATCGTGAAGAAAACGCCATGCCGGATGCCACAAGATACAACTTTTAGGAAAAAGGTTCTGATTTGGAGGGAAGTAGTTCACAGATGATGAGAAAACTATATGGGAGTACAATAAACGTTCCATAAAATTGGAGGGTACGTTGGGAGTGTGAATAGGGCGATATTTATAAGGTGACGACTGGTCGCGTCTTAAAGACAGGAGTGATGTTCCCGATACGCCACTCTGCCAGAACAGAGCCTTATCAAGTGACTGTTGAAATATCTTTAATAGGAGGATGTTGCTTCTGTGCTTACGGTGTGAAGTTTTAGCATTTATGTCATTATTATTATTGAAGACGAGTTCAATAATGAGCCGATCACTTAAGCGGTGTGATGGAGGTAAAATATAAAACTTTACATTGAGGTATGTGAAAGGTAAGACCCGTCCGGATGATCCCCAGTAATATGTCGCTATAAAGACCACAAAAAAATTGTCAGGACGTCAGCTCAATGCGTCACTGAGGCAGGGTCGCCAAGTTTTTGAGCAAAACAATTAAGTTGCGTTGATGGGGGTAATTTATTTCAATTATGGCGACTATGTTCACTCGGTAACGTAATAGTGGTGATTTAGCGATTCATTAGTAGCAGGATATTGAACTTGACAATATTCCAGCTAAATTATACACGGCGGTGAAGAAATATTGGCATGAAGCTGTCGGCAAATGCAGAGATGTAGGGAATGTTCAGATGTTTTTTCCTGTTCTACTGTTTCGTAGTGAACGAGAAAAAGTGAAATAAAGTACGCCATAACTGATGAGTTTTTGTAAATGAATGATGAAGACGACTCTTAAGACTGCGTGGTTAGGAAAGATGAACAATATTCGAGGAAGCGTTTGAAGAGCGGGGGGGGGGGGGGGGGGGGGGTGCGCTACAATTTTGGATGGTTCAAAAGGAAAATGTCTTTAGAAATCCAGATGCTGCATTATTACATCCTAGGGTTGAATTGGTAATAAATCAGACGATTCACAGGAAGGTAAAATCACTAGAACAAAAGATTGGGTTGTCCTGTACATTTTGTCATTGTGACTAGAGTGTTGTGAACAAAACATTTGAATGAGTCATCAGCCCTTAAAAAGGAATAGCAGATGCCTATTAAACTCGTTGAAAGGATCCATTGGATCAGAGAAACAAGATTACAAGTGCAGATGATATATTTGGGGGAAAATGGTAGATGGCGACTGGTGGATAATAAAAGACCCCCGGCAGGTTGCGCATGTTCGGTGGCTGCGTACCATCAACCTTTGTGAAGGACAAAAATAAATCAAAATCAAGAACAGGTGTGTTTACCAATGTTGCGGTTAGAAGGATGACGTTCCAAGAAGATTAGTTGGCGAGAGAGCACAGAGAACACCGCTTGAGAAAGATGTTACATGAGTTTGTGAATATAAATGGCAGGTGCGAGTTTCGAGACTGGCGATGTTTGTTAGATTTCTCGGAACATTACTATGAACTATGCTCGACATCGCTTTGTGCCGCCTGGCCGTACAGACCGCTTTTCAGTGCGGGTTAGTGCTTCGTAACACAGGTTGAAAGGTTTGTGTTGTGCCCTGCGGAATTCAATGAGGTGTTTGCGAGCTAGACTTGTACTAGACAACAAGTGCTCAGCTACGTTGAAACGTGTGTTCGGTTTCGCTTGGTGAAGTAAAATATAGGTGCTTTATTTAAAAATGGGCAAATTGAACTATAATGGGTCGAGTTGTGCTCTAGAAACACCCCCAACCTGGGCACGCCCTCGATAACGTGTTTTTGCAGGGTGATGGTGAGGTGAATCAAAAACGTTTCACCTTATAGACCTCAAAAGATTGTCATTCGTCACTGTGGTTATACGGTAATGGTATAATACCAGATTGAAGCGCCCGGATATCTTTGAAAGGTAATTTACCCACGCAGACATAGCAGATAAGGGATATGCAGCCACTGGTTGTAGCTTCGAGCGCCTTCATTTGCGACTTCACTCTCACGACAGAAGCACAGCGAGACTCTATCTTTGCGAGTCTACTTTTGAGATAGTTGAACGCTCCTTCATTGTTGGCAAGCGGGGATTGAATAGGAGGGAGCTGGTTACGTATTGCTGCCTTCCCGGAATACATTCCATTGGGGGCCGTGAACACGTTCATCGAGTCATGAGTGGAGCCGAGTTTAGGAGGACCTGCGTTAAATTCCGCGGAACCAGACAATAGAAGCTACACCTTTAAAACTGCACAGGATAATTTGCCCAAAATACAGCGAAGCGTTCGTCGGCATGGTAACGCACGAAGCGCGCAATAACTTGTTCTTTGAACATAGAAAGAATACGTGTTTTTAACCTCTATAAGAAAGAGAATGCTGTTGTAGGCGTCACAAATCGTTGCTGTGCTGCCGAGTCAACTTTATGGAGCGCTTGCTTTCACCTGCATAATAAAGGGCGGGTGCGTAGAGCTGGCTCTAGATATTCAGTCAGCGCATTATAATGGGGAAAGCAACAGGAATGACGACGGCGGCTGGCAGCGGCTCGCAGAAAAGGATGCACACTGTGCGGAGGTTACAGTGGCAGTTGGCAGCGGACGAGGCTTCAGGCACTCCTACTCAGGAGAGCGCTGGCGCCATGGCCAGCGTTTGACAGCAGGAAAAAGGGGAATAAAAATGAACAAGAGACAGCGAGCGTGTGTAAGCGAGCCGGAGTTTTGTTGTGCTGCCGAGCCCACTCGAGAGTACGCGTGCTTGCATTGGATCATATCTGAAAGGTGCGTGGAGGTGGCTCCACACATCCAGCCAGCGCAATGTAAGCTGGAAGGGAGCAGGAATGAAAAACCATATGGGTTCACACTCTGTGCAAGCTACAGTGGTATTTGGGAGAACGCGAGGCTGCAGACAGCTACAAAGCAAGCCAGCACTGCCTCCTAGGAGCGCTGTCCTGTTATCAATTTTCATCACAATATTATCGTTTTTATGTAATAATAATGATAATATTAATAAAAACAGCATGTGAAAGCGATGACAAGCTTATTTCTTAACAGTTGCCATGGTGGGCAACCCTAACTATGCTCAATATTCATACGTTGGTATGATCGATTTTCCCATATGTACAAAAATATGTTTCTCGTGAGGGAATGATTACCAACAAAGGTCGCTTGTTCTGCTGAATCATTGGCAGGCAAGTAAAGCAATATACCATTACAGCGTTTAGAAACATATGTGAGCGCATAAAACCTTATTGGAGTTACTCTTGCCCTGTAGTTTAACATATACGTGCTCACTCATGGACCGTTCGTGACATCAATATCTTACGCGTACATGCGCACCGAACCCACCAGCTGTAATTGATTCTTATTGGAGGTGGTTTGTTTTTTCGGCATCACCGAAGACCGATACCCATAGCATCAAGTTCCTCCTTTAATACCGATGGTTACTGTTAAAAATATTACGAATGCCCCAAATATACTTAAAGTACGTAGTACAAAGAAGGTATAATATTCCAGCACAATCAAGAAGAGAACGTTGCATACCATATATGAGCCCTGGGTACATATGCATGCCACCAATCATTAGTAAAAATGTTTGGTCTAAGAAGTCTTCTGGAGTTGCTTTTATACAAAAAACCTTACTTAGAGGAAAGCATAAAACAGCAAATTCCTATTCCTCGCACAATATGAAGAGAGAACAAACGCAACGCAATTCTGAATGCAGAACTTCTGTCAAGACCGTTAGGATAAGGTTATGTTAGCTTCAAATCAGCAGGTGTACAGTTATTTTGTGGCAGAAGCTCTCTTGACCATGAGAGATAGCGCAATGTTGTTTTTGTGAAGCATTGGAGTTCCCCGGCTTGCTCTGGGCCCACTAGTAGCAGGAGGCGGTCTCTTAGCCTTCAACCCAGCGTCCGGGCTAATTGTGACTCGTGCGGCATATTCTCCCCTGGTGAGCCTGGGGAAACATTACTGCGTTGTTGTTGCCCTAGCAACGCCACCGACATGTTGGCCTTGAAGGCACTATAATTGCCATGGCAACAATGCGAGGGCGCGCAGCTTGCGTGGGGGAGAGGTAACGCTCTCCCCTCTCATATCGGTTAGAGTCCTTCCCCCCTCCTCGTTCCCCCCCTCCCCCATTCCCACCCGGCAACCGCCGCCGCCACCCCGCTGCCTCCAACGGGCAAGCCTCGCTCCGACGGCACGAAGCCACGCCGCTTGAGCAGTAACGACGCCAGCTCGAATACTACTTAAACACTTTATTCGCGTTACGTGCGCGAACGCGACGTGCGGCGAGAAACACCGATGACCAATACAACACGGACAAGGTTGTCTGTCTTCAAGCACAGCACACGCACGACACAAGTCCTATCCTTCAGCTCAGCTTCACGTACGGAACGAACGACGTTCTCACCTTTTGGTAACAGCACTCAAAAAGTGTTCGCGTTACGATTCATCTTTCTGTTCCTGGCGTCCGTTTTGCAGCACCGTAATGCCCGAGGGAGCACATACGAGAAATCACCCACTACATGAGACACGCGTCGGCCTCGCTGCTCGCCGTGCGGAAGCAGAAACTGCGGTGACCGTTATCGCGCATGCGCGCCGCCAGTCGGGCCAGAGAGAAGCGGAAAGAAAAAAAAAATTAGGGAAGTGTTTCCCCAGCGGCACTGCCTCTAGGCGCGCAATAATAGAACCGAAACTAGAAAAAGTAGCTTTGGCCCGCTCGTAGTGCTACAAAAAACGGCAGGAATCTAAGGGTTAGGGTAACAGGACGCAGTATTACTTATTTTACGTAATTACACATCCCTAGTTACGTAATTACTTATTCTTCTGCAAATTATGCTTATTTACGTACCGAGCATTAGCAAAGAAGATAGAGTACCTATACTCGTCATGTAAACTAACGGAGTTTTTCAGTGGTCAACGCTGATTTATCATGATTGCTTGGCGTTATGGGTGCAGCCGCTTTACTAGTGGTTAAGTTGCAGTTCTAAATCCTTTTTCTCGGTTTATGTAGTTTTACGTATATGTTAATAGAACCGTTGTTAATGTTAGTAGCTGTCGATATTGTTTCACATTAAAAAAACTGAATTTTATTTTTCTAAATATAAAACAGAAACATTCCATCACTTAAAAATTTATAACAGCGATACAAGAACAAAAAAAGGAAGCTGTTTTGAATTTCAATATAAATAAAAACTTATCTATTATTTACAGCTTTTTCCCTCAACTATAACACAAAGAACAAGTGCGGCAAAGTACTGCATATATCTGCCACATTTTGTATTTTAAAACTACATTATGAGTGCTTATATGCAAGGTATCTACCTAAAGAACAACACCCAATAATTTTCTCTTGTCCTGTGCAACTGCTGTTGCGTGAAATATAATTTGGAGCTGGGTAACAATGGAGCGAGGATGCGACAGTCATAGAATAAGTAGTGACTGAGGAGATTTGGTGACCCCGACGACTCCATTACACATGATAATTTCTACCTGCCTTTACCAATTCAAAACAAAGACGACCGTAATAAACGTATCCCCGAGCTATATATATATCAGTCCGGCCAAATGGATCGCGGTCCACGCACGGATGATTAGGCGTCACAACCACCGCTGTCCTCGACAATATCCCGAACAACCAGCGCGAGAGCAGAGTCATTTTGATTTCCAGTAGGCTTCGAAACCCGCCGCATATGTTCCCCTTATTATTGTGCTCAACGGCGGCTCCATGACGTCAACTACCTAGAGCAGAAACTTCTGCAGAAGAGGGAGGCTGGGTGACGTTTTCGCGCTTGTCCAATCGCTGAGGTCTACACCAAAAATGAACATCTCCGTATGTTTTCCGGCACCGCCCCCTCCCCCCGGTGAGCAGTAGAACACTTTTAAACAAAAATCCCTTTGTTCGGCTAGGTAGTCGAGAAATTTGGTTCATGTGATCCAATCATTGTCTTTTGGTTTTTTGTTTTTTGCCGAAGTTGATTGGCAGGGAAGTAAAGTATACAGAAAAGTTCTTAACCTGACAAAGCCGTTAACATGGCTACACTCATGTGGTTTGAAATATATTTAAGACTTTCTTAGTAGGAACACACATAGTTTACAGTAGTTAGAAAACCAAGGGTCAATTTGGCAGTAAAACTCTACTAGTTTTTTTTTACATTCCAGAGCTATTTCTTCAGTCTGCTACGGTGTCGTCTTTGCCAAAGCATTCGTGTTTTTGAAGCCTTTTTATACAAATTTTGACGACTTGTAACTGTTATATCTGATTAGTAAGCGGACCAACAATTGTAGCTTAGCGATGAGATGTTCGTTATGTGAAAGGTAATTGCAGGAAGAGAAGGCTTGCTCCTTTAATACTTAAAAAAAATATGCACGCATGAGTGTCGGCGACTTTAATTCATCGGTGTTCACTATGCCGGCGTCTATGCTTTGGTGCTATTACTTCGAGAGCCATCGCATCACATCTATAACAATGGCGGTCATGGACGAACATTCTATTATACTGATTACTTGCAATGCGTCCTTTCTATATTGTATCTAGCGTGCGCAGGATACAATCAAAACAGGCAGGTGTTTGCGCTTCCCTTCTAGTTTATCTGGTCATGTCCAAAAGCTGGCTCTGAAAAACACAAGTAAAAAAAACGAAGAGTGTGTAAAGTTTTTATTGAAATAAAGGAAAGTAGTTATTTAAAAAAACACCCGATAGCAAGGCATTGTAAGAGTGGTAAATGAACTTCTGTGTTGGTGCATCAGCGGATGTGTACATTTTTCCGGCTTGGGAAGCTGCAGGAATATCAAACCACTAGCCGGAGGAATACGATATTCCTATGATGACTTTTTTGCGAAACAAATGAAATGTTAATGGTGATGTTAGCACAGTGTGCCCACAGCGCGTTGTCGACCAGGCACACATTTCACATTTCTCGGTTTAATTAATGGTTATAATTTCTCAACAAGTCCGAAATTCGAGTGTACAATTCAAAGAAGAGAGCGAAAAATTTTATTTCCGTTCCAAAAACCGGAGGCATAATGTTTTCTTGAACAAACACACGGCGCGGTTATGATTGTTTTCTTATTGCAAAAATGGGCCCTGTACTCGGGAGTGTTTTATTGGTACCAGTGTTTTATTTCTACGGATATGCTGATTCCCGGGTTTGGATGGGTGTTTTGGCGATTCCCCTTTTTAGTAGAGTAGCTCTGTTTGAATTTTGACGTTAGCATATGGAATGCATGCCACCATATGAATTTTTTTGAAGCGCTTAATACGACAGCGTAGAGCAGGGCACTTTCAAATAGGTAAAGAACCATTGGCGATGAATAACGTATTTGCAGTTGAATAGAGAGTGTTCCTGCAAAGCTCTGCAGTTCGACAGGACCCATTTCTACCAACTTACCGGTGTTGTGGCATCAAAGTAAGTAAACGTGCCAATGTCTAGTGGCACGTGCCCAATTTGATAAAGTATAAATATTTGGTTTAATGTAACTGTTATAATTTGATTAGAAAAAATGACAAGATTCCCAACATTTTGTAATAAAGAAAGAATATTTTGTTTCGTGCGCATCGAAATTGCGATACTTGGTATCCAAAAAAATATAATTGGCACTTATCCACCAAAACTAATCCCCATTTTCGCAAGGTTGTGTACAATATATAAGTACTCCCGTAGGCGAACGTATTTGGTAAAAACGTTGCTTGCATTGGTGATGCAAAATATTATGAGAGGAAAAGCAACTGATAGAAATTATGTTACACTTTAGTTATGATGTAGGACAGGTATTGAGTTCAAGTTGAAAACAATTGCGAAGCTCGAATAATATACCGTAGGAGGTTATGCTCTCACCAAAGCAAACGTACAGAAAAGCACGTACAGACATAATTTAATACTTCACGATTCCCTTACCCAGCACTACAATTAAATAGCTACAATGTCAAACACTCCATGCTTTAAGTTATACCATTTTTGAAAACATTTTTTACCGTGCATTGGGTACAAAGTGGGGTGTTTGTGCCGTGGCTAAAGGCTCTCTAATGAACAGACGTCCAGCTAGTATCTCTCGCCAGATTTACGGAATGTCCTTACAGCACATATCCAGCACGTAGATTTCACCACTCCAGATAAATTCCACTACCCAAGTTGTTGTATGTGGCAATGGTGTAAACGAATTCGAGAATATTCTCAATGTTTTCGTATTTTCGAAAATCGGTACAAGAAATATATTTCCTAAATGTGGCTCCTTAAAAATATGACAAAACCCGTACCGGAAAGCTGGTGGATTCAAAGTGCGTTTATTGGCGACACAGTGGAGCCCGACTCCCCACAAATGCATAATGTAACCACTTGCGCCGAAGGATTTGGAGATGGGGAGTTTAAAACAAAGAACGGTGGCAGTCGGAATCTCGATGAAACTCGCGCGTACAAGGTTCCTGTCTCTACGAGGAAGAGAGCTGCGGGACCTCTCTTTCGATCATGTAAAACTCAGTGGACAAAGTAGAGCGGATTTCTGCTTTCAGAAAATTCCCTGTGGTAAATGGTATCAATAATAAACAGAATCAGACACAAAAAGGGGGCACACCAACTTTCTATTCCCCCCTCGCCTCCCCCACCCCGTGAACGATTTCTTTCGGAAGCAGCAAATCCACACTTTTTCTTGATGACCAAATATCGGGAAATATAACTTATTCCCCGTCAATATACAGGGTGATCAAAATTCAGTCAAAAGGTTGTTTTAAAAAGGGTTGGTTTATTTACGTGAAAACCACCGTAACAGTCAGGTTATTTGCCGAGGGGGACACATAATTAGATGGTTTATTGTTTTCGGTGGCCTAATTACTTAAAACTGAATAAATAACTTTTGTGGGGCGGCAGTAAGTAGGCATTTTTGTATTGAAAAATATTGCGCAATTGTCTTCCTACGCAGTTTCATTTGCCATAATTGTTCTAGCGCATCCGTACATCGAGATATCGAACTGCGAAGGTTAATTGCCGTTCGCATGATTACGCATGCTAGACACCGAAGATGGCGCAAAGCTCCTCCGCTTTTTTCTGTGTTTCGATAGCTGTTCCGAGTACTGAAGATTGCTATAACTCCAGCCGACACTAAAGGGGGCCAGTTATCACTTCGCCTATGCCTCCACCCGTTGTCAAACTACGGAAGGTACACAGCAGGCATGTCATAAAAGGGAGGAGCTTTGCACCGGTCGTGACCGTCTTGCATGCGTAATCATGCGAACGGTAATTTGATTTCGCAGTTCGATATCTCGAACCACGGATACGGAGAAGAATTCTGCTAATAGAAACTGCGTGCAAACACGATTGCTTCCATCTTTTCAATACAAACACGCCTGCTTACTGCAGCCACTAAAAAGTGAAATATTCAATTTCAGTTAATTAAGCCACCGACATCAATATTTACCCCCTAATTCTGTGTCCCCCTGGGGGCCAAACCTAAATGTAGAGGTCTTTGTTACGTAAATTTAAGTGCCTAATTTAAAAAAGCCTGTCGACTTAACTTTGATCACCCTGTATACATGTTCAGGTTCGTTAAAAGAGACCTTGGCACAAGAAACGAAGCTAAGGAAGAGAAAACCGCGGAATTTTTCTTGAAATTTAAAATCAGAAGGCGGATACATGTCTTGTGACCCAAACACTGATGGCATATGTGAACGGACGTCATGGTCTCCCCAATCACAGCCTGAAGAAATCCCTTGGCTGTTTTCTATTGGCCAGAACTGATGACCGGAAAAGTGGACCTTGATGATAGCCTCAATGATAACAATGTCACGGTCGTTAGGCGCTTCAACTTCGCGACATAACGAGAAACTGACCTCCAAACACGCTGTCATAATTTTCTACCAGTCAGCCATTCCTGAACACATTACATGCTTCAGCCGTTGTTCCCTCCAGTTACACATATCTAACCCACGCCAACTCTAATCTGCTAGTCGATGTG
Organism: Haemaphysalis longicornis; assembly: GCF_048455015.1. Lineage (NCBI taxonomy): Eukaryota > Metazoa > Arthropoda > Arachnida > Ixodida > Ixodidae > Haemaphysalis > Haemaphysalis longicornis. The sequence continues at coordinate 75,628,031 of NW_027526233.1, read as the reverse complement.
CCACGCTAGCAACTCCTACCATGGGCGAACGGTGCGTGACAATTGTAATCGAGGCGTCGACCCTAAAAAAATACGTTATTCACAAACATTCGTGTACACAAACTGGCAGGGACGTCACCTTGAGTACTTCCGCATATGTCAAATATTGTAGCTCGAAAAGAAGCTGAGAAACCCAAAGGTTCCTAGAAACATTTCCTTCCACAAGGCGCAAACAAGGTTTGCCTGTGGTCACACGCGGATGTACGCTGACCAAACGAAGCTCACATGGGGGGAAGGGCCTAGTTTTGTTAGACACTGCCTTAAAGCGCACTGTGTGCGGCTCCTGCCCCTCTACCCCCACTAGCCCCCCCCCCCCCCACTCTCCCCCCCCCCCCCCCCGCGCTGGGCTTCCTTCGACAGCCGGACCCGTCACGCACCAATTTTCGGGTCAGTTTTGGTGGTAGCATTCTTTTTCAGTCACGCTGCTGCTCTTAACGTTGCCATTTTTCTGGCCTGCACTACAACTTAACTCATGGAGGGACCCGCATGGAGGGACCCGCTATGAAGGGGGGGTCCAACAGAGGGGGGCAGGAGCGACCAGCTATGGAGGGACCCGCAGCGTCTCCCACCTCTACTGCGCCGCCTGAGCTGCCCTTAGTTAATTTGTCGGGTTCGTCAGTGACGTTTCCCAACTTGAGGTACGAAAAGGGCCCATGACTCAAGCAGCCTCCGCTTTTAGGAACGTCGCGGACATCCTGAAAAACAACGGAAGTTGCAGACATTTCATCTGCATCGCAGCGCAAGGACCGGCGTGCCGCGTCAGAGTGTGCTGAAGATAAAGGATAAAGAATAATTGCCCCGAAATACATAACACTATCCCACTTTAGAGTGGCCATTTCAAAACATGTTAGAAGGAAAATGAAATATAGTAAACTGTAACACTTTGCGCCTTATAACACCTTGTCGATATTTATTAAATAATGCATTCTACTCAGCCGAGTGACACATGGCCCCAAGAAAAACGTACAAGTACCAAGGAAATACCTTAAGGGGAGATGAAGGGCAAACCCGACAAAATTCTAGAATTCTTAAGAAGGTCTCCACGAAATGGCATCCTCAGATGCGCACTAGAAGTAATTTATTAATAATATAATTTTTTTTCGGAAGGGCAGACACAAGGTCTAGTCAGGGATAGGGAAGTCAGTTAAAAACGGCGCCATAAGCGCTCACTTGTGGCTCCGCGTAGTCACTGCAATTTGCGTTTGACGAGCAGTTGCTTTTGCATTGTTATTGTTGCTATAAAAACAAGTAAGAACGCTGCGGCTGGTAAATAAATAAATAAATAAATAAATAAATAGAATTGGACGCTTTAAACGGGGCTAAACTTCGGTGTAAAGGCCAGTATACATGGAAAAAACGTTTAAGGCGTAGCTCGCGTGGCGTTGAATCTGCGGCGGCAGGATGCCATAAGTTGGTCGAGCTGAACTACATAAAACGAAGAACTTGCTTCCGACGACGCCCCGCAGCTGCGGTTTTCTCAGTGCGGCTCATAGTCTCAATGCCCAGAATAAATAGCGGCGTTCAATAACCAAACCCAGTGATGGAGCTTCCCGCTTGGTCTGTACGCCGTTCGACGATTCTGCGTGACCCTAGGGCATATCTTCTGCTCAAACATGAGTTTCAGTCCTGAAGAGAGCCAAATGAGTAAAAAAAAAATGAACGCCTCCAGGAAGATTTGTACTAGTGGCTCCCGGAATATGGAACCGGCATTCTACATTATACCTCCACTGTAGCTCGACGGGTGTCGTTTTCGTGCAAAATAGAGTAAGGCCCCACACTTAAAATAGGGCGTGTCAAGCCCGGCTCTGAACATGTACTGATGACTGCTTCTAGAATTTTGCTGTATCTGAGAGGGCCTCGCAGTGATATCGCCTGTTCCTCACAGGCCAATCTTGCAGACGGGCACTATGTTGCTGGTAATACAAGTTATGCAGCCGGATCGCCTATATTCAGGTAATAAAAGCTGTCGTACATGACTACCTCGGCGACACAAGCCGCGATAGGTGGATCGGGACCGTGGTGAGCTTGCAGCCTGAGTTATCAGAAAAGCGCGGACTTCACTTCTTGCAACAGCATCTTCCTCAATCGTCCCGATATACAATCCACTTTTTAACTCGAGTACACTCTAAAATTTTTCCCGCTTAGCAAGCGTGAGTCTCGACGATTTTTTGCATGCTTGTTCCAAGCGTGATGTGCTCTCACGCTAAAAAATCACGCTTGCTAAGCATTATTCCCGGCATCTGTAACGCTTGCTAAGCGTGAGTCAACGATATTTTTTGCACGCTTGTTTTAGGCGGGGGGCGCTTTCACGCTAAGCGCTCACGCTTGCTATCCGTGACTGGCATCCTTCTCAACGCTTAGAGAAGATGAAAGAGAGCATTTTTACTTACTTCGTGCGACATTCTCCTGCTCTCCAAAATGCACTTCTGGACATCAGATGTCACTTAAAAAGATCGCTGAAGGAGGTTAATATTTTCTTTGCTATATTTATGTGCCTGGCGGCACTTTGGAGAATTTATACAAATGCCCGCAATCAAATAGCTAACTGCGAAAAGCAACCCATAAAGATATGCTGCCAAAAATGTAGCTTTTTTCCAAAACGACATTTATTTTCATAAAAATGAAGAGATGAATGACTGCATGGTTCAACGCATTTAGGTCCACATTGACGTAGTCCATGTAATTTTATTGTTGGTACTCCTGAAAAGTTAAAAGAAATGTTGAAATCGCAAAACGGTACAGCATAACACGCTCACGTCTTATTTCGGCGTATTCTGAGCAGATACCTCCAATTCGGTAACGAGCCGTGCCTAAATTCAACGCTAAAGCTTGTGATATATTCCTGAACCATGTAGAGTTTCGGCCTTTGTAGCATGTGAGCTATTGTGAAGCCATGTTGTTAGTGGGAATTACTATTCTTCAAAGCACTGGCTACGAAATATCTTACGACCTCTAACAATACAGCAATGAGTCCACACAAAGCATGCGTTATGAATATCTAACGTACGGTCTAGCCAATAATAGCTATGGCACGTGTTTACTTGTTTTGCTTACAGTACCGAGCCATGATAACTAAATGCTATGCACTTACGTCTACCCAAAAGAGTACGTTGGGTAGTAAACCATTATGCAAATGCGTAACTTAGCAATCGCACTGGCTTTCCTTCTCATTTAATAATGAGGGCCTTTCAACGAATATTATAAGCAAGGAAGAAAGCACTTCCGGATCCAAAGTCGCCGGTAGATAATCCAATATTCGCTTATCCGCAAGCGAGGCGTAAAACCGGACGCACGGACCCATGCACACACACACACACACGTGTACATGTGTGTGTGTGTGTGTGTGTGCGCGTGTGTGTGTGCATAAAACAATGCAACTAAAACACTGCTCGCCAGTTTCAATCAGTGTATTCGGAATATTTGCGTAAACTTGACGAGCGGCGCTTCACATTTAATTTATTTGCCTGACTGCAAACCATGCGGAAGGCCCTAAATTGGACAAAGTCAGTGTCAATATAGGTGTTCATAACAGTGGACCCGCGCAAAGATATGCCAAATCCTGCTTTTTGTATTTTCATAATTTTTTTATTTAATTATTACAGGTGCCCTCATTGTCAAGAATGATGGGAGTGGTTCATCAGGGTGCTCAAACTTAGAAATATTGGACGCATAGGAAACAATATCACAAACACTAAACTAAAAAAGAATTCAGCCGTACGAAAATTTATACGAGTGCTTAGGCGACATTTACACGAGTATTAACCCCTAGCATTGAAAACGAACAAAATATAAACATCTGACAAAACACACGACGCTTCCCAACAATTCGTTCGATTTTTTCTCGGTATCACTGCCGGAAACTGTATTTAGGGCAAACAGTGATTAATTAATTGCACACCGATGTACTGAGAATAAACACTGCGAAAATGATAACCCACGGAGGATTGTAGCCAATAAAACATTGTAAGCAAGGGTTCTCGTCAGCAGTTCTATATCTATTGGCCTCGAGGACATACCGTGGCGCCACCTACGAATGACGTCACTTGTCGGACGCCGGAGCGCGTTGTCATCTGCTACAACACATTTCCTGTGCGTATGCGAATGCGTGTTCATTCTGTTTTTGTGGTCGCCGTATCGCCCCTTCTCGTTGATTTCAAGGAAATTACCCAAAAAAGTGGTCGGCAGACCGAATTATCCAGGCAAGCAATCAGCGACTCGCTTGTTCCCGGTGACACCGCCGCGTTTAGGGATTTGCTACCATCGCGAACCACCGCTCGTACGAAGCCAGATAACGCCAAGGACGATGCAACTAATGCCAAGAAAAGTACGCTGTAAATTCATTATGAAATACTTGTGACGGGGCCTGTGCGTGCAAGGAAACACCTTGTAACAGCGACGGAAACGCGTCGCTCACTTGTGATGTCACCGCGCGTACTGCTCGCATTGCCTGCTAAATGAATGACTACGTGAATACGGTTATCGGTTTGCTTCACCGCACAAGTTTCAAGCTGCTGCTAAGATTTCCAGTTTGGCTTAAGCAGTGCCTATTGCCCCTATAATGTTTTTTATAGTTATGCCCGGATTTGATCAACTATCACTGTCGTTGCCTGTACTCTGCACGGCTGAGATGTTTACACTTCTCCACAACGTGTCCGCAATGTATGAATAGTATGAACGTGAGTTTTCAACGCCTTCGAGCAGGTTTGGACATGGCTATATTTATTTTCCATTAGTACCTCGGGGTGGGAATGTATAATTGCAAGGTGGGATCGCCGGCCCTTTTACCGCACGTAAACGGGCCGGCGATGCCGGCACCGACCTCCGCTGCCGGTCGGCGTAGATCGCGGCAGACGTTTGTGCATCGCTTTGAAAACCATAGCAGATGACGCTATCTAGGACAATTTTTCCCCACACTAACATACACTTTCGCCAATGTGGACCTACCTTTCCTAGACTAGTCTGTTTTAAAAAAGCGGCGAAAAGTTGTTGCTGCCGCGACATGCGTCGGTTCCAGCCGCTCCGTCGGCCATGCGGCAGGCACGGCGGGTGTGTGTGCTGAGCGTTTGTGCGAGAAGTAAACGCTTCATGCTTTCCTGCTTTATACATTCCTTACAAACAAGGGAAATCTAGCAACTTAGCTCGGCTTTAATCGTAGTCTACATTGTTGATAGGGGAAACGAGCAGCAGCTTACGCTTCGGTCGCATGTCATACACCACCACGCTCACGTTGTTTGCAGAGAATGTACCAGAGTTGGTATGGTTGAAAGGTCCCCATGAGGTTAAACTGCGCTTGACGCACTGAGAATAAACTTCAAACGACGGAAATGAACACGAAATTATGTTCAGAACGCGCTTCCGAAGCGAAGTGTCAAGCGCTGCAAGCCAAGTACGCAGCACGATAGAAATGATAGGAACGGTGATCCTGCAAGTGACGTCAAAACGATCGTAGCGCTGGCCTCTCCAGTGGTGGGCCTCGTGGCCAATAGCGGTAGCGGACTCCTGCAACCTGTAAACTTGTGGTTGTCTGCCCGATCGCAGTTGTTAATTTTAATCTTTATCACCCTCACTTTGCGTTTTGTTCTTATTTTGCTTCTCCTTTTCAATTTTGTATCTTAACCTTTGCTTGCATTCCAACGTGTTCTGTTCCATTAGTGCTTACAATTGGAAGCTGTATATTTGCAATCAAAAACACGTGTTCTACGATAGTCCCCTTTGACCTGCCCCGCCCAATCTTTATAGCCTATCTTTCATTTTCAACGAAAAGCTGGGAGAATAAGATATCCAGATTGTTTATTTGCAATTTGGTTGTCAGTTGCAGATATTTTGAAGCCCTTTAGCACCATCATATTCGGTCCTGCTTTCAAAAAAATGAGAGGAGCAGATATTCCAAAAAATTTCATGTAGCCCATTCCCCTCCTGTCACTCAGGAAATTATTTTAGAAATTGTCGGATATCTACGGTCCCCCTCCTCTGCGTTTGTGCCGCAAATGGATGTAGTGTCAATCCCTGAGCCTATAGGTGCTGGTGGCATTCAAATATTTTGTAGGCTACAATCTACCATCTCTCTCACTTATTTTTATTCTATATTGCTGTAAAACGATGTACAAACGCATTCTCATAGAGATGTTCTTTATATTTTGGAGAAGGCCGCAACCCGCTAAATGTATTCAATAACATTGAATATGATAGAAAACAATGGAAACCGAAAACATCGAATAATGCAGCTACCTCAGGCTGTTCCAACAGTTCCTCGAAAAAAACTAGCAGTGGCTTAGCTCGGCTGTGCCAGCATATACGTGGCGTGAGGTAAAGTTGAGCTCGTCATTCTTAGTCTTCCCCATTGTCAGAGATTAGCTTGATTGTCTTGCGCAATGTTGCTTCAATTACACAGGCACAGTATACACATTATGCGACACGTGCATACTGATCAAGGGGCTCAGGCGCACGGCACCGATCACCCTAGAGCTAAGCTGGTTCAACAGGCGCACGCCTGTGTTGCTGCGACGTACGACCCATCGGTTCCACCTCTCGCACGATCATCAAGTGGACACGGCCGACACGTGGGGAACGGATGTCGGAGAAGACGCTGGGGGCGTGGGGTGGGTGAGAGACGCCGTGAAGCAAACAACGGTCGGGGCGCCGTGTGACGTCACTGCTTCTCGGGTACGCGGAGCACGGCTCTCCAGCCGCAACGCGAAACTGCTCAACCTCGGCCAGAGTAGGTCACGCTAAAAAACTTGCCGTGATCACAGCGAAGGCACGCATCGTTGACCAAAGGTATGCAGATACTTTGGTGTCAACACCCTGAAGGCGCGCGTGATACGTTTTCTAGCCTCTCTCTCTCTCTCTTTCTCTCTCTCTCTCTCTATGTATATATATATATATATATATATATATATATATATATATAAATATACAGAAAGATAGGTTGGCAGTCTACAACGCCAAAGAAGGCTCGCCAGTTACCCGCTATGACAGGCAGTAGACGTTCAAGTCACGCCCCGGGGGTTGAAAAGAAGGTCCCCGTCTCCCCGTGCAGCCTGAGTGGGCGCTGGCTACCACCCTCAAGCGTCGGATACAGTTGTAGTAAATATAAATACCCCAGAAAGTGAAGGAGAACACAGTCACCCAGATAGCCAAATTGGTAATGCATTCGAGATCTAATCGGATGGCGTGGGTTCAGTCCCCACTCTGGGCGCGTGTTTTTCTTTATTTCATTCTTCCTTATATTTAAAAAAAATGTTAACTTCATAGCCATAGTAAAAAAAGAGCCTAACAACACCCCTATGCCTTCTTTGGCGTTGTACACTGCCAACCTATCTTTCTGTATTTCCTCAACGAGCCCCTCATTTCCCAACTATATATATATATATGTAGATATGTATAAATATATATATATATATATATATATATATATATATATATATATATATATATATATATATATATACCGACTTGGCTGGTGTCCATGAAGCATTTTCTTATAAACCGGTGAAATTAATTGAACCCAGTGAAGGCCAGTCGCACGGCAAAACGCTAGAAAGCAATTCTTTTTGGACGTGTGTCTCTTATTTCATACATCTACGTACATATTTACATATGAGTGGCAAAAAGGGGCGCTATTAAAACATAATTATACTTTGAAAACAACTTTGACGTTTCGGACCCATGCGGTCTTCTCTTGATAAAGGACGATCCCTCTCCGAAACGTCAATATAAAGGTACGTCTTCGAAGTAAGGTTAGGGGTTCATTGCACTCCTTTTACTATTTACCCTTTGCTAGCCTTACAGTATATATATCTATATCTATATATATATATAGATATATAGCGGGAAACAATTTCTTGGACACCGGTAAGTATAATGAAGAAAATGAAAATGAAACACGTCGAAAGAAGATAGGTTTTACCGTTTCGACCGGGGACCGGCCTCTGTCAGAATGCCGGTCCCCAGCATTATTTGCAATATATATATATACATATATATATATATATAAGAGAAGAAAAACTTCGAACAAGGTAAAAGCACGATTGTGGCCTACGTTTCAGCAAAGAGAACTTGCTTTCCTCAGGGCCCTGAGGAAAGCAACTTGCCCTGAGGAAAGCAAGTTCTCTTTGCTGAAACGTAGGCACAATCGTGCTTTTACCTTGTTCGAAGTTTTTCTTCTCTTGCGTTCTCTACCATCTTCAAAGTTCTACTATATATATATATATATATATATATATATATATATATATATATATATATATATATATATATATAGTAAGGAAGTGAGGGGCTCGTTGAGGGAATACAGAAAGATAGGTCAGCAGTCTACAACGCCAAAGGAGGCATAGGGGTGTGGTTAGGCTCTTTTCTTTTTTACTATGGTTAATGAAGTAAACATCTTTTTTTTTTAAATATACAAGAGAAAGAAAGAAAGAAAAACACGCGCCCAGAGTGGGGACCGAACCCACGCCTTTCGATTACATGTCGAATGCCTTACCAATTCGGCTATCGGCTGGCTACCACCCTCAAGTGTCAGATACACTTCTAGTAAATATAAATAGCCCAGAAAGTGAAGCAGAACACAGCCGCCCAGATAGCCGAATTGGTAAGGCATTCGACATGTAATCGAAAGGCGTGGGTTCGGTCCCCACTCTGGGCGCGTGTTTTTCTTTCTTTCTTTCTCTTGTATATTAAAAAAAAAAAGATGTTTACTTCATTAACCATAGTAAAAAAGAAAAGAGCCTAACCACACCCCTATGCCTCCTTTGGCATTGTAGACTGCTGACCTATCTTTCTTCTTTCTCTCTCTCTCTCTCTCTCTCTCTCTCTCTCTATATATATATATATATATATATATATATATATATTATATATATATATATATATATATATATATATATATATATATATATATATATATATATATATTGCAAAGGTGTTTATTGGAAGGAAGACTGAGTCTGCTGGACAGGGATCAAGACGCAAAACCGGCCAAGGTGAACCAGCCAGGGGATTCGACTCGAGCCGCGCGATCATGCACTGGTAATGACAGTCGTTGATCCATGCTACATGCTCATTCGGGGATTGACCGGTCGGTGAAGAGGAATTGGACGGCACTCAGAAGAATCGGGGCTGTACGGCAGTATTGTATTTATTGTGCAAGACCGCTCGCGTCCATACAGGAGAAAAAATGGTGAAAAGCTAGTTGTGGTCTCTGCGGCGGTGTTGTAAGCAAACGTTACAAAATGTAGCACCACATCCCAATTTGTATGATCACGAGCGACGTACATGGTGAGCATGTCTCCGAGTGTGTGGTTGAACCTCTCGGTCAGGCCGTTCCTCTGTGGGTGGTATGCGGACGTAGTGCGATGAACAATGCTGCACTGAGCGAGGAGGGATTCAATAACCTGTTAGAGGAATACGCACCCTCTGTCGCTGAGTAATTGGCGGGGTGCACCAATCCGCAAGACAAGGGACCGCAAGACGAACATAGCAACATCACGTGCCGTAGCGGCTGGCAGCGCTGCGGTTTCGGCGTAGCGGGGTAGGTAGTCGTTCGCAACAATAATCCATCGGTTGCCGGAGGGAGTGCATGGCAAGGGGCCGTACAGGTCGATGGCGACACGATCGTAAGGACGGAGAGGACATGACAAAGGCTGCAGAGGGCCGGCTGGGTGCGGTGCAGGCGTCTTGCGACGCTGACAGTTAGTGCAAGCACGAATGTATTTGCGCACGAAGCTGTACATTTCACGCCAATAGTATCGTTGGCGGAGGCGAGTGTACGTTTTAAGAAGTCCAGCGTAAGCGGTTTGGGGATCAGCATGGTAAGCAGCGCATACATCCGCACGTAAACTGCGCGGATCGGGCGTATAATTGCGGCGATAGAGAAGGTGGTCATCCCGTATGGCGAAGTGGGCGGCTTGGCGTCGAAGAGCCCTGGGCCGCGTAGGAGTCGGTGTAGTGGAGAGAAAGTCGGTGATCTTCGCAATTCATGGATAACTGCACTGCGGGGAAGCTATGTCGGTGAAGGTCAATGACGCTACGAGCGTATCGGTTCCCGTAAGACATTCCGGGTTACCAGGCAGCAGAGAACGAGACAGTGCATCCGCATCGGAGTGCTTGCGGCCAGGCCTAGAAACAACTCGAATATCATACTCCTGCAGGCGGAGCGCCCAAAGAGCAAGACGTCCCATTAGGTCTTTGAGGGACGACCGCCAGCACAGCGAGTGATGGTCGGTTACCACGTCAAAAGGGTGGCCGTAGAGATAGGGTCGAAATTTAGAATGAGCCCAGGCGATGGCACGACATTCTTTTTTGGTAACCGCATAGTTTTAATCAGCTTTTGTAAGAGTCGGGCTACCGTACGCGATGACGCACTCTTCGTAGTTAGGCTTGCATTGAGCGAGCACCGCACCCAGTCCTGCGCCGCTGGCATCAGTGTGGACTTCAGTAGGGGCGTGCGGACCGTAGTGCCGCATTATGGGTGGCGCAATCAAGAGACGCCGCAAAGTTGTAAACGCTTGATCGCAATCCTTGGACCACGAGGACAGGCCATTGTCACCACCGAGGAGCTTGGTCAGTGGCGCAATGATAGATGCTAAATTTCGTACGAAGCGCCGAAAGTACGAACATAGCCCAATAAAGCTGCGGAGGGCTTTCATTGACGTCGGTTTGGGAAAGTCGGCGACAGCACGGAGCTTTTCAGGATCTGGTAGGATGCCATCCTTTGACACGACATGGCCAAGAATTGTCAATCTGCGAGCACCACAGCGACACTTTTTAAGGTTCAGTTGGAGCCCTGCAGCATTTAGGTATGTCAATATTTGGTGCAGACAAGTCAGGTAAGTCTTGAAATCCGAAGAAAACACGACGACATCGTCTAGGTAACAGAGACATGTCATGGTGACATATGTCAGAGACATGGTGACTGTTCTGTCACCATTCGCTCACGAAGTTTTTCATACGTTTTTTCTGTGTTGGACATCTCTAACCACCGGTCAAATAACTCAGGAGACGCGAAGCAAACTGCTTTCCTGTCTCCGCATCCTCTGGCTTTGCGCTGCGAAATTTCTCGCGGAAACCATCGGCTGTCAGTCTAAATCTTTGCAGCAGTGCTGTCTTTACAGTGTCGTAGTCCATAGACTCTGATGCCGGCATTCTTCCGAAGACACTAAGTGCTTCGCCGACCAGACAGAGACTCAATGCTGTCGCCCACTGACTCTTCTCCCAACCTTGCCCTAGTGCTACTCGTTCGAAGCGATGGAGATAAGCATCGAGGTCATCTCTTTTGTCATCGAAAGGAGCCATGAGTTTTCTTGGGCAAATTTCCGGACTCTTGGACATCTGTGGTACTGGAGATACTGGGGATTGTTCACCACTTTGGTTTGATGCACTGGCATTTGCTAAACGTAGCTTTAACTCGACCAACTCTTTCTCTTGGGCTAGCTTTTCTTTTTCTACATCCGCCATGCGCTTCGCTCTCTCTTCCTCTTCTTGATTCGCGTCCCTCACTGCTGCTCTTTCCTCTCGGCGTCTCTGATTTTCCCTCTCGTACAGGTCCAACATCTCTTCCTTAGTCAACCCCAAGCTACTCGCCAATGTCATTAACTTTTCGAGATCCATCTCTTCCACCGCGGTAAACAGGTGACAATGGGGAAAGGGATCCTGGCAGGCTCGCCAATGTTTTTGTCACGCGTCACGTCGGTAAAAGAATGGACTCCGGACCCAAAGGGATCAAGTTAAGATAAGACTTTAAGGAAGAAGAATGTAAGAGAAATATACAATAAAAGTGCTAGAAATACAGTACATGCAAAAAAGAACCCAAATAGCTTTCAGTTCGTGAACTAGAATAGTGTCCTCTCGCATATCTATTGGTCCCTATAGTTTCCTAAACGCCATTTCCCTACCGCACATTCTGTCGTTGCGTTGCACTGGATCGTTGGGGTAGCGGGGCATCAGTCGTCGCTAAGGTGGCTCCCTGAGCGCAGCGCCGTGAAGATGGTGACGGGGCCAGTGGGGCGAAGCCACTGGTGCGTGCGTGCCCGTGCAAGCCGGTGCTGAAGCCAGCGGAGCGGAGCCGCCGTTGCCCAGGAGCACCCGCGTCAAATGCTTGAGGAGGCCAACGGGGCAGTGCCGCTGGTGCCTTGCGGGTTCCCAGACCTCGGGTCCCGCCTCCTTCGGTCGCCTCGAACCACGATCTCCTCGTCCACCCGCTCGTCGTCTTCCTTCTCCTCTTTCCTCTCCTCTTTCTCCACCAGCTTCCAGAAATTTCTCGCTTCTTATCCCTTCTTCGTCGTCGTCCCCGCCGTCTTCGCACCTTGACTCCTGACATCCGCCATTTGAGACCACGCAAGATATTATACATCATTCTTTCGAACGTGGCGGGCGCGTTGCATAGGCCAAACGGCATTACATTAAACTTATATATGCCGTCTGGCGCTACAAAAGCTGTTTTTGGTCGATCAGACTCAGCAACCGGGACCTGCCAATAACCGGAGCTCAAATTAAGGCTGGAGAAGTATTCAGCACCGTGCAAACAATCAAGGGCATCATCTATTCGAGGCAGGGGATAGACGTCTTTCCGGGTGATCTTGATGAGGCGGCGATAGTCAACACAGGATTGGAGGGACCCATCTTTTTTCGTTACTAGCACCACAGGCGACGACCAGGGGCTTTGAGATTGTCGGATGGCGCCACGTCGGAGCATATCATTAAAATGCTGACTAATCATGCCACGTTCCGATGCCGAGACCCTATATGGTCGCTGTCGCGACGGCATGTGGGTACCTGTGTCAATGTGATGGGCGACCGTGGATGTTCTGCCCAAAAAAGCTTGCTTGCAGTCAAAGGAAGACTGAAACTTCCTAAGAAGAGCCAGAAGGTCTTTCGTTGCGGGGAGTCTAAATCGGAAGCGATGGACGTCTGGAAGATGTCGTCAGAGGTTGGCCCATCGGTGGGATCAATCGCGTTCAGAGAACGTAGCTGCTGTGAGAGTGCGTTGTCGGAAACGTCGAGGCTGAATACGGATTCAGCAGGTTCAATATTGCCGACAGTTTTCCCACGAAGCAAGCTGAAAGGGCGGGTCGTCTGTTTGCAAACAAACATCGCTGTGTGGCCAGATAGGAGTGTCAGCACAGCAAACGAAAGCGGTAAACCCTTGCAAGCAACGAAAACGTGTGATGGCGTAAATAAAACAGGTCCATCCGCCAGAGTACTGCCGGAAAGAGCGACGAGAACGGAGCTTTGCGGCGGGACATCCACGTCTTCGTCTACGGCCAGCTTTTCTCCGTTAGTAGAGGAACCGTTCGCGGCGGAGCGTCGTTTTGCGAACAGAATTCGACTTCGGCGCGGACGCAGTCAATTACGGCGTTCTGGTTCGACAAAAAGTCCCACCCAAGAATAACGTCGTGTGAGCACATGGGCAAGACGACGAACTCAGTCGTGTAGAGAACATTTTGAATGGCGACTCTAGCAGTACAGGCAGCCAAAGGTGCAACATGTTCTGAGCTTGCAGTCTGGAGAGAAAGTCCCAGAGGTGGCGTCGTGACTTTCCTGAGCGACCGACATTGTTTAGCACTGATGACCGACACGGCTGCTCCGGTATCAACAAGCGCCAGCGCAGGGTCTCCATCTATTAACACGTCAACTACTTTTTGCAGAGGTAGGTGAGGGCTTCGGTATTTCGACGGGTACGCAGTTCTTCCCTCAGGAACTTCGCGAACCAGTTTCCCTCTGGAGTGGGGGCGGAGTGGCGGCGCAGGGGGTATAGGGAGCGGCGACGGAGCGATGGCGATCGGCGGCCTTTGAACATCTGACGGTCGGCGGAAAACGAGGTTGGAGGTGGTCCCGAGAACACGTCATTATGTGGTGGTCGTGTGGCATCGGCAAGTGTCTGGGGCACACAAAGGGATGAAGCGACACGGCGGACGTAACGGGCAACGTGACAGGGGCAGCAGCAAGAAAAACATATAGGCCGGTTGTCGGGAGTGAGCCAGGGATTACCGTACGGCCCAGCTGGTGGTCGGTGCAAACTGGGGAGCGGGCTGCAAAGTGAGAGGTGCCACCGCTGGTATCGCTGGCCAAAACGACCGGAAAGATGGGTGCACAGGCTGCGGGAGACAGTCAGCGTACATCATTGGCATGACTGCTGGAGCTGCAGCGACTGTAGCTGTGAGCGGCGCCGCGACTGTAGCTGTCACCTGCGGAACGGCCAGGGGTGGGACCGCTACGGTAGTGACGTTAGCAGGCGGTAGGGCCTCGGCAACCTGTTCGAGAATGATCACCTGCAGAGCAGAAGGCAGGCTGGACGAAGCCTGCTCAGTAAACGGCACCAGCGATGGCTGACGTGCTACCTGCTCGCGGACAAATTCTATGATTTTTGCCTCGAGCTGCAATTGGTTCGAAGAGAACGTCAGGCTCGAGAGAGATTCCGTCGTCGGCAATAAATGGCGAACCAAGGCCCTTTCCCGGCGCAGTTCCTCAACTGGCACAGGCCAATCACTTCAGTCACGGATCGAGGGTTCTTGGACAGAAGCATGTGGAACGTGTCGTCGTCCACTCCTTTCATGATGTGTTTGATTTTGTCATCATCGGACATGGACGAGTTGACGCGCCGACAAAGATCCACAACGTCTTCAATGTGACTGGTGAAGTTCTCTCCCGGTAGTTGCGCCCGTGTACGCAGCCGTTGTTCAGCGTGCAGTTTCCGTACGGCGGGTCGATCAAAGTCACGAGTTAAGTTGTTCTTGAAGTCAGCCCAGGTCTTCATGGTCGCTGCGTTGTTGTTACACCACAAGATCGCGGGGTTTTCGAGGGAAAATTGGACGTTGTGCAGCTTGGTACCGTCGTCCCATTTGTGGTAAGCGCTAACTCGCTCGTAAGAAGACAACTAATCTTCAACGTCATAGTCACCTTTACCACTGAAAAACGGCGGGTCGCGCTGACGGAGCGCCCCAGCGCAGATGACCGATGGCACCTGTGGAGGCGGTTGGTCGGCAGCGGCCATGGGTGTGACGGGCATTGGTAGCTTCCGGCTGCGGAGTTCCAGGCTGTACGACGGTTTACCTCAAACCCCGGCTCCTCCACCAATTGCAAAGGAGTTTATTGGAAGGAAGACAGAGTCCGCCAGACAGGGATCAAGAGGCAAAACCGTCCAAGGTGAACCAGCCAGAGGATTCCACTCGAGCCGCGCGATCACGCACCGGTGATGACAGCCGTTGATCTGTGCTACATGGCCATTCGGGGATTCACCGGCCGGTGAAGAGAGATTGGACGGCGAGAGCACTTCCAGCAATCTCCATTACAATATATATATATATATATATATATATATATATATATATATATATATATATATATATATATATATATATATTTATATATATATATATATATATACAGTTACCCGCTCATGACAGGCTGTACACGTTCGAGTCAGTTTTCGGGGTTCGAAAGGAAGGTCCCCTTCTCCCCGTATAGTCTGAGTGGCGCTGGCTACCACCCTCAAGCATCAGATACAGTTGTACTAAAACTAAATAAAATACCCCAGAAAGTGAAGGAGAACACAGTCGCTCCAATAGCCGATTTGGTAAGGCATTCGAGATCGAATCGAAAGGCGTCGGTTCGTTCCCCACTCTGGGCGCGTCTTTTTCTTTCTTTATTTTTTTGTCTTTTTTGGTGTCTGTCTCTTTACTTAAATGATAAAAAAATATAACTTCACTAACGGTCAAAAAATAGTCTAACCATTTCCCTATGCCTTCTTTGGCGTTGTAGACTGCCGGCATTTCTTTCTGTATTTCCTAATGAGCCCCTCATTTCCATATATATATATATATATAGCGAATCAGAATAGGAAATGAGGGGCTCGTTGAAAATAACACAGAAATAAGGGTTGGCAGTCGAGAAAACCTCGGAAAGCAAAGGGGAGGATGTGGTAGATCATTGAAACAGATTAAGAATTTGGAAAGAAAGAAAGAAAGTGAAGAAAAAATGCCCGCCAGGTGGGATCCGAACCCACGACCTCCAGAATACCGGTCTGGTGCGATATATATATATATATATATATATATATATATATATATATATATATATGTGTGTGTGTGTGTGTGTAGCGAATCAGGATAGGAAATGAGGGGCTCGTAATAAGACAGAAACTAAGGGTTGGCACTAAAGAAAACTTCGGAAAGCAAAGGGGAGGATGTGGTAGGTCATTGAAACAGATAAAGAATTTGTAAAGACAGAAAGTGGATAAAAAATGCCCGTCAGGTTGGATCCGAACCCACGACCTCCAAAATACCGCTCTGGTGCTATACCCACTACGATACCGGCAAGGCGATTTTTCCCCACCACTGTCTGGGGTGTTTATGTCAATGTAATTTTTTGCTGTGGTTAAGGGTAGTAGCCAGCGCCACTCCGACTTCTCCAGGTGAAGGGGACCTTCTTTTAAAAGAAGGTCCCCGGGTGAAAGAAGGTTCCGTTCACCCCCCGAATGAAATACCACAAAGATAAATAACTTAAATGACAGCCAGTTCAGCATTCTGGTGGTGATTCGTTCAGCCGGTCGGTATTAGATCGTAAGTTGCTTCCTTTTCCACCGGTGCTTTGAGGAGTTATGTAGCTTCCTTGTACCAGTTTTGTTCAGCGCTGGCAAAGAAAGTGCAACAACACTCCGTTCCGGGGTAGGAGTTAGATAGCGAGCGATCTTGGGTCTAGGTTCTTTGCAATGCCGGATTAAATGGGATTTCTTATGATTCAGACGCCGTTTTACTAGGTAAGAGAGCACACTAGTCAGCATCGGCCTCCTTTGCTGCAATGTTTGACCTCATCGTCGTTGGAAGTCAGCTTCAGTTAGCCTTGGGACGTCAGCTCCAGCACTCAGATGATGTCCTCCGGCCCCCTGCCTAACATTCAATGTCTTTCGACAATCGTATTTGTTGTTTACGACAACACTGTTTCAATCCAAAGCAGCCAGAACTGAATGATCCTTCTCTCTAGCCGCACACTCGACGGGTTCTGTTCCTAGTTCGTCGGCCTCTTCATCTTCCTGTGTTATGACCTCGCTCTGCGACTGCAGCGTGACACAAGGTGCAGAGTTTGCGACTCATACCGAAGACTCAGTGGCGGCCTCCAGGGTCGCTGCTTTCCACGATTCGTTGGCAGGGGCAAAGGGTTCTTCAAAGGCAACTGTAGAGGCGTGTAGAACGCTGAGTGTCATTCGGAGGGATCCACCTTTAGTGACGGTTTAAGAGGTTTTCACGAAGTCTGACTTTTACTGTCTTGCGGGGTTGTGCAAACATAGCTATTTCTTGATAACGTGTCTCGATGCAGCAAATTAGTCCGAATAATCATTTTGAAGTATAAATCAGATTCTGTATATTCCTTTGTGTAGTCATCTATATCCAATAGGTTTCTGACCTGATTGTCGTGCTGTACGAGGATGATCGGTTTTCACTGCGCGGATTCGTAGAGTGTTTTCAGCGTAGTTGGTTTCACTGGGCGCTGCTCCAATGTTTGGTCTGCCGCTTTGACGAGGTTTGAAATCTGTACTCGCAGGGTGTTTCTGAGCCGTAGTAGCTGGCGCACGTCCTCTGCATCGCCTCCGGGTTAAGTGTGGGTGGTGTGGATCGTCGAGCAGCCAGCCATGATGGGCGCCGCCCAAGGGCAAGGCCTCCGTGAAGATGGAATCGCGAATTATCCCAACCAGAAGTTTCCAAGGCCTTGCAAGCCTTGAAGATGAGCTGAGCCGTCATGTAATCCACTGGGCCAATCCTCCCGGGTTTCACTGCACCAAATGTTGAGGAACTGGACCCCGGGCCATGGCACCACTCGGAACACTACTTATTCCACTTCTTCTCTACACAATAATGGTAATAATGTCCCAATCTCATCTTATCCTTTTCTCAACAGTGGTCTCAGCACCAGTCGCGTATTCTGCAAGTTGTGGGTTTTGATACAACCCGGCGGGTACGTTTTTCTCAACTTTCTTCTTTCTTACAAAAATTGTTGTATCTGTTTTAAGTGGAATACATTGGTTCACACACACAAAAAAAATACTATGGAATACATTGGCCCACCAAATTTTCTTTTTGTTCCGTGAATTAAGGGGCTCGGATAATTCAGATAGGAATAAGGTTAGGCAGCTAAGAAAGCCAAGGAAAGCTGAGGTAAAAATGTTGCAAGCCCATTATTATCCTTGAAACAGATGCTATGGTCATTTTTTCAAAGATAGGGAAGAAAAAATCCCCCGCATTTCCCCGAGGGAAGAATGTGAAAGTGCGAATGCACGAGTTGAATTGGCGCGGTTCGCTAATGTTTGCGAAAGAGAGATCACACACACACAACTACGAAGAAAGAAAGATGCATTTATTCACAGACACCTATTTGTGTTGTCGTTGTACTTGATTGCTAGAGCAGATCTCAGCTTTGAAATTTCGTGTCAGTACTCCTTTAAGCGGGTGCATTAGCCCTTCTCACGCCCGATTCTTGGCCAATTCCCACACGTGGGTATGTGCCATGTCAGCGGCCAGGCAGCGCGCGCCCATCTCCCCCCGTTGCCAAGGAAGACGAGAAGAATCCTGGCCAATCCCCCACGTGGGTATGTGCCATGTCAGCGGCCAGGCAGTGCGCGCCCATCTCCCCCCGTTGCCAAGGAAGACGAGGAGCGCGCGCACCCGCAGCTGTTGCTATGCGGACGGCGGCGGACGCTTCAGGCTCGCTTAAGAAGTGCATTCGCCCTTAAAAACATGCCAGCAGAGTGGCATCCGAACACCCGACCTACAGTTAACGCGTCTCTTGCGGTGGCCAGTACGCTACGAGCGGTGCTGTGCTGCCCTCCACTTCCTCAGATGCTTGTGTTGAGGTATGTGTTTTCTGTGCTTGGGGGTGTTATTCAGCGCCACTATGACTACACGCGGTGAAGGGGATCGTCAGTTTAACCCCCGGCGCGTGCCTCGAGAGTCTACGACATAGCAGGAACGGTAGACCAGCGTTAAACCCTCGTAAGCTGCCTATGGTACCAAGACTGCCAGAGCAGAGGCTCTCACTGTGCATTTAACGAATCAGAATGGGAAATGAAGGGCTAGGTAACTTAGCCAGACAAGGTTGGACAGTCAAGAATGCCAAGGAAAGCAAAGGTGATAATGTGGTAGGTCACTCTATTCTTCTGGAAACATATTGTTTGAAAGAAAGCGATTGGCGGCTACAACCACCAATAACAGGAAATAAATACCTTGACATAAATACCCAAGAAAGTAGAAGGGGGCATAGCCGCGCCAGTTGCTTAGTTGTCTCAGCACCACCCGCGTATTCTCGAGGTAGTGGGTTTGCATCCAACCCGGCGGGCATATTTTTCTCAACTTTCTATTTCTTTCAAGAATATGTATCTGTTGTAAGTAGAATAAATTGTCCCACCAAATCTTTCCATTGGTTTTGCTTGCATTTATTGGCAGCCTACCATTATTTCGTTTTTCATTCCACGAAACCCTTATTTCCCATTCGGCTTTGCGATGTGAATACCGAGGGTCTCGGATCTGGCAGTCTTGGTGCCTCAGGTAGTACAGATGGTTCAACGGCGGTCGACCGCTCCCGACATGTCGACGACGCTCGAGTGACAGACGAGGGGTTAAGCAGAATACCGCCCTTCAACCCGAGTAGTCGCAGTTTTGGTGGGTATCACCACCAAGCACAGGAAATAATTACCTTCACATATATATTCGCAAACTTCACAGGAGCACAGCTGCATCCGTAGCATACTGGCCATCGCGCCAGACATATTGAGGAGGTCATGGGTTCTGAACCCACCCGTCGGGCATATTTTATACACTATCTTCCCTTCTTAAAAAAAATATAATGATGTCAAGGAGAATAAAAGGACGTACCACATTTTCCTCTTTGCTTATCTTGGTGTTTTTCACTACCTAGCCTTATTTTTCTTCACAAGGCCGTTGTTTAAATGCAAACGCCACTGAAGGAACATAAGCAAAATGCATATAACTAAATGAAAGCCTGCCTAAACAACCCACTACAATAGAATTCTAACCTCGGGAATTCGAATGCAGTGACGACTCGAAATTTGACATAGAGTTTAAACTAAGGGAAGACTATGTTTAAAAGTGATTGTACAGTAAACATTCCTTGCACTACTTTGATGTTTCCTGCTGTACAACGTATACTTCAACTAAAATGTTTGCCTAACAGGACAAGCGAACAGGACAAAAGGACGAGTTTTTCAGTGATGTGCTTTTTGAAGGTTTAGTTAGGCATCTATACCAACTAGTCCACGTTGCCATTTTGCTGCAGGATGTATACGTCCATGGCAGTGACGCTGTCTCGGTTTGTGCATGTTTCCTTTTGCCACTTTTTGTGGACATGGCTTCATCCGTGTATATATTGTCACATCAATCAACGAAGCGGTTAGGATAGATACAGAAAAATATTTGCAAGTTCAGATGGGACCTCTAGCTGGGCCTGCTAAGTCATCCCTAATTTAAATTAGACCCTTTTATTGACCCTGGAAGTATATACCCCATAGGTGAGTACCGGCGAGGTGCAGCGGTCATACACTGTATTTTTCAGGGACCATGGTAGGCGGCCATTATTTATTATAGCAGTCTTCAAAGCTGTAATAACAACACTGGTCTTCCTGTACCCATGCCTAGATTAAAGAACTGGCTTGCAAAAGAGGTGCTATTGCAACAGTCTGCACAAGGCACCTGCTCAAGCTACTGTTCACGGTCAACTTGGCGGAGGAGTTCTCCTCCTTTGGGAAAAAGAGAAGCACGCTTTTTTCACCTGCGAGTGGCATCCTGCATTGTGTGTAACTAGGTATCTTCGTGTTACAGACATTAAACTCTTTCACCAGACAATGTATAGGGCCCAGAGTTTTATTGTCAGTCACATCCTGCGCAAATATCAGCTTTGCGACAACCTGTGGCTTCTTAGTTTTTTTTGCTAGAAGAGGTATTAAATTTCTTTCAGCCTTTGGACAATGGAATTTTTACTCACTTTCCAACCAATCCAGTATGCAAATATTTTGGGAGTTTCTGGCCCCACAACAAAGAATGCAAACTGTTAGAGAATCCCTACCAGAGCTCATGATGGAGGCATGCACCATAGAGCCACCATTGAATTATTTCTGTGCTTCTATTCGTTTTTATTTTGTGTTATTTTTTTTTTAGTATATCACTTGGTGTGAATCAAGTAGTCGCGTAAATCTTTTGTTGTAACTATTATTCAATCATTTCTGTGTCCCCCGTTTTTTAGTTTGTACCGAAATCATATCACTTTGTGTGAATTATTGAGGTAGTGCAACTTTGTATTGTTTCCCTAACCAGAATTCAATGGGTTGTTTCTAAAGTTTTTGGTTGTTCTATGGTTTTACTGCCATTTCACTAATTGTGAATCATCTCATCACTTCAATTTCTGCGGCTATTGTACCACTGTACCTTCATTTCTCTATACAACCATTTTCTAGTGTCCATAACCATTTCCCAAGATGTTGGTTTGTTTAAAGTAGCTTAAATTTGTATGGCACAAACAACGACCACTCAACGCCACTTTTGTGTTTCAAAGTTGCTTTTGGTTTATTCTTCTCAAATTCTTCACTAGATTTGAACCATTTAGTTTCGTAAATTTGCTTCGTTGTTGTAACCACCATTCAAAAATTTTTTTTGTTTCCACACTTTTGTTGCGTTGTTTTCTACACATTTCACCTAATGTGACATATTTCAAGTTGCATAACCACCTTGTGCTTGTACCCTGGGATTACATGTTTGCTTTTTTCATATTTTTGTCAAGCTTTTTGCTCTGTGTGACTCCTTTATAGTCAGGAATATTTGTACTATTCTTGTAATTATACAATGCGTATCGCTGTGGGCCAGGGCCGACAGGAATCAAAATTAAAGTGGTTGTGTTGCGGAAGCATATTACATAATTTGGAAGTCAAAATAAACTGTGTTACCTGAACTCTTGTGTTTTATGTGTACTCTGAAAGCTTTTCTACTACCCAGCTGCACTTACTTACAGCTAGGTTGGCAAGACTGTCATTTTAATTAGTTTATTTCTTGAATTTTTTCTGTGATAGTTTATTTGCAGAAGGCCTGTACAGCCGTGCTGCGTGTTACAATTCGATGACGCTACTGTGGTTGCCTTAGTGTCAAGGGCGCTTGTGTTGATCAGGGCTGGTTTGCTGGTACTGCGCCTTGTTTTCATGCGACATTTCTTGTTTAGAGCGGTGCTTTGTGTGCTTCTGCAAGAGTGTGTGGTTTGCTTGGCACTTGACATTATAGACTTCATGGAGTATGCAGCACTTCAAAAGAGGAAACACATTATTCTAGAAACCAGGAGACAAGTAACAGCAAACAGTGCTGAATAGCTAGTAAGACATGTTTTTGAATTATAAATGCCCTCAACACACAGGCAACCTCGGAAAGGGGGCTGGCCAACTGTCCAAATGTATAAAGAAATTAAACCTCAAGCATACGAGATCATCTGAACAATATCATACTAACGTACACAAGTCATGACTATAACAAACTAATGCTTGTGCCAAAGACCGAAAATCAATGTAGAAAAGACATATATATACGTCTTGCATGCGTACCACTACAATATTCATCAGACGTACCACTAAGGTAACGTGCCGTAAACAGCATATAAAAGTACCATGAGACGTCTATTGTACGTTACACTTTGTGTGATTTAGATGGGTTTTTGCAGTTGTAGCAACGTTGAATTTATGTAACTTCGACCCGAAAGGTACATCTCCTGGACATCTGCAATGTCTATTGCTGACGTCTCCGAGATATCGGCACGACGTAACGTGGTTTGCTGGGATAAAATATATCTATACACACACACACACGCACACAGACACATGTACATATATATACACATATATATATATATATATATGTGTATATATATATATATATATATATATATATATATATATATTTATATATATATAATATATACATATATAATAAAAGAAATAGTGTAACGTCGATAACAATAAAAAATAATCTAACCATTCCTCTATGCCTTCTTTGGCGTTGTAGACTGCCGGCATTATTTTCTGTATTTCGTAACGAGCCCCTCATTTCCCAAACCCTATTATCGTACGAAAGCTTAGTGAGGGCCTCGGTTCTGGCAGCCTTCATGCCAAGGTAGCATAAGAGAGTTTACCGCCAGTTACCCGCTGATGACAGGCTGTAGACGTTCGCGTCATGCCCCGGGGGTTGAAAAGAAGGGTCCCTTTTCCCCGTGTAGTCGGAGTGACGCTGGCTGCCACCCTCAAGCGTCAGATACAGTTCTAGTAGATATAATAACCCAGAAAGTGAAGGAGAACATAGTCGCCCAGATAGCCAAATTGGTAAGGCATTCGAGATCTAATCGAAAGGCGTAAGTTCGGTCCCCACTCTGGGTGCGTGTTTTTCTTTCTTTCTCACGTGATTATTAATAAAAAATAGTGTAATGTCGCGAACAGTAAAAAATAGTCTAACCATTCCTCTAAGCCTGCTTTGGCGTTGTAGACTGCCGGCATTTCTTTCTCTATTTCCTAACGAGCCCCTCATTTCCCAAACCCTATTATCGTGCGAAAGCTTAGCGAAGGCCTCGGTTCTAACAGCCTTGATGCCAAGGTAGCATTAGAGGGTTTCCCGCCAGTTACCCGCTTATGACATGCGGTCGACGTTCGCCTGACGCCCCGGGGGTTGAAAAGAAGGTCTCCTTCTCGCCGTGTTGTCTGAGTGGCGCTGGCTGACACCCTCAAGCGTCAGATACAGTTGTAGTAGATAGAAATAGCCCAGAAAGTTAAGGAGAACAGAGTCGCCCAGATAGCCGAATTGGTAAGGCATTCGAGATCTAATCAAAAGGCGTGAGCGCGGACCCGCTCTGGGGGCGTGTTTTTGTTTCTTTCTTTCTCACGTAATTAATAATAAAAAATAGTGTAACGTCGCTAACAATAAAAAATAGTCGAACCATTCCTCTATGCCTTTCTTGGCGTTAAGACGGCCGGCATTTATTTCTATTTATATATATATATATATATATATATTGGTCGGGTTCATTCTTCAATGTGCGAGTTCAGCATGGAGCATAGTGAAGTGAGGGAGACGATAGCATTTGCCCAGTTTCTTAGGTTATTTATTACCCAAAAGTTTCGGAAGTGGAACTTCATTTATGAGGCGTTCTGTCAGAATGTGTACAAAACTTCTTTGCACCCATTGCATGCGCGGGACTCCTTTTCTTCTCACCCTCGTCTAGAAATAAGAACCCTTGGGGAATGTGAAGGAGACAGAGGAAAGGCAACAATTCGTAACTATACAACTGTGGAAACGCAAGGTGTAGACAAAGAGGGGATGGAAAACAAAATAGACCGTGGCCAGTGGCAAGCAGCCCCAATCGCGATGGTGAAGGAAAGGAACCGGACGCTTTAAGCACAACCGATGCATGTCCATACGAACGACCGTGCGTTGAGTTGGGAAAGGAATAGTCAAGACTTGTAAGCCCGAACAGAAAAGCGCTGAACGGTTATGGTAAAAAGAACGAAAAGAATTACTAAATGACACCTGTTGAGCTACGCTTTGAGAAAATAGTTAGACCTGAAGACAAATGCCGCATTGCGCACAGCGGGTGTGGGAAAGCTCTAGAGAAAACGGCGAACACGGAAAAAAAATAGGGAAGTAGTGGGGGTGTGAGGGGGGTACCGGGGTAGACATTGAGACGCGTACAGCCCGCCGCCGAGCCGAAAGAAACGGCCCATCCCATGACAGGGACCCATGAAAGATCGGCTGAAAGAACAACACCAAGGTACTTGTACGAAGAGGTATGGGAAAGCACAGTGTTGTTTAGGTGATAAGAATATTCCGAATATACATGTTTACAGCTGAAGCACATTACCACGCACTTGGGGGACAAAAGCCTTCCTGGGGTCTCGTTGAGTCTATCTGTGGGTGATTGGAATTTTTATATGAAAAAGGATTCCATGTTTTCCCGATCAAGGTTATTTCGGAAGCCTGTGTGGAGCAGCACAACCTTGATGTGTTCAAAGCTGTGGCTGGGAAGTCGGAGCTGCCGTGAAGTGGTAGATTTTGTTTCGAACCCACGTCTGACCCCTGATTTTTAAACCGCAATGGGAATGCTGTTCCGGTTTGACCAGTGTATTCCATGCTGCAGGCGTCGCACAGAAGTCTGTATACCACGTTGATCGAGTCGAAATTTCAGTTTACGTATATGTTATGCACAAAGTCGGAACCGCTTGACTCTCCCTTGTTGGTTGGCACAGTGTGAGGACAAACCTTGCAGTGTAGTTTTCAACAAGAATGGAAACCGAGTGCGTTGTCTGATGGGCCTGTCTTAGCCGTCACTATCAATTTCCCAAGATTTTTTT
Source organism: Haemaphysalis longicornis (assembly GCF_048455015.1). NCBI lineage: Eukaryota > Metazoa > Arthropoda > Arachnida > Ixodida > Ixodidae > Haemaphysalis > Haemaphysalis longicornis. The sequence continues at coordinate 75,602,617 of NW_027526233.1, read as the reverse complement.
CTTGCCGGTACACGACTCTGGGTTATCTTTCAAGAATTGTGGACAACCGATTGCTCTGTTTTATTACGTTGCAATGTTTGCTAAGTTAGTTGTTAACTCGGGGAGTCTTTGTTGAGTAGGTCAGTACAAGGTTGGTCTAAGATGCGCTTTCAGTCCGTTGTAGGCTCGGCCCTGATTAAGCTGCAGTGCGATTGTGGATTACGGCTTCCTTCATAGCATGGTCAACGACATTTGCACAGTAGTTCTGTTACAGAAGGGGGTTTTGAGTTCTTGCGTATGCCTGTGAATGTCAGCGCCGTTGGAGCAAACTTTGCGATGTCTAATGGCCTGCGATTATGGAAGGCTGGTCTTACAGCGCCGGGGATGGCTGCTATGAAAATGGACGTATCTCTGCGGGTCTGTTAGCTTCTTGTATAATGTTGTAAAATGGCGGCTGTTCTCTACAGACACGGTAACATCTAGGAAATTAATGATCTGGTCAGATATCTGATGGGTGAAACTGATCGAAGGCTGAAACAGATTCAAATTCTCTATAAAACTTACCAGGCTTGTTTTCTCAGAACTCCACACAGAAAATATATTGTCTTGAAACCTTCTGTAACATAAATTGATAGGGCAGTTTGATAGGGCAGTCCTCCAGAAAGAGAATTTCTAACGATACCATGAAAATGTTTCCATATTTTGGGTCCATTTTGGTTCCCATTGCTGTTCCAATGAGTTGAATTTAACGGTTTTTGCGAAATTTGAAGTGATTGTGATTCCATTATATTCCCAGAAGGTCAGAAAGTGTATCCTTATCCGTGTCTACCGAGAGATCCTTGCTTTCAAATGGTGAAACAGTGGCCGCTATGCCGTCTTGATGTGGGATATTTGTATACAGTGAGCAAATATCTATGGTCACAGAAAGGCTTCCCGGGGGAAAATCTAGGTTAGAAATTTTGCGGTGAGAGTGATCGGTATCCTAATCTAGGAAGGAAAGGTTGCTGGAATGTCGCAAATGAGGTAGGTAATGAAGTTAGAAATTTCTTTCGTTGTAGTGCCTGTCATGAGAATATGGGGCGGCCAGGGTGGTTCGCCGTGTGTATTTTGGGGAGAGATAAAAACGCCCGGCTACTGCGTATTTCGGCGACATGGCTTTCACTATAGCAGGAGTTTTTTTGTCTGTGAAGAGTAACGCCAACGTTTCCTTGATTTCGTTTTGAATTTGGGGTGTAGGATCACTAAGGACTTCTTAGTAAAAGTTAGGTCACTTACCTGGCGGAACCTTTCCTGAATGTTGTCAGCTTTTTCCAGGACTACTACTGCGCCGCCTTTGTTCGCCGGTTTGATCACGATTTCTCTATCATTTCGCAGCTCCTCGAGAGCTCTTCGCTCCTCGCAGCGCAGCTTATCGCGGTCAGGCCGGTGTTTAGAATACGGTTTAATTATGTAATTGTGTACTGCGGATATGTTCAAGTTCAAATGTTTATAACCTTGTTCGTTGGGTCTCCCGAATTTGTCCGATAACATGGGCACGCTGCTTCCTCCCCCCCCCCCTATCTTGTTCATGAAAGTACTCCCTTCAGCGCAAATTTCGGGAAAACACATCAAGGTCCTTTTACAGTGGGAATTCCTCTAATTTACCAGAGGTAGGACCAAACGTTAGGCCTTTAGAAAGTAGGGTTTTCTGGGCTCCGAATGCTTCTTGCAGGCGAGATTAACCACTTTAGTTTTTTTTGTTTTTACCGGTTCATTGATGAGTGAGAGATTAACCACGTTAGTTGGTTTTGTTTTTACCTTTTCAGTGTTGGGACAGAGATTAGCAATGTTGGTTGTTTTTTACCTTCTCAACGACGGGTGCACGCTCAGTGCAAGGAGCTGCTGGGGCCCGTGGGGCCCCCAAGTGACTGAGTTGGGCAACGTCCACGTTATCCCGTTGTAATGCTTTCTGTTTCTTCTGCGAAATATCGGTTTTCCTTTCGCCCTCATATGTGTTCAATGCCTCTATTTGTGATTGAGGAAGTTCAGTCTGCCGGCGCTGCAGGCGATCCTCATTGCTGAAGTCCGTAGCTCGGCGTGTACTGTGACCAACCACGTTTTGCTCGGGTTCGTGACAACCCGTGAGGGGACACTGGGACTCCTTGCAGGACGGAAGGCTGTTTCGCTGTTTATTCACCGAACGCTGGCTTCCTCTACGACACACCGCAAAGGTTGCACACTTCACTTGCAAACGCTTTCGGCCACATGCCGGGTTTTCTGTCTCAAAACGCCGGACCACCTCACTCGTCGGCGTCCGGCTCTGAACTCCTCGCTTCGGCGCCCCCAGCCCGTCGCGTCTTCCCCACCCCCTTAGAACAAAACAAACACAACAAGCCCATGAGCGGTGGCAACCCCGAGCGAGACTATTTCTAAGAATTTCGGTGCCTCGACCTTCCCCCCGCGGGCCAAGGCCGGCCTGGAAGCCTCTGAGTTATTGCACTCCCCGTCTCCCGGTGCCACTCCTACGCCGCCCCCCTGTCGCCATGGCGTCCTGGCAGGCGAAACCTCGACACCTTCCCCCTTCATCCTTTTTTTTCTTTTTTTTTGGAATAACTCCCCTTTCCTTTTCTTGAGTTTCTTGAGGTAAGACGCGTACACAGTTACAACACTTGAAAAGAGAAAAATGCACATTGAAAACAAATGACCCTAGTAATCATAGCATCCAAAAACTGCCAAAGCACTGGCCGACGAAAAGCAAGGGTTACATACATGCACGACACAACAAATAACGCGAAGAACAAAAATACTATACAGAGCAAGGGAACAACGCTTCTCCGTTGGAGCGGCCCATTGCCCCGCGCACTCATGGCGCTATGCGGGATAAAGCGTCGGCAAGTATGTTTTGGGCCCCCTTCACATGCTGCACGGTAATATTGTATTTTTTCAGGGACAAAGCCCATCTTGTTAGCGGTGCGCTGCTCGAGGCAGCCGTTGCAACATACTGAAGTGGGTTGTGGTCCGTTCGCACCATTACCTGAGCTCCAAAGACCCATGTGCTCATTTGGTCCAGCGCCCAAATCACAGCGAAAGCCTCTTTCTCAATGGTGGACCACCTAATCTGAGATTCAGTAAGCTTTTTACTGAGAAATGCCAGAGGGTGTTCAGTTCCGTCCATCTCCTGAGCCAGACAGGTCCACACCGCTTCCTGCGATGCATCGGTCGACAAAATGAAAGACCGTGATAAATCTGAGCATAGAGAACTGCAGCTGTCTTGAGCGCCCGCTTCATCTCTAGAAATGCTCTCTCCTGGTCTTCCCCCCATTGCAGTGGCCTTTCCCCATGGCTCCGTTTCGTTAGGCTAGTCAGAGGTAACATAGTCTTGGCGTAGTCCTGCACGTAGTTTCGGTAGTAGTTGAGCACACCCAACACACTTTTCAGTTTGGACTTTGTTTGTGGCCGTTTCATTCATTCGATCACGCGTATTCTCTCAGGGTCAGGAAAGTGCCGCCCTGAGCCCACGACATGCCCTAAGTACTTCATACTAGGTTCGGCAAAACGGCACTTTGTGGGGTTCACCGTCAGCCCAACAGAGCGCAGTGTTTCGAGCATCAACGTTAAGTGTCGCTTATGGTCGGGCAGATTCCGAGAGAACACGGCAATGTCGTCAATATACGCGCATGCGTACTCGCGGTGCTCATACAAAACCTCGTTTATGGTCCTTCGGAAGGTCGCGGCTGAGTTCCTCAATCCATAAGGCATGACTCTCCTTGCGTATTGTCCACTGTCGGTTACAAAAGCTGTCAATCTCTTGCTCTCTTCATCCAGCGGTATCTGCCAGTAGCCTCGAGTAAGGTCCAAAACCGTTATACACTCAGCCTTGGCCACGGTTGCGAGCAGATCATAGATTTTATTCATTGGGAACGTGCAACTCTGTTGCGGAGTTGAGCAACCTGTAATCAACACAAAGCCTGATGCTTCCATCGCTCTTAACTACACACACCACTGGATGGGCACACGGTGATTCTACAGGGTAAATCAGGCCCTGACACAACAACTCCCGTATCTGCCTTTCTACCTCAGCTCTCATTTTGATAGGAACCCCGTACTGGTACCGAGGTGCTGGCCGACTTCCCGGAACCATTCTGATCTTATGCCTTCCAACTTTGCTTATTCCCGGCCTCTCCGAAAAAGCTCTCTGAACTGCTGGACACATTCGTGAACCCCAGAAACATCCTTTCTTTCCCTGCTGGCGGCAGCGCCCATGTCAGGCATCTCCTCTACGTCCCCAAACTCTTTGTCATCGAAAACGACACCGACAAGGTTCACGCCTACGACGTACGGTTTCAGGCTGTTCGCGTGGAGCCACCTTTTTGATCCATCTTCCATCTCAACCACGTAGCTATCTTTTCGTTTCCCCTCTAGTATTTTGAGTGGCCCTTTCCATGGGTATTGACCCTTAGCTCGGTCCTCATTCTGCATTAGCATAAGGTCACCACAGCGGAAGCTTTTTGGCCTCGCTCTCAAGTTGTACAGAGTGGCATACGCCCGTTTGTTTGCCTCGGATGCTCCTTTTGCTATCTCTTCCACTGCAGCCAGGCGTTTGCGCAGTTCGAGCAGATAATTCTCCGCTGGCCGGTTAAGCGCAATGGGAAGCCACCACTCTCCCGTCTAACTCTTCTCCAGTATGGCCAGCGGCCCCGTGGGTTGGCGTCCGTACAACAGTTCGAAAAAAAGCCACTCCCGTTGTCTCGTTAGGCACCTCGCGATAAGCCCAAAAAAGACACGGCACCATCTTATCCCAGCCCCGCTTGTGTTCGTCTATTACGTGTCTCAACATTTGTTTAAAGGTGCCGTTCCATCTTGCCACGAGTCCGTTGCTCTCTGGATGACCCGGAGTAGAGAACCTGGGCGACGCGCCCAGCCGAGAGACAAGTTCCTGAGTTAACTTGGCCGTAAAGTTCGTGCCTTGGTCAGACGAAATTGTCTCTGGAACATCCACCCTAAAAATATTTCTACGGGGGCATCACACACAGCTTTTGCTGTTAGAGACCTAAGGCACACCATCTCTGGCCACCTAGTGCACACATCCATCAAGCAAAGAGCGTATCTGTGCCCTGTTCACGATGGGGGTTCTATTGGGCCAACGCAATCCATGACGACGACTTGGACAGGCTCCGCCGGCCTTGTCAGGGGTTTTATCGGCACGCGATCCAATTTCCTTGGTACCGCATTTCTTTGACACCTGTCGCACTCTCGACAGTATTTTCGGATGTCCGCATCCATCCCCGGCCGATAAAATGAGTTCTTAATGCGCGGTCGTGTCTTATTTGCTCCCAAATGGCCGCCAACCTCTCTGTCATGTGCCACCTGCAGAACGGTGCCCCTTCTTTCCCTCGGCAGTACCAACTGGGTGATCATTTTCCCATTATTTTGTCGCTGTGGAACAACAGGCCATCTCTACTCTTCATCCATGACTCCCCGTTTTCGCATGCTGCCAGGAGACCGCCAGACTCTCATCTCCCAACTGCTCTGTTCGAAAGCTTATGCGAGTATCACCTTGATTTGCTTCTTCCTCGCCATCACTCTCTTCCTCAACCACCGCTGCTACACTCATCGCTGGCTTCTCCGCTGCTACACTCATCACTGGCCTCTCAGTAACGAGCCGCCGTTCTTCCTCAGCTTCCTTCTCCCTCTGCTTAACCAGCAGGTCGTGGTCACTGACTGTTAGCAAGCACTCCACCTCACATGTCTATTTATCGGCCACCGCACAAAGTAAGGAAACATGTGACCCTTGCATGTCTAGCCTGAATGGCACATACGCGAGCTCTGCCCCGATGCTGTGCCCAGAAGCTCCCTTTAGGATCACTTTCCCCCGGGGCTCGATGCGTTGCATCGGAAGCAAGGATCTCCTGACCACCGTTACATCCGCGCCTGAGTCTAGGCGGGCCCAAATGTGTGACCTTTCTGATGTTAGCCACACATCTCCAGTTGGGGCTGGAGCCGCCTGCCGCACCTTAGACTTAAAGTTATCAACGCGCGTCACGAGGTCACCGGGGGTACCGGGCTCTCTACTACTCTAAAGGCCATTTTTGGATCTGTGTCAGGGCACTCTCTTATCAGGTGACTGCGTCGGCCGCAGCGAAAGCATTGGCGTGGGTCTCGGGCCTTATCGCCCGCATGGACATCATCGGGACCCATGCAGTCTCGGGCGAGGTGACCCACTCGTCCGCAAACAAAACACTCACGCGAAGTGGTGTCCACCTCGCGGGGCGGGAGTTTACTGTCAGGGGCACAATACTTTCCATCACCTGCTTCAACACTGCTTTGTGGTGTACCGCCAGGTCCCTGTCCTGTTCCTCGCCATCCCTTCGGAGCATTAGAATTCGGCGGCAGAAATGGTGTACGTGGCTCCCGTCGACTTCCTTCTACCGCCTCTGCGACCTGTGCAAGATCCTCGAGACGCAAAATTTTTTGCTCTCTTGAAGTGCAACCTGCCGCTGAGCGTCTTGGGGGAGTGCAGCTTTCAATTTGTCGGCCACAACCAGCTCCTTCAGATCGTCTAACTTCTGGATCCCTCTACTATTAATATAATAGGAAAAGTAGTTGTGGAGCCGGCGTCCAAACTGACGCCAAGACTCGTTACAGCCCTTTTTTGCTGTCTCAAACATCTTCCTATACTCGGCGGAGCACAAACGCAGTTCCCTCAGCACCACTGACTTTAACTGGTTATAAGGCAACATCTCCTTCATGCCGCTTGCCATTATCAACGCGCTGACTCTATCAGTCAAGTACGGCATCAGTGTTACCGACCTGACCTCTTCGGGAACCTTGAGCGAGCTGAACCGCATTTCAACTGCGTCGAACCATCCCGGTACCAACCCTTCATCCTTGGGCATGTGTGGCAAGGCATTGCTGAACAATTTGGAGACGCCCGCGACGCCAGAATGGGTCTCCCTGTCGGAGTCCAGCGCCACGCCCTGAGATCGTAATTTGAGCATCTCCATCTCCACCTTGGGCCTTTCCAGTTTCGTTTGCTCGATCTTGAGCAACATTTTTGTATGTGACTTTCCTGCCGTCACACCTTCGCTCATCGTCCCCGCATCTGCTCCTGACGGAGTGGCACTCGCAGGGAGTGTACTCATGTCGGGAATTTTTGATTCGCGCAAGCACTGTGTTTTCGACCTCGTAAGCATACAGGGCAATGGGCAAAGCAAACTCGTCGTTCACTCACCCATTTGTTTCCGACCGCTCCCGTAGCAAAGGACACAGTGAGGAATTAATACTGTGCACTTGTAGCACACTAATTGGTTCTCCAAGTGTTCAACCGTTCGCAACACAATGCGGTACCTTGTTTAGTTCACACGCACCCCTCGCAACACCAACTCCAACGTTGTTTAGTTCACACGCACCCCTCCCAACACCAACTACAAGTCAGCCTACACTGGCAATGTCTCCAACGTCCTTCCACGTTCCCGTCCACCCTCGTCAGCGCTCCGTCTTCGTTTCTTCCCGGTGGACGCCAATACACGTCTTCCGCGCTCACTTTTCAAAGCTTCATGCGGCATCGGCGATCCCCTTCTCCACATTTCCTCCTCTTCCTAGATTTCTTTCGAAATTCGGCTACTCCTCTTCTTCCAGATTCGCCTTTTGCATCAACATTTTTTCCTCCCCTTGCGGGAAAACGTTCTGAGCCCGCTCAAAACACCGCGAGCTCTGATTCTTCACCACTTGCCTTCTCTTTCACGATTGGGGTCCAGCTCCACCGTCTGCTGCGACGTCGTTCGTGGTCGTCGTCCCGCAGTCGCTGCGTGTCCCAGATGTCCCTCCGTCGAACTCCTGTCGAGGCTGCGCCAGTCACGTTTTGCTCGGGTTCGTGACAACCCGTGAGGGGACACTGGGACTCCTTGCAGGACGGAAGGCTGTTTCGCTGTTTATTCACCGAACGCTGGCTTCCTCTACGACACACCGCAAAGGTTGCACACTTCACTTGCAAACGCTTTCGGCCACATGCCGGGTTTTCTGTCTCAAAACGCCAGACCACCTCACTCGTCGGCGTCCGGCTCTGAACTCCTCGCTCCTGCGCCCCCAACCCTTCCCGTCTTCCCCACCCCCTTAGAACAAAACAAACACAACAAGCCCATGAGCGGTGGCAACCCCGAGCGAGACTGTTTCTAAGAATTTCGGTGCCTCGACCTTCCCTCCGCGGGCGAAGGCCGGCCCGGAAGCCTCTGAGTTATTGCACTCCCAGTCTCCCGGGGCCACGAATGCTTTTTGCAGGCTCCGAATGCTTTTTGCAGGTTCCGAATGCTTTTTGCAGGCGAGATCAACCACTTTAGTTTGTTCTTGTTTTTACCGGTTCGTTGATGAGTGAGAGATTAACCACGTTAGTTGGTTTTGTTTTTACCTTTTCAGTGTTGGGACAGAGATTAGCAATGTTGGTTGTTTTTTTACCTTTTCAACGACGGGTGCACGCTCAGTGCAAGGAGCTGCTGGGGCCCGTGGGGCCCCCAAGTGACTGAGTTGGGCAACGTCCACGTTATCCCGTTGTAATGTTTTCTGTTTCTTCTGCGAAATATCGGTTTTCCTTTCGCCCTCGTATGTGTTCAATACTTCTCTTTGTGATTGAGGAAGTTCAGTCTGCCGGCGCTGCAGGCGATCCTCATTCCTGAAGTCCGTAGCTCGGCGTGGACTGTTACCAACCACTACATTACAAAGTCTCATGTAGCGCCATGTAGACCCAAAGGGTCTTAGTGTGGGGTTCACAAACGTCATGACAATATTTAATCATCTCGAGAAAAAATGTGAGAAGAAACGCTATCTGACGCCTCTCTCTGACTTAATAATGTAGTGGTTGAGCACAGTACATCCTGGGCTACGGAGTTGAGGAAATGGGGAGCGTCTGCTGCGCCGCCAGGTTGAGCTTCGTCAATCAGAAATAGGCGCATTGAACACATATGAGTCCGAAAGAAAAACAGATATTTCGCAAAGGAAACAGAAAAAGTTACAATGGAATAACGTGGACCTCGCCCAACTCAGTTACTTGCCCCCCCCCCCCCCCCCGCGCCCAAGCAGCTCCTTCCACTGAGCATGCACCCGTCGTTGAAAATATCATAACACAACTAACTAACATGGCTAATCTGTCACCCCTCGCTCAATAGGTAAAAGCAAAACCAAATAACGTGAGTAATCTCTCACCCATCGATGAAACGGTCAGAACAGAACCAACTGACGTTGTTACTCTCGCCTGCAAAACGCTTTCAGGGCCCCAAAAAACCGTACTTTCTAAAGGCCTAACGTTTTGTCCAACATCAGGTAAATTCGATGAATTCCAACTGTACAAGGACCTTGATGTGTTTTCCCGAAATATGCGCTAAAGGGATTACTTTCATGAACACGATCCGGGTGTGCAAAACATCGTGCCCATGTTACTAGACAAATTTTTGAACGCAACGACCAAAGGGAGAAACATTTGAACCGCTACGTATCCGCGTTACAAAAGGACATAATTAAAGCGTATTCTATACACCGACCCGAAATGAGCTGAGAAATAATAGAGACATCGTGATCAAACGGGCGGACAAGGGTGGCGCAATAGTGGTCCTGGACAAAGCTGACTACCTTCAGGAAGGGTTCTGCCAGCTACGTGACGCTAACTTTTACAAAAACGTCCTTACTGAGCCTACAGCCGAAACTCAAAACGAAATCAAGGAAACAAAGACGTTGCTGTTGACAGACAAAAAGATAACTACTGCTATATAGACAGCCATGTCGCCAAAATAAGCAGAACCCGGGCTTTTTTGTATGCTTCCTTAAAGGCACAATGCGAACCTTCCTGTCCGCCCTATAGTCTCAGGCAACGGCACTGAAACGGCAGAAATTTCTAGCTGCTTAACTGCCTCATTTGCGACATTCCAACAAAATTTTCTTTCTACATTAGGATAACTATCACTTTCTCGGCGAAATTTCAAACCTGGAAATTCCCCCTGGAAGCGCTCTCGTTACCATGGATGTTTGCTCACTCTATACGAACACCCCACATCAATACGGCATAGCGGCCACTGTTTCAGCATTCCAAAACAAGGATCCCTCGATAGACGTCGATAAGGATACACTTTCGGCTCTTCTCTGCCTAGTATTGAATCAGAATAACTTCGATTTTCACAAAAGGCATTATATTCAACTCAATGGAACAGCAATTGGAACCAAAATGGCCCTAAATTATGCAAAAATGTTGATGGCATCACTGGAAATTCCCTTTCTGGAGGACTGCCCTATGAAACCCTTATTTTACAGAAGGTTTCTAGACGATATATTTCTTGTGTGGAGCTCCGAAAAAAAATCCTCGTAAATTTTATCGAGAATCCTAATGCAGTTCACCCTTCAATCAGTTTCCCCCATGATATATCTGACCACGAAATTGCTTTCTTATATGTTACCCTGTCTGTGGAGAACAACCCGTTTTCCACAACACGATACAGGAAGCCAACGAACGGGTAGATACCTCAAATTTCATATTAGCCATCGCCGGCACTGTAAGTCTAGCATTCCATACTCTCAGGCGAACAGATACCTCAAAATGTGCTCCAACGGCTCTGCCGTTGACAGGCATGCGCAAGAACTCAAAACCCCCTTCTGTAACAGAACTACTGTGCAAATGTCGTTGACCATGCAATGGAGGAAGCCGGAATCCGCAATCGCACTGCAGCTTAATCAGGGCCGAGCCTACAACGGACTGACAGCGCATCTCAGACCAACCTTGTACTGACCTACTCAGCAACGACTCCCCGAGTTAACAACTAACTTAGCAAACATTGCAACGTAATAAAACAGAACAATCGGTTGTCCAAAATTTTTGAATGACCACCCAGAGTCGTGTACCGACGAGAAAAAAATCTTGGGAAATTAATAGTGAAGGCTAAGACAGGCCCACCAGAGAACCAACTGGGTTTCCATCCTTGTTGAAAACTACGCTGCAAGTTTTGTCCTCACATTGTGCCAACAAACAAGGGAGAGTCAAGCGGTTCTGACTTTGTGCATAACATATACGTAAACTGAAATTGCGACTCAATCAACGTGGTATACAGACTTCGGTGCGACGCCTGCAGCATGGAATACACTGGTCAAACCGGAACAGCATTCCCATTGCGGTTTAAAAATCAGGGGTCAGACGTGGCTTCGGAACAAAATCTACCACTTCCACGGCAGCTCCGACTTCCCAGCCACAGCTTTGAACACATCAAGGTTGTGCTGCTCCAAACAGGCTTCCGAAATAACCTTGATCGGGAAAACATGGAATCCTTTTTCATATAAAAGTTCAAATCACCCACAGATAGACTCAACGAGACCGCAGGAAGGCTCTTGTCCCCCAAGTGCGTGGTAATGTGCTTCAGCCGTAAACATGTAAATTCGGAATTTTCTTATCACCTAAACAACACTGCGCTTTCCCATACTTCATCGTACAAGTACCTTGGTGTTCTTCTTTCAGCCGATCTTTCATGGGTCCCTCATATCACGTCTTTATGCGCCAAAGCATCACGTTCGCTGTGTTATCTACGTCGCAACTTGCGAAATTCACCTACTAACATTCGTAAACTCGCCTTTCAAACACTCATCCTGCCACAATTAGAATTCGCCTCGCCAATCTGCTCGCCTCACCACAACTACGTAATAAATATGATGGAAATAGTACAAAATAGAGCAGCCCGGTTCATATCACGTAACTAAACAATCAATCCCAGCGTAACACAAATAAAACTAGACCTGACTCTTCCTCCATTAGACAGTCGCCGTAATATTGCTGCTTTATGCCTTTTCCACAAATATATTTTCACCCATAAACGAACCCGGCTAGCACTTAAAATACCACATTGTTTTTCACGCAGAATACATAATCAGTCCAGTTTCATGCGCATATACGGTAAAACCAATGCATTTAATTCATCTGCACTGGCTCGTGTCATCCGCCTTTGGAATGATCTGCCTTATAACATTGCCACCATATCTAACCCCGAAACATTTCGCCGTCAGCTACTCCTGCATTACACAATTCAATGCTGTTAAAATATTTTCGTGTAACACCCATTACCAGGATTTTCGTGTATGTTGTGTATGTGTGTGTGTTTTTTTCTCTCACAAATTGTAGGCTACAAGTGTTCATGTACGGTGAAAAAGTGATCGCCTTGTTCTTGCAAAATATGTATAATGCATTTACATTTTGTTGTTACGATGTTCGTGTCTTCAATTTATGCTTTGTATTGTTATTACGTTTTCACACCCCCCCTTACTCCATGCCCTCCAGTAGGGCTTGTAAGGTTTCTATGAATAAGTAAATAAAGGAAATAACCGAAATACCTTCGTATCTTAATTGATACTCCTGTTGAAATCAAGCAACTTTCTTTTATAGCAGTATTGAGTGGCATCGTCAGCTAACAAATTCAAAACCTTACATTAAGTGAGCACAGTGTCTGGGGCGGGCCATGCCTGCGGATAATGTCCGAGAACATGTGTGCAATTTTTCTTTGTTTTTTGTTGTTTTTTTTTGCGTGTCATACTTATGTTCGCCCACTTTTCGGCCAACTCTGAGGGTAATGGGAGTTTAGGGGCAGCCCAGTAGGCCGCCCCCAACTAGGCCGCTTCACCTTGTTTATTGCCTTGAAATCTGCGAAATAACACGTGTCTATTCTTTTCCATTGTTGATCCCTTCGCTCAAGAACTACAAAAGTATTGACGCTTCTTTTCTCAGTTGCTAAATCGACTACCTTAGCTACGCGGTAGTCCAGGTTAAATTCGTTGGCGAGAACCAATTCTTTTACTTACATTTTTACAAGAAACCCGTATTTTTTGTTGACGTGAAATTTTCCTTGGCTTTGTAAAGTATCCTTTCTAAACGCAGCCTGTACACTAAGTTGTTGAAAACGTGAGCTGTTAATTATAGGGTAAATTTCACATTGATAAGGAGCGTGTACTTCGGCAGGCTCATTATTGCCTAACAATTAAATTGAGTTCTCTGGAGTCTCCTTTCTGGCGAACAAGAACCTGGCTGTTTTTTTGCTGCTAATTATAGCCACAACGGCGTCTGCGACACGGCTGCGCGTAAGTGGAGCTATATCATCACTGACGTGGTTGCATAGAGACGAGGCGGCAAGAGTGCAGAAAAAAAAAAACTTTTTAAACCCGCCGCTGTGGCTCAGTGGCTAAGGCGTTGCGCTGCTGACCACGAGATCACTAGTTGAATTCCCGGCCGCGGCGGCCGCTTTTCTGATGGGAGCGAAAAGCAAAAGCTCCCATGTGTTCGAGACTTCGGCGCACGTTAAAGATCCCCAGGTTGTCAAAATTATTCCGGAGCTTTCCACTACGGCGCGCCTCATGGCCAGCGTTGAGTCGGCGCGTTATGCACTCCAATCAATCAATCAATCAATCAATCAATCAATCAATCAATCAATCAATCAATCAATCAATCAATCAATCAATCAATCAATCAATCAATCAATCAATCAATCAATCAATCAATCAATCAATCAATCAATCAATCAATCAATCAAATCAATCAATCAAATCAATCAATGAATCAATCATTCAATTAATCAGTCAATCAATCAATCCATCAATCAATAAAAATACCTTTTAACAGAGGAGCTGTTCAAGCTTGGGTTCCACAATCCCTGGTGTCACGAAAAGCTCAATGCACCAAAGTTGAGCAGAGGCAAACGCAAGCCCAAGAAGGGTGAGGAGATGTGTTGACAGGGCAAGGAGCTGACTAGGACGCGTGTCGAGCGTATATTCGGCTTGGGAATATATTCGGACGTATACTCGGCTTGGGAAGCGCGCGTAGGTCATTGGCAGCACGAAGGGGTGGCGCAAAGTATGATGTGCAGGTGTTCTTATAGTTGAGAAATGGCGTGCTCTCACAAGCATCCCTGTCCGTTCTACGAATAAGATGAGCATTACAAAGTAAATCTAGTATCTGCGGTTCTTTCTGTTGTCGGCTGTGAAGTGCGAAGGTGGCAGGGTATTTTCGCTTGTTTGTTCGGCACTTTCTGAGCGCAAAGATGTTATAATGGGTAGACATTTCCGAGAATAACCATTTTCGAAATTTTGTGCGTGAAAAAAAAAAAAAACCCTCGGAAGTCTGCTTTGGTTCTTTTCAGTATTCGTAGCTTCCGTACAAAATAAACAATTAGGAAAGGTAGTGTCACTTATTCCATATATCCGACACCGGTAACAAGTGGGCCGCGTGCCGCATGTGGCCCACAGTGCGGAATTATACGGCCCCAGGAACGACGTCAGAGCTCACCACGTCCCGCTGTTACCCTTATCTGAATTCCCAGTGCCAGTTTTGGCATCACATAATATTAGAAAGGAAGAAAGATAAATCCCTTTCAGTGAGCATCGTTCCCCATCTTAACAATCCGCGAAGTATAGTTTCCACTGTCATTATTTTTCACACGTCCATAAAAGTCTGCCCTGAAGATTTGGCTTCCTTGCACCACTTGTCGGCTTCATCCAACTCCGCCATCCGCCTCAAATGGTCTCCGACCTCGGGCCTATATGTTCCTTAGAAGCTCAAATAATTTTAAATGTATCTCAGGACGAAAGATATTCACCCTTAGGTTTTGGTAACGTATTTTCTCGTAATCTTATTTACCTCCAAATACGTCTATCAATCGTTTCACTTCGACATCCCCTGCTCTTTTTTTACGGCGATTGTGGTTCTTACCCAACGCATTCGATGAACCTTGCAGTTTTCAGAGAGTATGGGAAACGTCAGGTATTTGTTTGATACTCCCTTGACAAACCTGAAATCTTGGCTAAAAGAAGTTCCCACGAGCCAGCCGTCCTGAGTATCCCGCACAAAAATGACGGCTTCGTCGTTTTGCTCCAGGCCTGACGTCTGGAAACTAGTTTTCACTTCTTCTCCCGTGTCCTGATGAAGTGAAACCCCCAGGCTGAAAAAAGTGCGTTACATAATATGTTGAAGAAAATGGATAAGCGAAAATCTTATCGGCTATAGGGCGTAAATCAAGCGTCACATCTGTTTTTATTTGCTTTGTCGATTTCATTTATTTAGGTCACACGGAAAATTTATTCATGAATATTTTCGCAGCCTGCTTCCACCGCATTTCGGTACCTCGGACGTAAATGCGCAGATCAAAATTGCTCAGAGGAAAAGGTAAGAGATGACGAGCAACGTTAGAGCTATCCATGTATGCTAACCTTTATTCGTCGTTTTCAGAATTCCTCATTCACCCTAAAGCTAAGCCGAAAAAAAAACACAAAAGAATAAAAGTGACTGATTCGTGACAAAAACTCTCCGAACGTGCTCGGTTGATAAGTTTCAGTCCTTTTATTTGCGCACTTGCGCTTCTACGTGGCGTTTACTTCATAATTGTTCGGGTTTTTAAATACGAAAAGTGAAAAGCACACAACAGCTGTTTCCGGTATTCTCATATCGACAAAAAATCGTGCACCCAGATGTGATGTTCATAATTCTCCTGGTGAGACGCGCAGTGTGAGATGATGTCAGTATATTTATTAGTTCTGTGCCCCTGGATGTGGAAGGGAACTACTACCTTTTTATCCCTAGATATGAGTAATCCTCCGAATAATAAACAACAAAATAGAACGCAAATTTTTTTCACTGCATACTTAAATGAACTGACCCTAATAAAATAAGTGCAGAATCTAGTTTAAAGTCGCTTGAGTGATAAAATGGGCCGGATGTCTTCGCACTTTGTAGTGTTTCTCGTATAAAGACGATGAATCTCTTCAATTCTTGCAGAAACGCCTTTCGTTCAAATCAACGCGTCTGTTCACGCTCTTCCTATCCCGTGTTGCTTTGTCGTAGAGCACAGGCGCTTTTGGGAACATAGTAGTGAATGCGATTCGTCACATTACAGCTAATCAGAGAAAGCTGCTTGCAATGTTTACGATTAGGCAATTGCTTTGGAACAAAGCACAATGCAAGCAAATAACCTTATAACCTTAATAACGAGTACTAGAAACAGGAACCAATGAAAACTGTAAGTTACGCAAAATGTAATTAAGGCCGAAAAATCCCAAGTCCCCGTCTGTTAAACAAATTTTGGCGGATTTGTAAGCACGGGCGTAATAGGTTTACGCGAAAAGGAGGCAACCTGTGACAAAGCAACGGGGAAGGGGCATCGTGCATTCCAGGACGCCAACAAAAAAAAGGCATGCCACCGTACTTGGAGATGAGGGTTTGTGCGGCACCTTCTCATGACAGTGTGTTAGGCGGCAGCAGGCAGCGGGCAGTGGACAACAAGCAACTAGGGATGAACTCCAGGTAGAAAGCACCAGCTGGTGCAGTGGCGGTTTACGTCAAAGGACTTGTTTCCGGCACACTGTACTTTCTGTTGCGGGTTGCCCAGGTGCGAGATGGACCCCGCACGAGCTCGGCCCCAAAATGCCCGACGAGCTTTCGGGTATTTGCGGTCTTTCGACTTCTGCTGGCGTATTCCTTATATAGAAGTGAATTTTTCCTGCTCGATTGTGGCAGGCCCTCCTATGCTGGCCTTGGGCGGGCTCATCACTTTGTGTAAGCATGCGGTGTTTTTTTACCGAAGTGGTCACATAAAAGGATATCCTTAAATGATCCCGCTTGGGGCCCGCACTGTTGTCGTCGCTGCCAGTGCCAGCCGAAGGTGTCGTTTCATACAAAAATGAGTTCCAAAAAACTGCCTATTAGCATTGAAAAAGGTCCAGGCGATCGAAGAAAGTGGCAGCTGCAGTTGGGAGCCGCATCACCTGACACAAGGAGAACATCACTGATAACAGCAACCCGAACGTCTTATAAAAGCCAGCAAAAACCTCCAGCACTCGCGATGTCGTGTCTTGCACTAGATACAAAAACGGTGCTTGAGGATACAGTGGGCGCCGACGCAATGGTCTGCTTAGTTTGAGGAATAAACATAGTACCTCAGGGTACTACCACGGTAACCCCCTATTCGCTCAAAACTGCTTAACTGCTGCTGCACAGCTTTTTATGGTGAAGTTTTCTGATGCCTCCATAAAACTCATTGCTGATGGGAAGGAACGGGTGGCATTGACACCTCCTCATGTGAAGAATGTATCAATAAGAGGCCAACGCGGGCTGCAGTTTTTCCCTCACCTGCAAATGGAGCAAGGGGTCACAGCAAATAAGTTATGAACTCAAAAAGTGTGTTGGTGCAAGCTTGTTGGAACATAACTGAATATGGAATAAGAGCGCTAAAATGTGACAAAAGAACGTCACAATGCTGGGCGCTGACTAACAACAACGAGTATTATTGCGCCGTGGCGGAATATATACCCTCGGAAAACACGAAAAGAAAGAAAACGGAGACAAACATTCAACGAATACACAAGGCGCATGTGCGAAAATAACATTCATTGATCAAGATAACTAAGTTCTTTTTCTTACAATTCAATGGATGGCTTACTGACAGATGAATCACCCCGCTTGTGGATGACATGTGCTTCGTAGATTTTCCTGGCACTTTTTCCTTTATACTTTCTTAGCACACGTGTCTGCTCGAAAACAGGGGTACATTTACGATCCGCACAATCCGCACAGTGAAGAGCCAAATTACTGCCAGTATTATTTTTCAGTGTGTTCGCGTGTTCTCGCTGCCTATCTGTTCAGACACCGCCCTGTTTGGCCGTGTATGATTTACCACAGGACAACGGAATGTCATAGACTACACCAGACGAGCATTCAACGAAACGCTGGGCGTGGTTCTTTAAGCAGAACTTGGTGCCAGTTCTTTCCCAGTTAACTTTGGCGCACAACCCACTTAGTTTGTTCGGTAAACACAACGGTCACTCCGGCTCGTGCTGCAGCCTTTTTTAGACTGTGGGAAACACCATGAACGTAGGAGATCACTGTCAACTTCTTCCGGTCTATCACTTGGCGCTCTTTTGTAGGGTTTTGGCTGCGTATTTCCTTAAGGAGGGTCTCACACACAGTAATTTGGGTCTTCACTGTGCGGATTATGCGGATCATAAATGTACCCCTCTTTTCAAGCACACACGTGTGCTAGGAAAGTATAAAGGAAAAAGTGGCAGGGAAATCTTCGAAGCACATGTCATCCACAAGCGGAGTGATTCATATGTCAGTAAGGCATCCATTGAATTGTTAGAAAAAGAACTTAGTTATCTTGATAAATGAATGTTATTTTCGCACATGCGCCTTGTCTATTCGTTGAATTTTTGTCTCCATTTCTTTCTTTTCGTGTTTTCCGAGGGTATATATTCCACCATGGCGAAATAAAACTTGTTGTTGTTAGTCAGCGTCCAGTCTTCTCACGTTCTCTTGTCCCGTTTTAGCGCTGTTTTTCCATATTCAAATAAGTTATAATTACCTGCAAGGCGCAACGAATAAACGGCAGTAAGCTGTCTTGATCTAGATTGAACATAACGCTTTGGAAAAACACCACATTCAGACACAGACGGTGCAGCACTCTTTCAGACTGCTAATGGAGTCCACGTGAAAACCGGAATATTAGGTGGAGATCACTAGCATCTAGAGGTAGAGACTCGCAGTGAGGGCACTGCCACTCAGGTATTTGTGCAGTCCACCCAGTTTTAATTGTAAGGGCGGTAATGCCCTTTCGATAGAGTGGAAGCTGGTTGTGTAATTCTGCAAACAGGTTGAGGTAATGGCTGCGCCAAATGTTTCGTCCTCCTATCCCCAGGTGACCAGACAGCCACTGAAGAAAGTTAGCCTGCGCCCACTGTCATTGATTGAATTGCAGCAATTTAACTCACAAGCCGAAACCATTGTTGGACAAGCATGGTGTCTTACAAGTCCTCTGAAGAGACACATTCATATTCAGCTGGTGTAAAACATTACCACACCGTCTCACTGTTGTCATGAAATAGATGGCGGAAAAGTGGCTCTCCCTGTGCACTTGGAGAAAATGCTGGAGTGTAAAAAGAGTCGGAGGTCAGGAAACAGTACCAACACAATTTTCACTCACAAGTAGGGAGATGTCACAGAACTTAAGAATTACAGACCCATCAGCCTACTCCGGTGGTGTGCAGGCCCTTCACAAAGGTCATCGTTAACCGCATACACGTCACCCAAGATTTCTGACAACCCAGAGAACGCGGCAGATTTAGGACAGGCTGGTCATCGTTTGGTCAGATTCGTGTCGTCAATCAGGTAGCAGAAATTTCAAATCGCGCGCCATCAGCCGCAAAGGGTTCGCACAACATCCGACAGACGGCGACGAGTGTACTGGCCAGTAGGAAGCCGCAGTGAAACATGCCCCTCGCGAGGGGCACGATCAAATGCAGAGCATTTTCGGGGGCCCATGACGTTAAGTAGTTTGCGTTACGTTAATGTTGTTGCACTTGTGGCAACTGCTGACGAGAGAGTGCTCGTCAGCAGTAATTTGAATGAGTCAACGATATAAGGCGCGTATATAGCGTCTGATTCTGTGTCGGCTTTGTGGCGCAGTGGTTACAGCACAATGTACATAGCGCTCCGCCCGCAGGGTCGAGGGATCGAAACCTGGCGTCGGATAGCATTTTCTTTCTATATAGTGGGGACAACGACGATGCGGACTACGGACGCCAACGCGGGTGACATCGTGAGTTACTGAAATGATCTGCATTGAAAAGCGATGATCCAAAGCGCATACACTGCTTCCTTGGCTTGCAATACTAGTGTTGAAACGATCATCGTCATGGTTCCCCGGAGCATGAAGACGGTGAAGAAGACAGGTAGATGCAACAGAGAGGCTGAACTCATAGCTTGCGTCTGGAGCTGGCTTCTCGTAGCATGAGGCGTGTCCCTTGCACAGTGAAACATCGAACGCCCGTCACCTGGGGTCCACGCAACTAAACCCTCTCGCTCTGTTTGTCCGATTACGAGCTTCACTTATCTGTTCCGGGCACGCCTTGGCTCAACAGAGTCTGGCGCCGACGACCCTCGCGAACCGCAGGCGGGACCTTCTGAGAGCATCGAGGCATTTCAGCCACCATGTAGAAACTCAAATTAAAGAGCACATCGAGGCGGGCACAAAGCACAAGGATCTTCTATGAGGCAAGCGCCGCCGTCACCGATCCTTGCGCAACAACCGACCAGCTAATGTCGCTTTAACAGAGGCTCAAGGGGAATAACGGCGACCTTAATAAGTTCAACAAATAACTCGAAGCTTACATTCAGAGTCAAGGGGCACGCTAGGCCGAAGATGTGACGGTGATCGAGTTCCAAGATAAGGCGACACTCCGCGTCTCGCTGAGCTAAAATGCCAGAACGACGCCTTTCCCAGGCAGCTGGACCTATGCCTAATCCCGTAACGAACGTGGCGCCCCTAGTCACTGCTACGACTTTCGAGAGAACCTGCGCAAGGTTTGTTGAAACTGACCATCACTCCTTTATAAGGTGACCTGTGCTGACGGAATGGTTTTTGGATGTAATTCGACCAAAGGATAAACAAAAATTACGGCATTTCAGCTTGTGCGAAATTCAACTACCTACAAACGTTTTTGAAAGGAGATGCTGGTTCAGAAATCGGAGGGCTATGTACGAGAGAGGCCTGGTACAAGGATTGTCTTGTAGTGCTGGAAAAAAAACGTTTCGGTCGTCGGCGACGCCTCGTGCAGGAATATTTCGACAGGCTTCCAATGATTAACCCGATCATTTTTTCAAGTCGCCTTCGCAAGCTCATCCACCAGTATTACTAAGCATGTTGAAACCTTGAAAAATTGCAACGCTGAAAAGAAGACATCAAGGAAAGAACCACGGGACGAGCGCTTACTCACTACTGAAGTTTAATGAGGGAACATAACCACCTACAGAAACATAAAGAAACATAACATAAAACCTCCTACGTAAAGAAAAATAACCTCCTAGTCACCAGACCACGCATGCGTCAACATGCGGCAAGATTCAGGCCTAGAACACCACGGCTCCAAGGTCCTTCCTTTCGTCAGAGCTCACA
Organism: Haemaphysalis longicornis; assembly: GCF_048455015.1. Taxonomy (NCBI): domain Eukaryota; kingdom Metazoa; phylum Arthropoda; class Arachnida; order Ixodida; family Ixodidae; genus Haemaphysalis; species Haemaphysalis longicornis. The sequence continues at coordinate 75,581,711 of NW_027526233.1, read as the reverse complement.
GACATTGTGTTGCGAGCTCTACCGCACGACATAATTCTCCCCTACCACCGCACGGGCGCTGCTGAAGTGTCAACACCTAAGCAGGGCGCACCTGAGGAAGTCCCGACAGACATAGACCATCTTCTGAACTTCTTTAGCCCAGAGCAAGAGAACATTGCAAAGAGCCCCTTCCAGAGTCAGAGTGTTGGAGACACTTGCATAAATATTAGGCAGAGAAGAACACATGCTTTAGAGACTCCAAGTCCACGTCAAGTGTTCTTCATAATAAGTGTCCTCCTTCATTACTGCGGTGACGCGCGTGCATTCTGCAAGCGAGAAGGTCAGATTAAGGAGTGTTGTCATCCGGATGTACTTTTGGAGAAGAAAAACCGAATATTATCGAAGAAGATACGATACTTTCGCTGCGCACTAGAATGGCGCCGATCACGTGACGGTAACGGTAAGATTACCTGCAATGCGGGTGACAGTTAACATGCATCAATCATTTTAAACAAGCGGAAACGCAGTGATTGCGACTTTTGTAATTAAGGAAGTGCAAACCAACGCACAACGGTATGCGCATCAGTCAGAAAAATAGGAAGTTGAAGATACAAGTGACTACGTTTCACCGCAAACTCTTCTGGCCTGCTGTACGTCAAAGTTATATTCGACGTTGGCAGATAGCTTACGTTCGTGAAAGAAGATATTACCACACACCTCAAGCTGAAAACCATATGAATAATGGATATCCCTCTGGACACGTTCGCTAACGCCAAAACTCAACCGGCAGCGAGGGGCCGGATCGTCGAGGTTTGATAGGAAACCAAATTTCAGACAGCTAGATAGTGCTTAGCCCCACATAAGTACCGCACATGTGCCAGGACATTGAAGGCTGGACAATGGATTTGACCTTCTTTGTGGCTTGCAAAACATCGGGAAAGGACATTGCTGACGAACGTCTTCACACTGACACCATCAATTGTGGTGGCATAAGCAATCTCATTGGATCGGACCAGATGTGGACCATATTATCTGGGGAATTGGTAAGTTACGGAAAAAACGGCTCTGATTACTAAGGCCCGAAACTTGGATGGTCATTTCAACGTAGCAGTACCTAGGTGACAGTGAAAGCAAACACTTCGCTCGGTGGTGTGAGTTTTGAGGGTCAACTTAACCAGCCATGACGAGATCCTTCTATCGATTTGGGAAGTCAAATGTCTAGGCATCTTAATCCATGCAGTAGTGGCACCGCAAAGAGCGTAGCGTTAGAGCACTAAACGACAGACGTCTCCTTACGACATGGCCGATACGAAGTGCCGCTGCCATGGAAATTTAATGTCGAGGTTTTGGGCAACAGACACATTATATCGCAAAGTTTCGCGACAGAAATCAACTATGTAACGGCTGCAGGGAAACCTCATCCTTCAAGTCTAACGTATCTGAGCCCTTTCTTGGACGGGGCCGGATTTTTCGGGTCGGTGGATGCTTAGTATATTTAAAGGCGGCGGAGATGCAGAAACACCCAATAATAATGCATGAAAATCACTGAGTTCCGCCTCTGGTGGCAGCTAGAGCCAACACTCAAGTTCGACGCGGCGGCATGAGAGACACGATGACACAACGCAGGGAGAAGTGCTGAATTTAGGGTGCAAAATCTTTGTTTAAGCGGGTGATGAACGACTGCCTTCTGTGCAACCGGTTCCGAGCTGGGACAGGAGATGCCCCAACTTTACCGTCTCAAATGTTCGGCTTAGTCGACAAATACCTTTCAGGTTGTAGGAATTACGTTTGCCGGGCCACTGTACGCATTATCACCAGGCAGCCACTCTAAGTGCTACCTCTCTCCCTTCCCGCACACTGATTTACGAGTGCTTCACTTGGAGTTAGTCTCTTCATCACAGCAGAGACCTTGTTACTCAGCTTTCAGTGATGTATCCCGCCGAGTTTACCCTGAGGAATTTTACTTTTAAAACGCTCGAACTTTCAAAAAAGCCTCAGTAGACGTAAAATGAGTCTGCCGACTGCTCTGAGACGAAAATGTCCCTGAGCGTTTAAGCAATGCGAGGATCATTTAGAAGTTCGTTTTCCCTGATGCCCCGTGGTGCGGTGGTGGTGGGAGCGGCTTGTAAGGACCGTTGGAAGCAACGGAAGGGTACTCGGGAGAGTGAAGCTCGGGTTTAAAAATCTGGCTACCATCCTCACCGAAGGACAAGCCGTTGTGAGGTCTGTAGATCTTACTTCCGTTGAATCGCACATTGCGCCGCCTTTTGCTCTCAATCCTGCCGATTTCATCATTAGCTGGAAACTCACGTATGTGCTCAACAAGAGCGACTTGGGCAACACCACAACCACCTGCCATGTGGAGGTGTCGGTATTGAGAACACTTTACAGAGCCTTTCTAAGCAAGGTGGATGAAAGAACACCTGTCGCAGCTTTGTGCTGCACATTTTTAAAAGAAGAATGCGTGAAATGAAGAGGCGTGGTGTTAGTGTATTAAGAAAAGACGCCACGCAAAATGTGGAAACTAGATAGAGTTTAGCAGGTCTTTAGTAAAACCGAGGCTCTCATCCGTTCTTGCAAGATCAAGCTGCAAGAAACACATTTAACAACGACACCAATAGAACGACTTTACCCTCTTGAATTTTTCGCCTAGGCGTTTTCTCGTGACTCGGAATGTGCGGAAAATATTATTCCCATTGTTTTCTGCAGCATGAATACGACGAAGACAGCCAGACACGACGGAGAGGCTGGCTCTCAAAGCACGCTTCTCACAGCACTAGGCCCGTCCCTTGCACAGTCCAACATAGAACGCTCATCCTGGGTGAAACGAAATATATCATCTTCCTCTGTTTCACGACGAGCTTCTTTTCTCGGCTTTCACCACGCATTGGCTCAACAGTACAATGAAGGTTCACTCCGAATGTGAAGCCGGTTATGGGTGGTAAACAAGACACAAAGACACTGTTTCAATGCTGAATCCCAGGAATCTGCGTTGTGCTAAAAAGTACCTTACTTGGGCCACAAAATATTTGCGTAAAAAGGGTGACGCGCAAACTTCCAACCACCATGCCCTTGTCTGCTCTCACTTGGTAGGTGTCTCCGCTTTTGCGAAATTATTTGGTGCAGTTTTGGAGCACCAAGACGCCCCAAATGATTCCCTTATGTAGGCACTGATTGGGCAGACACCTGGCCTCACGGAGCAATATTACGCACACATGAACGGATGATTCCAAACCAAAAATTGGCGCCAGTCACCGACACCATTGTAGATGAAATATTCTGCAGCTACACCTGGCCTCCGCGGAACCACCTGCTAGAAGGGAATAGCGATTCAACGTTTCCCCTGAACTTTCAATACTTCCGCAGTAGTTTCACCTCTACCTCGATTCAATCTCGTGGGCATGACCAGCTTTTTAAGGTTTTAAAATACGCCAGTCAAGTTACCAAAGTTTTGTACGGAAGAACTTCTGTTGTGTAGGTGTAAAATTTATCATTTTTAATCACAATGTTGAAGCGAAGCTCCTAAAGCGACTCCTTTTTGTGTCTTACTGATGGCGTATAGCGCTTAAAAACGCACTGGTTAAAAAAAGCACACTTTCTGTAATAATGATAATTAACGTGGTTGTAGCGAATGAAAAAAAAAACAATTTCTGTGCTTGGAAACCTGGGTTTCTAAACATACGAGCCCGACGTCTACGCAATTGCGCCATTCCGACACGCAATATGCAGCTTTCGTGCGAAGGGGATGCATGTAGGTGCAAACTTCGAAGAATCATGCAAGCATCAGTCTAACGATTACGATAGTTGAAAGCGAAGCTTAATTTGTGCGGACCTTGATGATAGGACTTCTCACGCATGCCCCGTTTAGTCAGCACCGAACGTTGTTCTTTACGCTCCACCATTCCAAATACCAGCCGGATTTCTTGGCTGTCTTTTGCATCGTCCTTTCAGCCTGTTTCGTTTCAGCAGCCTTCATACCACCACTCGTTTTCGTTTTCCCCTATCGGAAAATGCAACGGTTCAAAGTCAAAACCGTTGAGATGAGAAGTCCAAACCCAATGCTTGTCAAAGTACGAGCTGCGTAAGTCAAATTCCAAACATTTTGCGCATAATCAAAGTTAGACGACAACCAAGAAACTCCTTCGGAAGAAACAATTTGCTCAGCCATCGCCGTCGTTAGACGCAGAAGTACATGATTTATAGTCGTGCCCCACTGGTATCTTTTTTTGTGCATTGGAATGTGCCAATTTTATGCAACCAACACTTTGCGATGACAGTGTTTTGGCTTTTCTTGACTGCAGAATACTCGCTTCTGTATACAACCTTCATAATAAAAGTAGTAACAAAATGGAATAGAATTGCAAATAAATGTTGGACGGACTAAATTAAAAGCAGAAGTAGAAAGATTGGCAGTGAATGGGCTGCGCTACGAACTGTGTGCGGCTTGAGCAAAACGAGAAATAGTGGCGGCACTAAGGACGCTGAGGTGAATCAGATTGGAAGGAGAAGGAGGAAAAAAGACTTTATTTCTTTATTAGTTCTGGAGTAGTGCCCGTGAGCGGTCTTCTCAGTACAGAACACCCTGGGCGGTCGCGGCCAGACGGGCTCTTTTAACCAGCCGAAGCTGATCGCCGGGGTCCGGGCTGACAAGCATGCGTTCTCACTGGTCAAGGTTAGGGAGGGAATAGGGGAGAGGGATGGTGTATGGGAGCACGCCCAAATTATATGGTTGAGTGTGCAGTGGCGGTACTTGAAGGTGGCGGAGTAGGAGGTGGGGTGGATGGCGTGGAGGAGCTCGCCGTGTGGGTAGGTGTTGGTTTGAAGGTAGTGGGAGGTAGTGGCTCCTTCCTTAGTCAACTTGTCGGGGGGCGGGGGCAAGATGTGGCATTCGAGGCGGTAATTCCCGAGGATGTCTTTTAATGTGTGATGTAAAGTATGGTATGCTTCCGACGGTGCTGCTAGATTTTTGGTGGGGAACACCCGGTATATATGCGGACGGCTGGCATCATGAGCCGCCTTCTTCCCCTGCAGAGACTCATCCCCTGGGGTGCAGAGAATGTGCAGTATAGAGAACGATGAAACTTTTTTGCTGGTGCATGGCGTAATTAATAGAAAGATCAGCGTTTGACACTTAGTCAACGGTACGCCTGCGGAAGGCGGTAAGCAAGAGCCGCAAATGTTCCGGCTTCACTATCGGCGACGTCGGCAGGGTGCAGTGCGTAAACACACGTTGAGATTACCAGGCCGTGGCATTGTTGACTGCGGCTTACCGAGCTTGTGGATGAACAGAACCATTCTTCCGCACGTGTAATCGTCTTGCGTCTCCCAAGTGCTGTTGAACGCTACTGTGGCTGCCCCGATGGCAAAATCTTTCATACCGGGTGGTGTCTATCAGTGCGGAAGAACGCAGGCTTGCTTGTTATTGTGAACTTTTGTGTGAGCTTTCTTGGAGCTACGAAGCATTTTTGTACAATTTAGCTGACTGCGTGTGAACGTTTTACTTCTATCCAACCGCTATGATTCTTTTTTATAACGCCCAACTATTGAATCTAAGGTAAAGTGTGCCATTTATTTGAAATATACTCATTGGAACTGTGAACATCAAGTTACGGCGTATCTCGTTTAGGGAAGAACGCTTTGTTGGCGTGTGCCTAAAACCGTGTCTTCTTATCGGTCGCGGATGTAGCTCTTCTCCAGCAGATTGCGAGCGTTGCGCAGGTCTCGTAGAGCATCGTGCCATAATTCTAACGCGTTACAGGTAACGTTCGCTCTCTGCGCGCGTCAGCCAGTTTATTGTTTGCGGTATGTACACACTGTGCTTGTGCAGTCAGGCATAATTGATTACGTGAGCGGACCTGCGATCCTGCATGTGCTCAACCAGAGTATCCAGAATTTCCACAAGCAGAAGCCAAAACCGAAGTTCTACAACGGGTGGGCGAAAGTGTTTGTTTTACACAAATAAAAGCGAAGGGGTCCGGTACGCCGATTCGTAGGTTAGGCCTGCCGAATCAAAGGCGAAGGCGTCCGACGAAGACTGGAAAACACAAGTGTAAAATCGCGAAAACGAGGCGAAATGACATCCTAGGTTGCAGTCCCCATTGAGATTGCAGAAGCTGATCGGAGTTACGTTTAATCTATCCTGTAGCTAAATTGTAAGTTCAGTCAAAATTGGCTTCCTTGACCAGTAGGGCTGGCTTGACTTGACCCTTTCGACATCTCAGATTTTGCACCCTTACTGAAATCTTCAACTTTAGCCCACAGGCAGATAGCGATGTCTTACGTGACTGAACAGCTCACTCTGCCTCCAGTTGTCTGGTTATCGCTGGCTTTCAGGCTGTGGAGCTGATGCAGGCTATAGGGTAGCCGACTTCACAATTTTTCTTTCCTCAGAAGACTTTGTGACACTCATTCCACCTTCTCTACTCAATCAGTCATTTAGGCATGGGTACCGAATGACTCGGAGATAAGGGATGCCTCTTCATCTTATGTGGAAGTGCTGTAGCAAGGCGCCGGTGGTGGCTTGGCCTTCCCCGCCCCCTGAGAGGACAAGGCCATATTATACAAAAAAAAATCCACTAACTGAAATACTGTGGTGCCTCCTACAGAGCCTTTCACCTCCTTGCTGGGCCCTTCACAATAGATCAGACGCAGCTAGGGGCGCTGCTTATAAAAATCTACAACAAACCTCGTCTTAATCTGCATCAGTAACACCCAGATATACCCTGTACGCACTTTTCTTCATACATTTGCCATCAGACACATTTGCCTCGTCTGCCCCCACGCCAGCCCGCACCTGTACAAGTTGACTACGAGCTTGGCTTGGGCGATTATTGACGATGACCCGGCTTTGTTCCTCACTGCGAAGGAATGCTTCTTCTACGTAGTTTAGCCAGTATAATCCCTATGTCTTCCTTTGCACTCACGTAAAAAATATAATCAATTGGTAGGAGTTTGAACCCACGAACGCCTCAACAGGTAAGTACGTGGTTATAGTCCAAAAGTAGTAGGGGGAGATAGGACAAAGGAGGAGAGATGTTCTTTTTAAGGTTTGCCATTGATTGATTCTCATACTCATATAGATAGGGAGAATCTATTTCGAGTGTGACTTGATGGTCGTTCCGCACTCCTTACGTTTATATGTGCATTACATTGAGCATTTAAAGGCAGTTGCGAACGGCCTAATTTCGAACATTGCAAAGGAGCTGTCCATGGTCTTTAAACATGGCAAGATAGATTTTCTTTACAAAAATACCTCTTAATGTACGAACAGGAACCTAACTGATATCGTGTGCTTAGAAATTATTCTAGGATAGAATTCAAGGGAAATGTCGTATCGGTATCGTCGTTGTTTGGTTTTCATGACGGGTTTTAAAGGGACACTGAAAATATCTCTAAATACAGCAAGATTACTAGCGCAAATTGCAGTCTACAGCCTCTAGGCTATGTTTCGAAGACCCTTGCTCCATTTACTCGACTTTTTTGTAGAAAAGTAGAAAACTCAATTAAACCACCATCTCGTCCTCTCAGAATTTTCCTTCCCGATTTCCCATGATGCTTCTTTTGGCGTTCTAATTATATGGCCTGGATTACCTGTGCTACCGCCGGGCTCGCCGACTGTCCGACAGAATAAGTCGGCGCAGGGTTTACTTGGCCGCCGCCAGCTGGTTGTCTTAATTATTTCGTTTGGGTCTAGAAGAGTGTGCTTTTTGTTTGTTATAATGTTAAATGTATGAAGCTCCGGGTCCACGTAGCTCCACACAAGGGCCGATGTGACGATTCGCTGACTGATACACTAGGAGAGAAATCTAACACCAAAAAAATGCGGAAGAAGGGACAGCGAAGTTCATATGGGTAATATGAAATTAAAGTGAACAGAAACTTTTATTCGCAGGATAAAACCAACTGCGTGAAGCGCTTCTTCGCCGGTGAACTAGCACATCGGACAGCGGCATGACCGTACATTTGCGATCGCTTTCCGCCTAAATACCATCGCTTTAGAGCTTTAGGTTATATATTTGTGGTACTGTTGGGGGGCGCATTTGGCACCAGTGCTATTCAAGAAAAAGTTACCTACAATTATTTGAATGTTAAACGTAAAAGAGAATGTAAGCAAGCTATTCGGCATATAGCTTGCTTATGGCGAGTCAGTCCTAAGCACTAAAGCACTGTTGTCATTAGCACTAAACTCATAAGCACTGTTGTCATAACCACTAAACTGCTTGTGGGACTCAGCGCTCATTTACCCGTCTCTTGTCCTGTTGCGAACATGCCTGTTACGATATTGGCGCGAGGTAGGCAAGCTCCTTAACTGGTACAAAAGCACAACGAATTTGTGTGTCTCTGGTTCTGTGAGGCCGTTCATCTACCAAAGACGCTTTGGCTAGTGATCATTAGGATTTAAAGCCGCACTTGCAGTCATATTGACACATCTTACATCCGAAACCATGGCACAAGCGTGGTATGCCGATTACTGAGATGTCCAGAATGCCCAGGCAACAATAACATTGGATTACCAGATTTTCGTTTCACAGAGAGGAAACAGGAATCGGTTTGACATCTAATCCCGGACATCGTCCAATTTCAGAAACATTTATTATGGACATTACCGCTTCAGGTGATGCGACCGCAGCATACCAAATGTGGTAACATCTCTTCTTTCAGGATTGACATTGTACATATCACCCTGTCCACTGAATAAACGATGAACAGCGTGGTAATTGGAGCTAGCCTACGACATGCAAATAAAAACAGCAGTTCTACAAATTTACTTCAGTGTCCCTTAACCGTGCCCATCTCTACAATGCGGGTGTTGGTGTTGGTGAAAACATTTATTGATCATTTGTTAGCCGAAGAGCAGCCTCTATGAGTGGGGTCCTCAGTCCAGGACTCCAATGGCGGACGCTATCCGGCGGGCCCGCTCGATCAGCCGTTGTTGGTCTTGCGGGGCAGTGCTGGACAGAGCAGCCTCCCAAGAGGAGAGGGTGGGGATGCGTATAAGGGTGACCCGGTCTGGTAGACGCGGACACTCCCATACAGAGTGGTAGAGGGTGGGAGTGGGGCTCTGGCAAGCCGGGCAGTTGCCAGCGTATTGGGTTGGGTAGAAGAGGTGTTTGTGGTGTAAGTTTGGGAACGTGTGTGTCTGGAGCTGCCGCCATGACGTGGCGTCGGCGCGGGACAGGGAGTGGTGGGGTGGAGGTAGTGTTTTTCTTTGTGTGCGGTAGTAGGCGAGTGTGAGTGTATAGTTGAGGGGTTCGTGGGATGGGATGATGGAAGCTGATGTCTTGGAGCCACCCCGGATCTGTCTGTCCGCTTCCTCTGACGCCCGGTGGGTCATTTCTCGGGCGAGCACGTGTGCGTGCTCATTTCCAGGAAGGGAGGCATGGCCAGGGGTCCAGACGATACGAATGAAGGGAAGCTTGGACGGATCGGAGTGTCGAAGAATGTTGTTTGCTTGGATGGAGAGGATTCCAGAAGAATATGCCCGGCAGGCGGCTTGCGAGTCTGTTATAATTGCCCAGGTTTCGTCGTCGTCAGCTTCCGCGGGTCGAGCGGTGGTGATGTGGGACACAGCCAATGCTATGGCTGTTTCCTCGGCCACCCTGATGGAATCGGTGCGTAGAGAGCAAGTTGTTTGCGCATTGCCAGCAACTGCAGAGGCCACTGCCACTTTAGCGTTGGGGTTGGCTGGGTAACTGGCTGCGTCGGTGTAAATCACATGTGGGTCCTGACCGTACCGGCGGGCTAGCGCTTCGACTCGGGCGCGGCGTCGGCCCTGGTTGGTTTCCGCGTGCATGTTCTTGGGGAGCGGGGCAACTTGTAAACGTGCACGAAGGACAGGGGCGAGAGCCACAGGGTTTGGTGGGAGAGGTGACGACGGCTCGGGGTATCCCAGGCTGGCGAGCACGTGACGACCGGTGCGGGTGGTGCTAAGGCGGATAAGCTGACCAGCTCGTTGTGCCTCAATAATTTCCTCTATCGTGTTGTGGACACCCAATTGAAGGAGACGCTGTGTAGAAGTGTAGGGGGGAAGTCCCAGGGCTGCTTTGATTCCCGTCCGTAAGGCAGTGTTGAGGCGCTGGAGTTCGGAGCGCAGCAAATTGTGAAAGGGGACGGGGTAGGCAAGGCAGCTGATGAGTAAGGAATGAACTGCTTCCTTGAGGCCGGCGCGTCTGTTGGAGATGCGACGGATCATGTGCGTGATTTGCGTGATTTGAGTTTTGAGGAGGTGAACTGTGTGCGTGGCGCGGCCGTTAGACTGTAGATGGAGTCCTAGGACTCGGACTCGGGTGACGCACGGGATCAAATTACTGGTAAGGTAAACGGATATTTCTGGCTTGGTTACTGGTCGCATGCGGGGAAGCAACACAAGAAGGCCGGACTTCTCCGCTGCGCAAGACAGGCCCCCCAGAGAGGCATAGTTCAGAACTAAATCTGCTGCCTCTTGCAGGGCGTCCTGTATTTGGCCGTCCGATCCGCGTGTTGCCCACATGGTCACATCGTCCGCGTACAGCGCGTGGCGAAGCCCCGGAATTGCGTTGAGTAGAGGAGGCAGCTTAGCCATGGCCACATTGAAGAGTGTCGGGGATAGAACTGAGCCCTGGGGTGTTCCTCTTCCAGTCAGTTGAAAGGGTGGTGAGCGGTGCTCACCTAACCCTATGGTGGCTGTCCTATCGGCCAGAAAGGCTCTGACGTAATTGTATGTGCGTTCTCCACAATTTGATGATGCCAGATTGTCAAGAATGAGGTCGTGTGCGACGTTATCAAACGCACGTTTTAGGTCGAGTGTCAGGACGGCGCGTGTTTGGGCTCTGTTGGGATGATCCAGGATGTCGTGCTTGAGTTGGAGGAGCACATCCTGTGTGGCCAGGTGGGAGCGAAAACCGAACATTGTGTCGGGGAAAAAGTGGGTGGCTTCGAGATGTGGTTGCAGCCTAGCAAGAATTATATGTTCGAGAAGCTTGCCCAGACACGAAGTAAGTGAGATGGGGCGGAGGTTGCCAAATGAAAGAGGTTTGCCCGGTTTGGGTATCAGGATGATGTCTGCGTGTTTCCATTCCTGTGGTAGAATGCCCTTGCGCCACGCATCGTTGTAGTAAGCCGTCAACTGGGTTATGGCGTGGTCGTCCATGTTGCGAAGTAACTTATATTGGATGCCGTCCGCTCCCGGTGCGGTGCTTTTTGAGAGGTGTTGAAGGGCCGCTCTCACTTCTGCCTCTGTGATGTCAGCACCGAGCAGGACATTCGTGTCAGAGGTGTCTGGGTAAGGCCGATACTGGGGGCGGGGACCGACGCTGATATAGCGCTGTTTCAGTGTAGCGAGAAGGGTATCTTTGTCAAGGTTTTCCCTGTGGAGTAATGTACGAATGGCTTTGGTGGTTTCTGTTTTGGTCTGCTTGGGGTCGAGGAGACTGCGTAGCAGCGACCACGTCTTTGCCGTTCCAAGTGTTCCTTGTAGCTGGTTGCAGAAATTTTGCCAGTTGGCCCGTGTCAACTCTGCTGCGTAGCGTTCGGTTTCGGCGGTGAGCAAGGCGATCCGTTTACGAAGTTTCCGATTGTGCCTTTGCCCTGGCCATCGTTTGCTGAGGCTACGGCGGGCATCCAAAATATGAAGAAGGTGGCTGTCCACGTCTGGCATGTGAGCTGTTGTATGTACGGTTCTAGTAGTGTCTGCCAGATCACTTTGAATTTGTGTAATCCACTCTGGGAGGGAAGGAAGAGGCGATTGCTCGGGGTCTCCAGTAGTTGACGTAGAGTCAGTGTCGGGTGAGCTATCGCCACTCGGTTGGGCACGACGCTTACGGAAGGCGACCCAGTCGGTGATTGCGACCAATCGGTTGGAAACCTTGGCGCCGAAGTCCGCTATCTCAGTGAAGAGGATGCAGTGTTCACTGCCGAGTGTCTCCCCAAGGTTAGACCACCTGTGGTTGCTGAGGCCACGGGTTAGAGTGAGGTCCGGACATGTATCCCGTGTAACGCTGTTACCCATGCGAGTGGGCTGGCCAGGTTCTGTAAGAACCGTAAGGTGGCACCTGGCTATTGTCAGGGCTTGCTTTCGTCCCTTCGGAGTTTCTGTCATGTAGCCCCAAGTAGGGTGTGCCGCGTTGAAGTCGCCCACTATAAGCACGGGGCTGTTGGTCCGTTTTGCTAAAGAGAGGGTGCTGTCGAAGAGGTGGTCAAATGTGTCTCGTCTGGCCTGGGGCGTACTGTAAATGTTGAAGACGTATACACTTGTTTGCTTGGAGGTATTCGGGATGATTTCTAGTAATACGTGCGGGATGTGATGGGGACTGCTTGGAGAGTGATCAATGACTGCAATCCTCTTGTCTACAAATGTCATCACTAGAGGCGCTTGGTCGTCATTTCTGGAGTTCGAGTACGGAGAGTAGCCTGGTAGGGTGGGATCGCATCTGACTTCTTGAAGAGCAATTACGTCCGGCGAATTTGAGTGCGTGGCTATATATTGCAAAAGTGCCCCTTTCTTGCGGCGGTAGCCTCTACAATTCCATTGCCAAATGCGCAGGGGTTCGGGCGTATGACGGGTGTGTGGCTTTGGTGGTCTCGACTTGCTAGCCGTGTTGAGGGGGTGGCTGGGCGTAGTTTAGAGCATTGCCGGGACGATCCGTCGTGGGTGTGAGGCAGGGGTGGACGCGGCGTAAGTCTCGGTGATCTCTGTCTCCTCCTTGCGTGTCTGCGGGCAGAGTAAGTGGGAGAATCGGCTGGGGTTGAACTTGTTTGAGCACCTCGCGGATGGCATCAGTTACGAGGGTTCGGAGTTCGTTCTGAAGGGACTCGTGATGCGTCCGCAGCTGGCTCCGGATTTCATCAATGTAGGCGGTGTAGTGCTGTAAGGCTCGTGTGTGTTCTTGACGGAGCTCGTCGACGTCTGCCTGCAGTTTTTGTACGGTGTCCGCGAATTGGGCTTGGAGATCGGTTCGCATCGCCTGGAGCGCATCGGGTATTGGGGGTGCGTGTGTGGGTGTGGGGCACGGTGTTGTGATGGGGTGGGACGAAGAGGTGTTGTTAGAAGGGAGGGGAGGAAACTGCCCTGTCCAGCTCACCTTGAGGTTGGTGCTCTGCGGCCGGAAGTTAGGTGGAGCTTGGTTTCCGCGGCTGTCGCTGGCCTCCCGGCTGCACCCTGGTACCCTGGATTGGCCACGGCTCGCTGACCGGCCTCGGTCCCCGCGTCTCCGGTCGTGGCTGTTGCTGCGGCCGCACGAACGGGACTCCGTGGACGGTAGCTCCGAATCGGCAAGCGGGCGCTCGGTGGTTGCACAGGACTGCAGGGATCCGTGGGTTTGATGGGCAACAGTTTCACCGGTACAGTTAGTGGTGTGACACTGTTGGGTAGCGGCGGGAGGGAAAAATGGTGGCGAGTGGTTTGTCGATGCCAAGGATCGAAGAACATGGGTCTTGTTGTATGGGCGTCGTTGGCGGACCGGGCAGCGGTGATCCGTGGCCGGGTGGTCTGCATGGCAGTTGGCGCAGCGGGGACGCACACGTGATTTGGCACTGGGTTCACCGTCCCACAAGCGCTGCACCTGTGCGTGTCCGGACTCGGGCAGACGTCAGCTCGGTGGCCGAGCTTAAGGCATATCCGACATACTTGGTGGCGAGGTTGAAATACGCGGCAACGGTATTCTCCCCCGTAATAGTTGACGTAATGAGGCACACGAAGACCCGCGAAGGTGAGAAGGGCGGTGGTAGATTTTCCCATCATTCTGGCGTGGATGATTTCAGCGTTTGGTTACCGCAGATGCTCTACAAGTTCGTCGGTGGTGGTGTTGGCCGCAATTCCCGTGATTATGCCTTTGCTTGAGTTGTCTGGGACAGCAATGTAAGCGGTAACTTCATACTGCTTGCTCTCCATGTTAAGGGTGGTGATTTGCTAGATTTTCTTAGCGATGTCCAGGTCCGGGGTACTCACTACGACCAGGTTTTGGTACCTTCGGATGCGAAAAGTGATGCGGTCTTGTGTTGCGTCGGATATCTGCGCTGCGGCACTTATTGCGTTGGTGACACACTGAATGAGCCACTGGGCAAGGATGAGGCCAGTACGGGGTCGAATGACCACTTTGTAATCCTCAAGCGGGAGAGGTGGCAGTCGCGGTTGGGGGGGTAGGCGCTTGTCCGTTCGGGAATGATGCTGCGGAGTGGTACAATTCGGTAAAGATCCGTGTTGCTGGTGGGAGGGTTGACCAACAATATGAGACTGCTGTTGTCGGAGGCGCCTCTGGCTGTTACGGCTTACGACTTCGGTCCACGTGGGAGCTATACGTGCCGGCCGATCTTCAATACCAGCGGGGTCATCGGATAAAATATGAGGATCAGAATTTCCGTGCTCAGTTTCCATTTCCGCAGGGCGCTGGGCGTTGGAGGAGGTCCCGCCGAGCGCGCGGACGGGAAGGCCGCGCGGGGGAGCCTGCTCGACCGGTTGGGTCACTGACCCTGACGGAGGGGACGGAGTGGGCACCGCCGTCGCCGCGCCCGTTGGGGTTGTGGAATGCGCCGAAGCTCCGTCGGCTCCGTCGGTAGAGCCGATGTCGTGGGTAGGCTTAAGGGAAGCGGCGGCACACTCACACTTGTTGCAGGTAAAACGCCGCTGTCCAGACACCAGCATGGCCCGCTCTTCATCTGGCCAGGTCACACACTTTACATGCACTCGACCTTCACAGTCGGCACATCGAAGAAACTTTTGTTTCCAGTAAAAACTATTCGAGCACAGGGAGCACGCATCCGTGCTCGGCGCCATCTGGCGGGCCTCACAGTGCTTGTGAGGCTGTAAGCTCGCAGACATTTTTAGGACTATGGTTTCTTAGCACTTGTTTGATAAACGTATTCACGAAATGCAATGCCACCGGTTCATTGAGTTTCTTTCATATTGCATGTGACTCACTCTTGGGAAGTATCAGCGATTTGACATTCGATGACCACGTAAACCTTTCTTGTACTTTTCCACAACCTCACGCCTGGTGTCTGAAAAGAAAGACCCAGGCCAGTGAAAATATTTTTGTACTTTATTTTGAAGTCACGGAAACGCAAATATATGCACATGAACTAAATAACGAAGAAACAAAGCAGAGCAAGTGTTCCTGTGGTAAAGTTGGGGTATATCTTATAGTTGGGGTATAATAAATTTACTAACTACATCCCTCGGCTGATACATTGCAAGAGTTTAGTGCTCGTTATTTTCATTACTTATTTGTCCTCGGAAACCACCCATTTACCTCTAAGTACAATTTGTCATCATTATCAAAAGTATATATTACCCATCATAAAGTTAATGCTCTCACCTTAGGTCCCCCTAGGACTAGTACATGCCAATCTGCATTTTTTCACTTGCTTTAATGGTGTCAAAATAAATTAGCCACTCCATAAAGGCTCCTTTCTGCCTGCCATCGGTTTGTGCACGATCAAATGTTAGACGTAGGGAAGATTTGCACCACCAACGTTAACTAAATATAAACAAATAAGTCAATACCTATAAAGGGTAATGCCCTACTGACTGACTGCCTGCCTGAACGAATGACGCATCAGAGTCCAGCCAAAACTACCACATCTGGAGAATTTAAATTTTGGAAACATAGTTGGGTCACGGCGTAAGGGCTCATTATCGAGGGCTTGTCCGAAATTGTATTCCTAACCCAGGAAAAGAGAGATTGTGTTTTGATAAATCTCCGAATTTTACCCGTTCACGTATCAATGTGCATTTCGCTGATATGTGTAGCCTCTAAGAATACTTTTTTTTGTTTTTTTAGGTGTCAACATAGCCAACCGTGTTGGTGCGATTCACCACGTTGGAAAAAAGTGTGTTCTAACGAAATTACAATAAATGCCTCACTGTTCCCTTTATCAAATAGCTTTTTCCGGTAAACATTACTTATACAAAAGTAACAAACCAAATTTACTGATTTCGCCTTGCGATGCCAGTAAAAAGTAGAAAAAAGTTTGTTATTGCAACCCTGATGAACCGAAAAGATTTAACTCGTAACCTGAGCGACTAGACAATATGCGAGTTAAGACGGCATAACATTTTATAAGCACAGGATGATTATGGTGTAGCAATATTGCAGAACATTTTAAGAGTACACTACTGAGGGAGGGAAATGCCCTTAAACGTTTTTTGTATTTAATTCTTTTGCAAACCCGTAGATATACTGAACTGTTTGTAGTTTACATAGGTAACTGAGATATACAACACTCCTCCCTCCACAAAGAACTTCCCTTCACATCTACCTAATAGGGACAAGCAGTATGCCGAGAAAAGTGAGTCTTTTACACATTCCTCAGTAACTACACAGCTGTTTATTATATTTCATTCGTATTCGCTTGCAAAGGCTGCCCATACAGAGGTCCATAAACCAATTTGAGAATTTCGTCTTAGCACGCGTACAATGGCTAGCAGGATTCTTCAAGTTACTCCTCTCTGGAAGTGGACTTCAATTTTCGCAAGTCTGTATAGCGCTCTCCATCTTCTAGTTCGGACTTGTGCAACCAGGAGTCTTCGTACGAGGCCATCTTATTTGTTATAAATCAATAACTCATCAGTATATAATGAGCCCGCCACACACGATAACTGACGAGTCCACTACACAAGTCTGTGTACCGAGTTGGTTTCTATTCACACCTTTACGACTCTTATTATGTTCTTCCGGAAATAGAGCCTCTCCGGGTTTTTTATCAACAACAGTGTTGCGGATAGCCTTGCGGAACCTCTAAATCTCGTGCAGGTTACAAAACATCAACAAATCATACGGTGGCGCAGTCTCTGACCAATCAAAAAAGTATAATGACGTTTGGGAACATGTACGGGTTCTTTGGTCACAATGAGGCGAAAATGAAAAAATAGTCGAATTTAAAGGGAATGTTTAGGCCTAAATGACCTCATGTATATCAATGGCAACGTCCCATCATTTCGATTAAGCGTATCAGAGTGCGTTGAAATAGATGATCATTCCACTCAAAGACTTGAGGGCACGTTTCGTGTTTTAGACAGAACTGCAGCGTTGTCCAGTCAATATGGTGTTGCTACTAGCGGGCTTGGTAGCCAATCGGTCTAGAGGTCAATTTTTGGGTTTTCCCGTCGCGTTGGTGATCTTTCAATTATCTGGGAAACTTTTCTGTTTCACAGGTGTAAACCTGGTTGCAATCGGTGCCAGAAATGCGGTGGACAACACGGGCAAACAGATTATCGAGCAGCGGGTCCTTGACCTTCACGGGCTCATTCCGAATCTTGCTGGCCGGCACGAGCCCAATGCATAGGTTATTACCCAAAAAATACGGGCCAAAGCTTCGCGTATACCCCGTTAAGTCTTCGTCAAAGTTTGTGGGCCAAGCTGGAAACACGCGGGCTGCAAAAAATTCTATGTGAAAGCTTACGTCCCGAGCGAGGCTGAATCTTTTTATACAGGAAATCGAGAAAAAACGCCTTCATTCTTTTTTTCTTTAAAATATTTATGTCATATATAAATGTAAAGCTGATTCTTTAGTTCTTTGTGGTCGAGAAGGCTTAGGATTAGCCCGAAATATCTTGTCATAGGTTGCACATATGGAATGCCGGCAGTAGCGGTGCAGACCTAATGATTGGCAGAATTGGTTATAGTATTTGCTTGACGATTCTTTTCAACAAATGCTGAGGGTATTTGTTGCAAGAAATTTCCCGGCGCACAATTTTCCGGCGCAGATCGTTCCCGTCTTTGCAGATTCTTCTCGCACGGGTCACCAGCGATGATAACGGCTTCCCGGTACGTGTTGGTTTGCGGTACACACGCAAGTAGAGCTCACCATTTTGGCATTCAACCGAGACTTCGAGGAATGGCCTGCGATCATCTTCGTCGTAGTAGACTGTGAACTGAAGTTTTGGATCGACGGCATTCAGATTTTGTAAATTGTGGGAGGGGTCTTCGTTCCGGAGGATGCAAAAAGAATCATTCAAGTAGCGGTAGAATAGCTTCTGTCGCAGTGTAGAACTGGAAACAAGTTGTTCAACAGCTTCCATGACAATATATGCGGTGTTTACAGAGATGGAAGCGCCCATGTCTGTTCCGTGTGTATGCGAGTAGAGCTTGGACATGTAGGCGAAATATGCGTTGCTGAGGCAGAACCGAAGTAGAATGCATAGGTGAGGGGCGTCAAAAGGCATGCGGTACGCAAAAGTGGTCTCCTTACTCAGCTATGCGCCCGTAGCGATGGTCAAGTTGACCGGGACACTGGCGAACACACACGTGACGTCAAATAACACCATCACATCTTTATCATCCAATTGTGCGTTGCGCTCGTTTTCTACAAATTCGGAAAAATTAGGCACACGCATGGTTGTCTTGCCAGCCAAAGGGCTTAAAACGCTGTGCAAGTACTACGATATGTTGTAAAGAGGAGGCACGCGAAAATCTACGTTAGGTCGAAAAGGAACACCTGCTTTCTGTACTTTTGGTAAAGCGTAAATGGCAGAGTAGAGCGATTTGGGCACAGTAGGTGGTAGTACAGACCCTTCTTGTCCGGGGACACAAACCGGAATATATCCGCCAGCAGTTCTTGAAGCTTTTTTTGAAGTACTCCAGTGGGATCTCACTGAAGAAGAGCATACGTTTCCTTGTTCACCAGTACTCTTTCATGTGAAGCAGAAATGTTGCGGTGCCCTTATCTGCCGGTACAGCGACAATGTTATCGTCCCAACGAAATCTCTTGATGGATTCTTTTAAACACAATAGTCTTTCTTAAGCTACTTATACCAGGAAATTTTGGTCTGTCTGTATGTCTGTTTGTCGATCTGTCTGTCTGTCCGTCTGTGACTCGATTCAGCCTCCCGGCCAAAGCAAAGTATACATTGCGCAATAGTCTTGTATACTTACAGCCAAAGGTAAACGTCTAAGCCCGGTTTATATGTTCATACTGGCCAACTTTGTTGAACAGGAACAAGACATTACCCTAATATAAGACAGGAAATTATACACAAGGGGTATTTACAGTGTTCATCCAAGAAAAACTCATGGATGCTCGGTTTTACCATAGTAAATTATATTCTACATGTACTGAAGAAAAACGTCGCGTGCTGCTGCCCGCGCCACTTCCAGGCGGCATATAAAAAATCACGCGACAACAGCAACGAAAGATGATGATGATGATATCCTCAAAGATTTTGGCATGCACCCACAACGAGGGATTGGCCAGGTCTAAGTCGGTTGTTCTAGCTAGGTTCCAAGTTGTGCTTCGAACGCACGTGGAGTACGGCCACGCGGTTGTTTAAACCTTGAAGTCAGCTCCCTGGATTCACGTGCGTCACCGCTGTACTACAGCGCTGGCATATAGGAACCCGGCCTGCAGAAGTGTAACGGGGCAAATTAAAATCGCCTTGAGGACACCCTTGGTTTGTTTACCTTGGAATGAGAGCGACGGTACAGGAACAGCATGACAGGTGAGCGAAAAAGCAAAAGGGGGCAATTCCTTGGCAGATGTCTACAAAGACTGTCGTCTTTTGACGGCATTTGCCACGAAAGAAGCAGATAAGCGGCCACTTTCTCGACATACGAAGGTCTGGTGCCTTGACTCCATTTTGAGATTACGCCAATAGCCGGGAAACGTGCTTCATCCCGTTTGGAAGGTGGCAACCGGTTGAGCGCTTGCTCCACAGAGCATATTACTGTTTCTTCATTGCATTACTGTTTCTTCATACAATGCCTCACCAGAAGAACTTTCATCAAACTATTGACTGCATACGGTGGCCATTCTAATGTGCTACACGTAATTACCGCGCACTGTTACAATGGAGGATGAACTACGTTTTCGGTGTACGCTACAGCACATCTCACCGAAATGACTTTGAGCTATATCCCCCGTTGCTACCGGTGGGCGACAACTTCTTGGCATTAACACACTATCGTGGAAAATGTGCGTTTGCCAGTGTACATCTTAGGGTATTGGCCGGGAGCCTAGAAATTTAAAGGCCTCATGTGTCCAATTCACAAAAATGAAACTAAATTGTGAATTTGTGAATTGTGAAATTACGAAAAGATTTCAAGGTAAGTAAGTAGAACATAAGCACTCCTACCTGGCAAAACTCAAACTCTTGGGCACCTGTGACGCGCCATGCGGCACTCTTTTCAATTTCCGTTGTAAGGAGAAGCGACAGCAAGAAACACGAAAACACGGTGTGCAAGAGAAGACGCAATTCTAATATTTTTGCGCCCTACTACCAACCCTAAAACTGCCGATAAAGAAGCAGTTGGGATGTAGCGCTAATGTTGTGAGTTACTGTCTCGAAGGTTTTGCCCTCAAAGCTTGGTGATCTTAATCGAGCAATGCTATACCCGTTAATGCGATAGAAAGTTTTTACGAAGTGTCTGGATGCCATCGATGTTTAGCTTAATTACCGCGTGTCACATTCCACTTTTTACAGGTTGGTTTGAACTTTCGCGTTAAGTCAGTTGGTCCCTTCAGCCCGTTTATACTTAGAGTTTTTTGTATTTTTTATTAGTACATCATACTCTCTGTCGTATATGTCCCGCCGATACCAGGCCATCCGCAGTGTTCATGCATGATTTCGAAAACCTATGATTAGCTTACACACATGTTCGCTCGCTGTCGAGACACTCTGCAATATGGTGGTCTTTTCGTAGCTGTGTTTCTTCAAATAGACCATCGATCTCTATTTGGAAGATTACAGGGATTCTGAGTTTCCTGAGATATTCTTTGAAGCTTACCAAGCCACCTATACCCACAGAATCTCATTTACGTAAAACGATCACCGGAGTAAAAGGTTTTCATAGTATCAGACCCCAATAGGTTATGTGTACTGAATGCTTTAAAATGCTTGATTGAGTTTGGATGAATTTGTGTTTCCCAACGCTGTCATGGTTTTGTTTCTGTTTATCGTGTTAAGTTTTCCTGCTGCTGTTGTGTTGTTTTGTGGCCTGCTTAACCGTAAAAAGGAAAATGTAGGGCAGTTGTTTTGGTTAAGACACCTGAAGGCGACTGTATTTTATGGGTTCAATTAGCATTTCTGATAACATTTTATTACGATATAAATTGAAGTGAAATTTTAGGCCATCTTCTCGTAATGCGGACCTTCCTCGCAGATGCACTTAAGCATTATAGAAACCTCGCAGACAGCTCACCAATTATTCTTGATGAAAATAAATTGCGCTGAATGTGAAAATTTGCGGCAAAACCATTTTCGCACCTGAGAACAGGCCTATGTATATTTATGGTTTAATGTCGGCTGAGAGTGCCATGCTGAGATGACTAAGGATTGCACAATTCGCACTTACCAAGGTGACAGTGGAGGAGCCTTTTCCTAGCTCGTCGCTCATGTGCACGGAAAGTAGAATAACTGAGCCACCAGGGAAGAAGCGGTATCTCCACCGGCGGCCTGGAAGGGATTGGCATCGCGCGATCATAGCTGCAATGTTTATACCCTAGTCACGATTTCAGGAACAATCATTTCACAGGCTGTTCCACTTGTGTCTTGAGTATCATTCTGATTGTGGAAATCTGCAGCATTCCCTTGGAACACGTTCTGGATGCAGCAATCACGGCGTTATAACTGATGTACATTTAAGATGGTAAGCAGGATAAGAAGGTAACACTCACTTGTGGGTAAAATTTTATGCCGGAGTGCATGATAGCAGTAATTCGGTGACAAAGCCCAATACAGCCACAATATATTATGAGCATTTATACCCGTTGTAGGCAAGTGAAAGAAAACATACGTAGCGTATATGGCTGACGGAGCATAATAGAGCCGCAATACATTGAGACTTTATAGGCGTTGTAGGTAAGTGAAACAAATAATACTTAGCGTATTTGCTTTATCTGCTGCAAATATCACCTTATGGTAGTACGCTTTTGCGGTATCGCATCAAACCACAGGTTTTACGTACCTCAAACCACTCCTGCAATCTTACTTTTCCGATCTTGTATGAAAATGGAACCTTCCTCATATCATTTAAATTTTCCGGGTTCCCCCGGCTCAGGCGTAGTCTTTAAAGCAGAGAACGTCTTTTCTTTTCTAAAACAGTGTCTTCCGATTTCATTATTTCTCGCGTCAATGCAGGATGTCTTCAAACTGTAATCTGTAATCTAAATATACCCTTAATTAAAATATATGCTGATGCCCTTGCTGGCATACCTAAAATTTGCGCCAAGAAACTGTTTGTGCTTCTAATAAGGGTAACATTATACCATAAATCAAACAGGTGGTTCTGGCTGTATAAAATACTTTTTTACGCATTTATGTGCTTTATAGGCACTTTGTGGATTGACTAAATAGCAAGAAATTTTCGCCTGCTTAAGCAAACAAAAAAACGAGCCTCCGACCCAACATGGTAATGCGACCCAACATGGTAATGCGACCTGTCAAGTAGCCAATGCTTTCACTTGAAATATCACATTGCAATTGAGAACTGCTTTGTTCCTTTATTTATTGCTAACTCGACATTTGCGTAAAAAGCATGTACGGCCTCATCATCGTAGCTAGCTATTGGTGCACAGGCTTGTAAAAACTTGCCTTTATGGCTTGTTTAACTTTAACACAACGACAATGTACCTTTTGTTAACACTGAATATTTTTTGCACGTTCCTGCTTTCTCGCTCTGGATCCGAAATTCCACCCCGTGCTCTTTCTTTTTGTTACGTCCCCAATAGCACAGGATATGTCCGATACTCAGTTCTGTGAAGGCTTCTCCTCTTCCTTGTGACCTCACTTCCCCATTAATATGCCCTTTACCGCCCCAGAGCTCCTCAAATATTACAGCAAAGCTTCCCTCTCTAGACAGATTAGGTAAGTAGAACGTTTCCAAGTACGACTTCAAGACGCGGCTGTCAGAACCTTGAGACTCGTACCTCATCTGCGTTTTTCCTGGTATGGCCTAAGGCGAGCTCACGTGCTGTACAGCTGCTGGGGACTGGGTGATATTTGGGTTTTTAATTCATGGTACGTGCAGGACGCTTTACGCAGGGGATGCCACCACATCCTTCTCTTGTGAGGTAGCGCCGCTTGTTTCCCAAAGAGCCTTCCTAGCTTGCTTGCACCAATCTACTTGAGTTTCCAGGTACCCGTGACAGTGTGTACTTCTAGACCACGCAGCAATCCGTACCTAGCAGATGAGAGCACGAGCGTTCACGAAAAATCAGAGGTATAATTCTAGTTGGTCAGAACGTGTTCAGAGCCGCAATATTCCGTCTTACTATAGACTTCTTAGCGGTAACTGAGAACAAAAGATTTATAGAGTTGTTATCTTTATGAAAAGCAAGGTCCCAGTGTGTGTTCACGCCGTACTTAAAATCTTGCTGAAGCAGCCATTGCCCCCGACCATCTGAACCGAAACTGAAGTATATTTGGTCGAACCCTCCTTAAGGGCTTTCTTTTGCAGAAGGGAATATCCATGTGCTATACTGGGAAATGCATGGATGCGTTCGAGACGCTTCGGCGACACACTGGTATATTTATGCTCTCAGAGCATCTTTCATGCACCACGGGCACGAAATCTCCGTCACTAAGGAATATCTCCACGTACAGCCTCTGAGAAGAGACATATTGTTCAGTTTTTCGAGGAAGAGCTTCTGGAATAGCGCTATTCGGCTGAAGGAGAAATTTAATGTGGAGACTCTTTCGTCTGCTTCCTTTGACGTTTTGTTGGAAGTTTGCAACAGCTTGTAGGAAGAATAAATTCATGCAAAACAGATAGAGGAATCAATTTGCTACTGGTGGAAAGGGACCCCAAAAAGACACGCTACTCTGCCGCGAAGTAGCAAAACTTTTGCTTGCGCAAACGAAATATTGCGACGAACTAGGCAGTGAATGTTATTGTTGCAGAGCTGTGCAGAAGAAACAAAAGCCTTTCGTCATTCTGAAGCGTCCGCGTGTAGACAAATTGAATCCAAAAAACATAAATACAAACGGGAGCTTTTAGTACAGTTGACCATGTCAGCTTTTCATCTGTTTTAAACCGTTGTCCGCATAGTTCAAGGTCGGTGGAGGAGTTGTATATAGACTGCGACTTGCAGTGACGTTATTATTAGGCAATCTTTGATAGAATACCTAATATTTTACGGGAATAACTAAATAATTACTAACCCACTAGCCAAAAGCTTCACTGTATTGACTTTGCTACCAAGTGTTTGGAGAGCAGGATATGCTGAGGGCGTTATAGCCGGAGAGGCGACTGTGAAAATGGGATAGAAAGTAGTTGATCCAACAAATTCGTTGTCGAAAGTCATAAACGTAAAACCAAATAAATAAACGTGACTTTTCTCAGTCCAAGAAATACAAATGTAGATGGAATCAAGGCTATTGTGCGAAATTTTTACTTAGAGAACACATCTTAAATTGATTCCTAAACTTAGGGCTCTTTTTCGAAAAAAATCTGGTCACATAGGTTTAATTGATATGCTAATTCCAACGTCATACCAACTTCCAATTGAGCAGGCCTACGACGCCTGGATTACCAGTGTTTTGGGAAATGCAGTCCCCGCTTATTTTCCTCGCGATGTGGCCACCCCTTTTGTCTTGCCATTCGGGCTGCTGCTTCGAGCCATCCATGAAGATAATGGGCTCGAGCAGCTACTTTGCATGGTTGGCTATCATGCCGCCGTCATCAAACCCTGACGATACATTTTTCATGGAATAACATTTCTTCACGACCAATATTTACCCATATTTCTTCATTCTTTACGGCTAATATTTCGAAAACATAAAGTTAAAAACAGAAACTGCATTAGTTTTATTTTAAATTATTACAAGCCAAAAGAGCACGCAAACAAAATGCGCTTATTCGAACACAAACTTACGACTCTGAAAATCAACTAAACGAACCTGATTGCCTCTATATCGGCTTCTGGAAGCCAGAGGTGCGTAGAAGTAATGAGCTTCTGGGAGTAACTTCTTACAGTTCCACCTGGATGAACCCGAAGAATGGTCACGCAAAAAGAATAATTTTTCATTGTATGCCCAATCCGAAAAAAACGAGATTGAAACCAAAATATTCAACATACTGAACACTTGGGTTAGTACGCTTCCTATCGATGATATCAGAGAAGCGCACCGGCTTGGTACTTCATCGTCTACCAATTTCCGTCCACTGATAGCCAAGTTTACAATTTATTAGGCTAACGAAAAAATATTTTCTTTCAAAAATTATGTTAAATTAGGCGATATGTCGGTAACCGAAATCTTCTCAACCAACACCCGTAATGCCTGGACGAAGACTACAGACTTTGGAAAACGACAACAGTGTACGCCACTTTATACCTTCCCTATGTGTAATAGTCAATCGGTAACAAACATTACACGTACGACACTATAACCAATATCATTCCAGAAATACGGCCCCCAGCGACCTGTTCGTGATATTCTTCTGGTCCTGCTTCGTTGACTCTCTGTAGAAAAATGATAAAAGTTGCCAGCCGATTCAATATCGCGTATCTATCCTTTTACAAATATAAAAAGCATCCTTAACAAGGAAAACGTGCTATATTCCGCAATAGATTTGGTTCGGTCCACACAATGGCTTTAAATAAAATCGGCTAAATAAGCATGCGAGTGATTCACACATTTTATAAATTCCTCCTAAAAAGACGAGAAGGCGCGGTTTTGATGGCGCTATCAAAAGACATAACACATTTGTTATTACCCAGTTCATGCTTCCAGACATGTACAAATAGTTTTGCTCAGAGAAAGTAGCCCATCACGTAAGCTTTTTGTGTGTACTACACCTTCCGTCTTCATCCCACACTTTTGACAATGAAATATGCGATGCGATCAATAATACCCGGTGCCTATTTGGTTCTTTTTGGGGCCTTTACTTTCTCAAACCTAAAGTGACATGCTCCTCTCGCTATTTGTCACCATTTTAAAGGCAAGTGGCTTCCTGCAACTTATATCTACTTTTTTGCTTACGTAATCGTTCACGCTACACACGAAGGTATCATCTTACGCTGACAACACCCTTGATGGAATCTGAACGAATGCACCAGTCGTTGTTTTCGACATCACATGCTAACAAGATCACAAGTGAATATTTATTACTAACATTTTGTATCAATTTGCCGTCCCGTCAAAATAGCAAAAAAAGATAAATAATACGGAATCACAGAAAGGCGAGTTTTGAAGCCATAAATGATGAACTCGTGATCTTTCCCTTGTGCTTTTTTCTACAAGACTTCGGTGAGCCTACTGTTCAAACTTTCTGTGATATGTTTTATTGAGAAGCTGGCCGACTAACTGATGAGCGCATCCAGAGGAATTTCATTACAATGCATGCATAGTTCCCATTGTACAACAGGTGCATCAAACCCCTAATAAACAAAAAGAAACCCTTTATTGTTCCGCTAAACGTTCTCGGACTAGCACCAAGCGGAATGACTACCAAGCAGCCACTGAAAGCATAGTGAGAGCTTCAAAAATTCCGAAGGAAAATTTCTTGTTGAATGTAATATTATTCATGCGAAAAACAAATGTAAAACAATTTCTGGATAGAATTAACCCGACGTCTAGAGATTCCATCTGTCTCGCGGACATTTCTGGTGTTTCTGTTTCTGCACATAAATGCACTGGTATGTTTAAGACTAATATCAAACATTGTTTTCCGTGTAAATCTAAAAGGTGTTTGCATATTTTTATATCTGAAATTATGCCCAAATGCCACCAGTGACAGTGGACGCTAATGCCATTGCCCTCCTTGTTTGAACGGAGCAGCGGAAAGTTGGTCCCTATCTCTAATACCGGTATTACATGAGCTTCTCTTAGTAATCACCTCATTTTCCTCAGTAGCACCGGCTGCAAGCTTCCAGAAGAAATCATATTAAGAAAACTTGCAAACGTCCTTCCATCCAAGGCAATGTTCACTCGAACGTTTGCATGCTATAGTGAAACAAATCTCACATCGTTCATTAAAAATTACGTATTATCTTTCCTCATCTTAAGCTGCCACCAGTTATTTAGATTTCTATGAAACCTTCGATAAACACTGTCGTGCAGGTTTCCATGATCAGCTAAATAACCTCAACCTTGATTAAAATGTATCACAATGGTAGGAATCGTTCCTGATCCGCCTCAATCAATTTCGTTGTTCTAACGGCTGTGACTCCTTCTTTTAATGAAGTGCTCTCTTCTTCTTTTACCTTCTTTACACATTGTAAATTACCTTCTTGACAATGTGCGCTCTAATATTCATTTTATTTTCAGACGAATGCGTGATGTATCATAGAAATTAGAGAAGTGATGACAATAGAATATAGTGATGAATATAGAATAGAATAGAAGGCTGACCCAACCAGTTTTTCTAGGTGGTACTAAGCTTGCCAGATAGTATTAAACATGAACAAATGTAACGTTTTGCACGTATCACACAATCGCGGACGTCGGTTTATCGCTTAACTTACTATCCGAATACCTTTCCTTTTGAATGAGTTGCACCGTATGAACAACTTTGAGTTCACATAGCAACTAACATAAGCCCGTCAACACACATTGAACATATTATCACCAAAGCTAAGTTTACGGAATTTACGCCGTAAGCTTTCTGGAGCCAGCTGTCATAATAATGTAGCATACATGTCGTTAATACACACTAGGTTATAATACGCCGGATCAGTATGGAGTCCCAGCCATGAAAATGTAATTGCATCTCTCGGGCTAATTTCCAACAATTCCGTTCGCTTTATTCTATCGTACTATAAGTAAATTGGCAGAATATATTAATTAAAAGCAGGCTTTTTCTTCCCTGGCTATGATAACGTATTACCCTTTTCGGTTAGCCATGCTGCATGAAGTATACCATCATTCCAACCTGCTCAAAGAACTTTTACCACAACCACACGACATTCCAAACCCCGTCGATCACCGTCACAGGCTGATCATTATCTATTTTATCACTAACTCTTCCGCTCATGCTCATCCCGACAATGGTACAACCTTCTGCCTCCAATCCTGGCTATCACTGGTAACCAGCAGTTCCTTGAAGCCCTAGCCAGTATTGTGTATGCAGAAAATATCTGATGTTCACCTTTGTTTACGTAACAACGGTGTTCAAAATTACTAATTTGTTTGGTCCTTTTTGCCTTTAACTTTGTTTTTGCGCACCACATTGTTGTGGCCATGAAACGTCGTTTTATTGGGCCCTTTTTGCTACCACTCCTTTCTGTAAAGGTGAAGTAATGGCAGTATAATAAATAAACAAAAAATTAAAAAATGAAAAATAAAAAATAACTAACTAAAAAAATTAAATAAATAAAAACAAAAATAATTCGATAAATAAATTATGATACATAAAAATATAAAATATATAAATAATGCGAATATTTTCTATGCTACGCTTGGGTATTGCCACCTGCTATCACGTCATATTATCCAGAAGTACTGAAGCGTGTCTTTAATTTACCAGCCAAGTTATTATCATTTATTTAATGCCTCTGCTGCCAAAGGAATCAAATTGATTATATTTTGCACTAATGTTTGTGGCTGAAGCAGTGGAAGATCAATATTATCGGAGATCGATATCACTTTTTTAACTATAGCAACAACGTTTGGAGCACAAAACATTTTCGCTCCAGGCAAAGCAGATTTCAGAGGCGGCTTAAGGCACTGGATGCGACACGGTTCGCATCAAACCACTGAATTGGCGTGTTTTACTAGTAAGGTGATTCTGCCATGGCCGGCGTAGCACCATGAGAATACCTTGCGGTCTTT
This sequence comes from Haemaphysalis longicornis, assembly GCF_048455015.1. Taxonomy (NCBI): domain Eukaryota; kingdom Metazoa; phylum Arthropoda; class Arachnida; order Ixodida; family Ixodidae; genus Haemaphysalis; species Haemaphysalis longicornis. The sequence goes on along the minus strand of NW_027526233.1, from coordinate 75,553,051 downwards.
GGAAACACATTATCATTCGCATGGAGTTAGAGGTGGAGTTAGAGGGGTCGAAAGTTAGGGGGCTCACTGTTCGTGGTGCGTATCATCTACTGGCCTCATGGTTCTTGGGAAACAAGTTGCGGCCCAAGTCGCAAATCCCATTGCCAATATTCACCTCTATTATGCAGTCGTTGGAAAAAGGAACAGTGGGCTACACTATTTGGAAAGACTGAGAAAAATATCACTCCCCAATTTTACTCAACATTGGCAAGAAGCAAGTGAAGAAATAGCAGCCTGGTACATTTTGCCATTCCTCCAATAGCTGTTATTGAACTCCTCCAAACGTTGAAAACGTTGTGTGCGTTGTGGGAAACTTGTACCTGTTGCCGTGTTCAATACGTTCGCCGGACTTCTTTTATTTTAATGGTATAGAAACATATTGTACAAAGGTGCAAGAAATGTATAAGTTCGAAAAAGGTTTTTATGTATCCCTGACTCTTTTCGTTACACCTGCATTAAAATTTCCACTTTTCCTTGGGTACATATATGTGAAGCGTGGAAATATGTTTGAATTTACGCCCATGTTGCGGTATAATGCTCGCTACAGTTGTCGACGTGACAGGTTCTTTCAATTTCCAGCCTGGGGAGTAACTGTCGTGCAAAATCTTGTCATTGTGGTAGTAAACAATATAGAATTGGACAGCTACAAAACAGTCTGCCATAAACCCATAAATTGTGTTAATTCTTTGCATCATTTAACAAAAACTCACCTAAAAGTTGAGGCACTTCTGCACGATGAATTACTTCCTTTTCTCCAAATATGACCTGCCAGAGAGTTTTATAAATCAAAACATCAGCAATTGAACCCATCTTTGACAAATGTTGGTCGCGCTATTCTGTTAGCGGTCGTAGTACACGGAATATTTTTGCAGGAAAGCTTTTGCAGATGAGTGCATTGGGGCCATGGTGCCACCAAGGTGCGTTCTTCGTTCCTTACCACCGTATCTTGATCGTCGTGAGCCACTTCTCCATTGAAAAAAAGCGAAAACTACATAACATTTTGTTGTGTAATTTTGTCGAAACTGTTTTTAGCATGTAATTGAGATCTATTAAGAACAGCAAAAATTGTGCATCTTAGTTTCCAGAAGCAAATTTAGGTGACGGAATTCTTCACCTTGGGCTTAACTGCGCGGAATTGAGCTACGGATTTTGGCGTCTGTTTAAAACCACCAGTACCGCTTACATAGTAACCTGGCATACCTGGCAAATGATTATTCTTTGTTAGCGACACGTCCTCCAAACTTGCCAGCGTTCATAACAGTAGAGTATACTTTCCCCCGCACGGGGCACCTTGAGCAATCTTGGTGACGGTACTGGCGATACCGCAGACCTCGAGCCCCCAAAGATACGCTGGATCCAACCGTGGCAATGTGTTTATAGGTGGAGGGTTAGAAACCACGAACGGTGGCCGTCGGAGCCTTGGTCAAGCTCCGGCCGATGGGCTCCCTGCCTTTCTACCAGGCAGGGGGCTCCGGGACCTCTTTGACTACCAGGGTAAGGTCAAAGGAGAAAGTACCCCCGTCTCCCACCTTTTCAATGTATCACATGGCATTTTCCAAACCCCCCCCAGACGTGATCGGCCCCCGAAAAGGGGCCGCACCGAAGTATCTTTTCCTCCTTTGCAATCGATCTCTCTCCCAAAGCCCGATAATTTTTCGCGCTTTCTGATCATGGAATCTCTTGACAAGACAAAACCAATCACTTCGCAGTCCGTGTTTCTAATCTCCAAGTATCTTGAAAGCCTTGTCGGAAAGTCCTACAAGGCTAAGAAACTAACAACGGGAGAAGTTTTGATAGAAGTAGAAAACAAACAGCAATCGTCTAACCTCCTCAAGCATACGCGCATGGTAGATGTCGACATCAAGATCACGCCCCATCGCAGTCTCAATAGCTGCCAGCGCGTGATCTCTGATCGGGATCTAATGAATGAGACTGAAGCAGATCTGCTCGAGGGCCTCCGAGATCAGGGCGTGACAGCAGTGAGGCGAATCACCATACGCCGAAATGATAAAATAATTCCTACCAAGCACATATTCTTGACACTTGACCGTTCAAACCTTCCTGAGTCGGTGAACGCAGGTTTCTTGAGATGTCCAATCCGACCCTACGTGCCGAACCCACGCCGCTGTTTCAAGTGTCAGAAGTTTGGGCACGGCCCAACATCATGTCGTGGTAAATTGACGTGCGCAAAATGTGCAGCACGTGATCATCTAACTGACAATTGTAATCCGAGAACTTCGCCTGTGCGAACTGCCAGGGACCACATGCTGCCTATTCTAGGAGCTGTGAAAAGTTCAAACAGGAGAAACAGATCATTGCCTTGAAAGTCAACGAGAACATCACCTTCCCAGAGGCGCGAAGGAGGTTCGCCTCCTTCCCTCTGGGCAGGTACACCGACGCAGCTCGCCGGGGGGCGGAGCGGCGTCTGGTTTCGGCGGGGACCCAGTACCGCGAGTCGGACTTGGTCCCGACCCCGCCCCCCCCCCTGGGTTGCCTCTGGCAGCCCAACCCGCCTCCGCACCGCTCGCTGAGCCAGCAGCGGTTGTGGTGGCAACCTCTTCCGTCGGGACCGGTGCCGCTCCCGTCCGTGCCTCCCCATCGTCCAGTGCGTTGGAGGGTGCCATGGACACCACGAGCCCCGCACCGGCTCCCACCGCCACCCCACCGCCCCTGCCACTTCTGGTGCCTCCGACAGCATCGGCGGTGGCGGCTCAAACGAAGGGCCCCTGAAGGGGGGCGAAGTCCGGGGGGCCCGGTTCGACGGGCACACCCAGGACGTCGGACGACGAGATGGACGTCGTGCCGTTCTTGCCTGCAACGCAGCGCAAGGAGTGGCATCCGGTGTCCAAGCCTTCAGATAGGCCGCCCAAAAAGCCCAATCCAAGAGTCACAGCCCGGAAAGACGATACATAAACGTACACACTCCAGTAGCTCTCACACTAAATAATGGGAAGAGAAAATATTGTTCAATGGAACTGCAAAGGCCTTCTGAATAATCTTGACGACGTGTATGAGATTCTGTATACCAATCAGCCAAGTGTAATGTGTGTTCAGGAAACACATTTGAATTCTAAACACACAAATTTCTTGAATAGTTACCTGGTATACAGGAAAGACAGGGATGGCTGCACACACTCTTCTGGCGGTGTGGCCATAATCGTCCGGAAATTCTTAGCATGCCACCCTGTCACCTTGAACACTATCCTTGAGGCTGTAGCAATACGCTTAATAATATTTAATAGGTTGATAACGGTATGCTCCATTTACATTCCTCCTGATGTTTCACTTACGAGCTCCGACTTTGAGGCGCTGGTTTACCAGCTGCCCGAACCATACATCCTTACAGGCGACTTAATGCTCACAACTCTCTTTGGGGCTCTTCCAGAACGGATGCCCGAGGTCGCCTGATAGAAAAATTCCTTACATCTTCTGGAGCATGCCTTTTCAACAATAAACAGCCTACATACCATAACATAGATCTCAACACATACTCATGTCTTGACTTGGCTATAGGCTCCGCAGTTCTCTTTCCTCTTGTCAAGTGGGGAGTGGGAACTGCCCCATATGGCAGTGAGCACTTCCCCACCTCACTCACATACAGAGGTAAAGGCCCAAGCAGTTCATCTTCCCATAATAGGTTCAATGAAGCACAAGCTAACTAGAATACATTTACAGACATCGAAACTACACCACACATCCATAGGTCACCTACACGTTGAAGAAGCTACCCAACTCCTCACGGCGCACATCCTCGACGCCGCCGAAAAGTCCATGAACCACGCCTCTGGAGCCCCGCGCAACCAGCGGAGGCCGTGGTGGAATGAGGACTGTAGGCGGGCGCGAGAGGCCCAGAACAAGGCGTGGGGTATCCTCCGTCGGTACCCCACGTCGGGTAACCTCATTTTGTTCAAACGGGCCAAGGCGTTAGGAAAACGTGTGCGCCGTGAGGCAAAACGAGAGAGTTGGCGCACCTTCCTCACTTCCATCAACTCATACACAGACGCACGCAAGGTATGGACACGAATACGCAAGCTAAAAGGACAACAGACACACAGCCTGCCCCTGGTTAGCACAACAGGGGACACACTCGAAGACCAGGCCAACACGCTTGCACAACACTTCGAACACGTGTCCAGCTCAGCACACTACACCAACACTTTCATTAAACACAAAGCATCATGTGAGAAGAAGTCCTTGCGAGACACTAATAAGTCGAAATCATCCTATAACACCCCCTTTTCACTTCATGAGCTGAAGGTCGCACTTAGTACTTGTAAACCTTCAGCACCAGGTGCAGACAGGATTTCATACACAATGATACAACACTTACATGCAGACACGCTTGAAACACTTCTTCACCTCTACAATAAAATATTTCTTTCGGGGCACTTCCCACGCTCTTGGAGGGAGGCCATAGTAGTGGCTTTCCTAAAGGAAGGGAAGGACCCTTCCTCTCCCGCCAGTTATCGCCCCATTGCCCTGACAAGCTGCCTGTGTAAGCTCTAGGAGAAGATGGTAAACAGGAGACTCGTGTACTTCTTAGAGTACAACGGTCTTCTCGAGAGCTGCCCGGCAGGCTTCAGGGCGGGGTGCTCCACCAATGATCAGCTGGTTGCGTTGGAGTCATATATTAAAGATGCTTTCATCCATAAGCAGTACTGTATGACAGTATTCTTTGATCTTGAAAAGGGGTACGACACTGCTTGGCGGTATGGCATCCTCAGTAATTTGAAGTCCTTTGGTATGTCGGGTAACATGTGGAACACGCTTGCCAGTTACCACTCTGAAAGAACGTTTCGCGTGCGTGTTGGAGCTGCACTCTCTAGAGTTAATGTGCAGGAAAACGGTGTTCCGCAAGGTGGAGTTTTGAGTTGCACTTTGTTTATTGTAAAAATGAAGTCTCTTCGGAAGGCTCTGCCACCAACCATTTCCTGCTCAATCTACGTAGACGACGTGCAATTATCCTTTAAGTCTTGTAACCTGTCTGTCTGCGAGCGCCAAGTCCAGCTTGGTGTTAACAAGCTAGCTGGCTGGGCAGATAGCAACGGTTTTAAATTTAATCCAGTGAAGTGTACTTGTGTTTTGTTTTTGAAAAGGCGTGGCATTCGGCCGGATCCAGACATCAAACTCAATGGTGTCTCAATTCCAGTCAGAAATGAACGCAAGTTTTTAGGTTTAGTCCTTGACGAAAAGCTCTCGTTCATGCCACATATAAAACAACTTAAACATAAATGCTTAAAGGCCATGAATATACTCAAGGGTCTCTCCCACTCTTCATATGGTGCTGACAAACAACTCCTTTTACGTGTTTTTACTAGCTTGATAAGTTCACGATTAGACTATGGAAGTGTTGTTTATGGGTCAGCAAGTAAGACATCCCTCAAAATGTTGGACCCAGTGCTTCATCTGGGGCTCCGGCTGGCATGTGGCGCTTTCCGGACTAGCCCGGTCGAAAGCTTGTATGTGGAGTGTAATAAGTGGAACCTACAACGTCAGCGAGGATACACAGATCTCCTTTTTGCTTTTAAAATTTCATCTATGCCACACCATCCTTTTAAATCAGCTTTTCATGATACGTCTATGACTGCACTACTCCTAAACCGACCATTGTTCTCTGCGCCCTTCTCTTACAGAGTTAGAGAGGAAGCGTCAGAGCTTTCTGTCTCCTTTTTAGACACCATACAAACTTCTCAAACAGATTTTATAGCACCATGGCATCTCCGCCCTGTATCATGCGACACATCTTTCGCACAGGTAGATAAAAACCGAGCTCCCACATGTGCAGTTCTGCAGCACTTCTTGTATTTGCAGCAGAACTACCAATGTTCTGAATTTTATACGGACGCCTCTAAAACTTTCACCTCGGTGTCCTGCGCGGCGCATGGGCCCGGCCTTAGTGTCACGAGAACTCTTAACAGTAATACAAGTATCTTTACGGCAGAGGCCTATGGTCTACTTCTGGTTGTTAATCATATCCTTCAAAGCCACATCCCACAATCTATTATATATACAGATTCTCTCAGTGTTCTGCGGGCGTTGTCGTCAACAAAGTCTTCAAAAAATCACGTTATAAATTTAATAGTCAAGGGTATTATGTCTGTGTATGTACGAAAATTTGAACTGGTTCTTTGCTGGGTCCCTGGCCACTGTGGTATAGCCGGGAACGAAGCAGCGGACCGAATGGCTGCTGCTGCCACACTCTCGAAAACAGTAGACATAACCACATTACCCTACACCGACGTGAAACCACACATCAGACAACAACTTCGCAAAACATGGGAAACACACTGGAGTGAACAAACAGACAACAAGTTACACATAATAAAACCTCACTTGTACAATACACCACCGACGCAAGCAATAGATATTATGAAGTCGCCTTGGCCAGATTACGGATAGGGCACACTCATGCAACGCACTCGCACCTTCTCACTGCATCTCCAAGACCTCTGTGCAGCAGGTGCGGAGAGGCCCTATCCGTTGTGCACATACTAATCACATGCAAGGCACTTCACACAACACGACAAAAACACTTCAGGGAACTCTACAGACAACATATCCCACTACATCCATCGCTGTTTCTAGGTGACGAAGCCATAGTTTCTGTGAAACGTGTGTTTGAGTAATTATCAGACGTAAAGTTTTTAAACCTCATTTCCTATCACGCATAAACAAATCTGGCCCTATACACCAGCCATCACCATTGCCGTTAATTGACTTTATTGTTGTTCTGGCTTTAGTAGCCACTAATATTTTTAAGATACTTTTGATTGGCGCTCTTTGCCCTAGCTGGCCTAGCGCCAAAAAACTCCAACCATCATCATCAGACTATACTTTCATCACATCAGAAGTATAGGCGTGGCAAAAGCAAATGCAAAAGGACACATTATTTCATGCACTACACATCACCCATCCTACTTCTTTTGCAGCGTATACTGTGTCCCGAAAGAAGAAATAACGTGCTAGCGAGTGGGTTTTAATGCTATGGCAGTGTTAGTCTCACTCTCCGATTTTATTTTTGTTGTTGGCACCCTAATATCGGGGTTTAGTGACGCACTTCATTACTTCAATCTGGAAACTACGAAAGTACACAGTAGGGGAGGTAGTTGTTTGTGAAATCTTTTAAGTGAATTGAAATAATTGAATTTATTCTTTCGTAAAAAGCAACAAACACGTTCAAGCAAAGGGAGCCATGAATAAAACCGTAAAACAAATTGACTTGCCCAAGCACTCTGGTGCAACAGGCGGCAACTGGCTTTGGCCAATATTAAAAAAAATAAACAAAAAGAAAAACGTAACATATATACAATACCTGCAGTGACAATTACCAGTACTCAAAATACTTACTAAATATACAGAATATACTATACCTACCATATGTTCTAAAAAAATCTATGAATACTTGAATGATATGGACGCACTCACACCAACCCTGCTTTCCAATTGCCCCAATACATCCGACCACCTATCCGACCAGAATCAAAGCGGGTAACACCACCCTGTCGCTTAACCAGGAATGAGGCACAAACGACAAGTGACGGCCGATCCTATTACCAGAAACAAACACCCATGTCACTCATTAAAATAAACCAGAGACTATGATTTATAAACATGCTTATTTCTTAATAACATACATTTTTCCTCTTCTGTCACCACCGCAAGCTTATGTACGGCAAGCGATGGCCGGTGCAGCAAGGCCCAGGGTAATTTAAACTCACAAAAATATGGGTCGGAATATCAAGCCACGAAACGGCCACATTAAAATGACCGTCGTAGCCTTACAAACAGCCAGTGGACATAAATATATAAAATGTAACGATTTTCCCCCGTTAAAGACTTCACTTTTGTAAAAGCACGAAAGATAGAAAACACGAATACTTAAGTAGGTGTTGTTGGTCAGCCGGATAAAGTACAACTAGCTTACACACTGATGGACACCTAATTGACACCATCTAGAGGACACTATTGAAGGCATCTCTTAACCTCCCATTTCTACCATCACCGAAAATAATACTCCAACGGTGTTCCTAACATATTTGGCTGTTGTGCAAGTGGAAAAGGAGCGGCTGGGTAAACAAAATCTTGACGGCACATATAGTATATATTTATGCGCACTGCAGTAAATGAACAAGAACGTCATAGAAAAATTTGTGACAGCAGGTACTCTCAATAAAAGCTTTCCCCACCAAAAATATTTCTTTGAAGGCTAAAGAACAAACGCCGACAATAGCGACACACTAGGACAAAATTCGTGCGAACAGAGATCTTAAATCATGAAAACAAAATGCACATGGGTAGTGACATGTGTGTGTAGAAAGACAATTATTGTCGTAATGGGCATGGCAGCATGTCCCTCCCACTCATAGGGCCTGAAGGAAAAATGGGGCCATTCTCTTCGCGATGGCCTACCGAACATAAGGAAGAGAAGAGTAATATAAAAATCCCAAAAAGTCAATTACACGGTTTTTAAATGGACAATCGCAAGAATGCCCTTGCTGTAAAAACCTAAACGGCCGCGATATCCACCTTCCTCATACTTACGAAATTGCAACACACCTATGCCGAGTAACGTATTCAAAGAGGGCTAAATTCCCGCTTATACTTCTTCCGTTATCAATCTAGCCTTCTCAATCCTCACAATTAGGAATGTACTAAGGGGAAGGTTATGACAACTTCATTGGTGGATCTACGTCGCTCCCACTACGAACGCTGGGTTAAAGGAGATTTATGGATAAATATCTCTCTAAACTTTGCCATCAAATTTTACTCGATTTTTCAGTTAGGGCTCCTGTATTTGTTTCGGTCTGAATGCCCCTCTAGGAACATTAGTGGCTTCCCGTTCCTTTTTCGAGAGACGAACAATCTGTCCGTTCACATCCCGGAAGTGCTACACATGAAGCGACAAAACGAACCCTACATAGCACACACTTAGTTCCGGTACTATAAAAAGACTATATGCTCGACGCACTCTTCATTCCGAGGCCAGATGATTTATACCCCCCACGCATATGCAGATTACACTACCCCCCGCACGGGGCAACTTGTGTATTCGAGATGAAGGTATTGACGATACCGTTGACAAATTAAACTTGCGTCCACCTCGGCGGAGTCGTTACGGGTCGATGACATTTTAATTAAAAAGCATGAGGTTGCTTTTAGTTGTTATTCGGCCATGAGCATAACGGAGCACAGAAACTGCTATTGTACAGGTTGTTTCTCGCACATAGAGCAAACAAAGACGTCGTTTGTGCGTCGTTAGCTAGTCATCGCGGCAGCTTCCGGTTAACTAGAGCTCATTGCAGCGGAATACACGTATTGTGTTCGTCTATATTTACGTGTTTATTCTATTACCATGCGGCTTGAGAGACGTTGACATAAGGCTGACATGACGGTGATAGGTCGGTCAGCAGATTGGTGGGCCCCCCGCACAGGGCACCTTGAGCAATCATGGTGACAGCATCGGCGACACCATGGACCCCGAGCCCCCAAACATAAGATGTGACTTGCCATGGTGATGTGGGTTTCAGGTGAAGGGTAGAAACCTCAAGCGGTCACCGTCGGACAGAGGTCAAGCTCCGGTGGATGGGCTTAGTGTCTGTTTACCAGGCAGGGACCTCCGGGACCTCTTCAGCTATCAGGGTAAGGGTGACGAAGAACGTACCCTCGTCTGCCTTCTTTTATACTATTCTATATGGTATTTTCAGCCCCCCCCCAAACATAATCGCTCCCTGAGAAGGGGCACACCAAAGTCGTTTTTCTTCATTACCATCCTTGTAATTTCCTGAAGCGGAAAAAAACTCCAGATTTCTTGCCAAGGAGTCACTCAGCTCAGCCCAACCTCTTCAATAGCAGTTAGTCTTCTTGATAGCCAAATATCTTGAAGCCATAATAGAACAATCGTATAAGACCAAAAAACGAAGGACTGGTGAACTCCTTATCGAGGTAAATGAGAAGCAGCAGTTCACTAAGCTTCTAGCTAAGACTGGACGGCTGATCTCGACGTCATGGTCACACCCAATTGAAGCCTCAACAGCTCGCTGGGTGTGACATCCGAGATAGATCTTCTGAACGAAACGGATGCGGATTTCCTTGCGGGCTTGAAGGATCAGGGCATGACTGTCGTGAGACTGATCACCATCTGCAGAGATGACAAGGAGATTCCCATCAAACACATAATCAGGACCGTTGACCGCTCAGCAATTCCGCAACATATAAATACAGGTTCTATCCGGTGCTTAATACATACCTAGATCCCGAACTCATGGCGCTGTTTTAAGTGCAAGTGGTTCGGGCACGGTACAAACTCTTGCCGTGGCCGAACGACCTGTGCAAAATCCGCAGCGCACGATCATCCTAGCGACAACTGCCCATGCGATATCCTCACTTCTGTGAACTGAGGGGGGCCGCATGCGGCACACTGCTGCAAGTACGGAAAATTGCAACTAGGAAAAAAGATCTGAGAATCGCAAATTTCCAAAGGCGAGAAAGAGGGACGCCTCTTTTTCTGTGGTGTGGTCCGCCGACGCAGCTCGCCGGTGGGCGGAGTGGCGTCTGGTTGCCTCCACAGGAACCCAGTACAGCGAGTGTGACCTGGTGTCTCTCCCGGCCCCTTCAAGGTTCAACGAGCTCGAGAACTTAGAGAACAAGGTCGAGAAGGGTAAATCATGAACCCTTCAAGGTTTCCTCAGGCAGCCGAACCCGCCACCACGCCGCTTGCTAAGGCAGAAATGGTTGTGGTGTGAACGCCTTCCCGCTTCCGTCGGAACCGGTGCCACCCCCCCACTCCCTCTTCGTCCTCCAGTACAATGGAGGGTGCCGAGGCGATGGAAACCAGGGGCCCCGCAGCGGCTCCCACCGCCAACGCACCACCCGTGCCACCTCTGGCGCCCCCAACACCCGCAGTGGTGGCGGCTCAAACGAAGGGTCCCCGAAGGGGGTCCAAGTAAATTGGGCCACGCCCGTCATTTACCCTTCTGACAACTGACGAGCGCAATGCACCGCAAAGAGCTGCCTCCGACGTCCAAGTGTACAGAAAGGCCCAAAAGTTCAGTCCCAGAGTAACAACCCAGAAAGATGACACATGCACACACACGCACACACACACTCCAGTCATTCTTAAATGTAAATAATACGAACAGAAAACATCATCGAATGGATGCAGAATCCTCCTTAAAAATCGTGACGATGTGTATGAAATGCTGCATGCCAGTCAGCCAAGTATGGTGTGTCTCCAAGAAACTCACCTCAATGCCAAACAGACAAATTTTTTAAATAGGTACATGGCCTGGGTTCGAAAGGCGTGAGTTCGGTCCCTACTCTGGGCGCGTGTTTTTCTTTCTTTCTTTTTCACGTAATTAATAAAAAAATATTCTAACGTCACTAAAGGTAAAAGATAGTCTACCATTCCCCTATGCCTTCTTCGGCGTTGTAGACGGCTGGCATTTCTTTCTGTATGTATATATCTATATATCTATATATATATATATATATTAATGTAGAGAAAGATAAACTCACAAAGCTCGCAGACATAGTATAAGTAAAGAGTCGGATACACAGCAAGAACAATAACAAACAAGGTTTGCTTACGTAGCGGCAACGGGACTTGCCTTCATAAGAGTACAGTTAGATGATTTTGCTGTCGCAAACATTTGGAACACAATTCTTATATAGCTTTGCAGAAAACTGTGAGGAGGAGCGGAAAATGTTTCGGAAATGGAGAGTATGCATACAGTCGGGCTACGCGTATGTTACAACAACAAACAAAAAAAATGGGGGGGAGGAGCGATTGAGAGAAAGGGGTCGTGTTAACAAAGCAGCGCTCAAGGTTGCACCATGACGGGTCTACGTATGCCCCGTGGGCTGCAAGTTCAGACAATGCGGGAAACTGGGCAACCGCGGTTTCAAAATAAAGGGAAGAGTATACAGTAATTTATTCAGTGGCTGGGGAGACTGGTTGGGGGGAAGCGAAGATGGGTGTGCCCCCCGCGGATGAAGAGAATAGATAGGGGGCACAAAAGAGCATTTCACAGAAGCTAGCAACTGAACAGGAAATAGGTAGGGTCACAAAAGGTTAAATATGAATAGATTACAAGAGTTAAACATCCTTAAGTGGATGTGGGAACAAGGCCTCCTTCCACAGGACAAATGGCATTGTTGAGCCACATTAGGCTAACAAAGCTGCTGTATTAGGAGACTTTCTGTGAATTCTGATGGGAAACTCAAGGGTATGAAAAATGAACATAGTTATAAACATTATGAAGCCGCCAATTTTAATCGAGGGATTACCACGTTAGTTTTTCGCAACTTTCATTAATCTCAAGTGTTGCTGACCCATACTTATGAATGAGATAAGATTCCCGAACATAGCGGACGTGGTGCGTTTTGGAGGCGGATTCTAAAATCGTTGCTTTAAGATGTTCAAATGCATGCCCGAGACTGTTCACATGTCTTGACAGTGGGAAATAAGGGCAGCTTTTTGCATCAGAGCGGTGAATATTGAACCGTATTCGGAAGGGCGTTTCAGTTTGGCCGATATATTGTTGCCTACAAACAGTGCACTCTAGAAGATATACGACATTAGCGGAGTCACAGTTAAAGTTACCCTTTGTATTTACGTAGTAGTCTGAATCCGTGCTGGTGGCGCGCTGTGTAGTGGTCTTGTGTGAGACTACTTTACATCGGGGTTTATAGCAGGGCATGCAGCCAGTAGTTCCCGGTCGGTTGATAGTAGAGTTAGTAAGAAAGTCACCTAAATACTTATTACGCCGGTAGACAATGCGTGTTGGTTCGGGGAATATGCTTTTTAAGCGGTCACTTTGCATTAGGATATTGCGATGTTTTTCTAGCACGGTTGACACTCTTGGAGGAGAGGATGAATGGGTTAAAACTAAGTTAGTTTGCGGGTTCCCGTTCGGGGCTTTTTTCTTACAGATTACGTTACGGTCTAATTGGTTGGCTCGCACAATAGCGTCGTCGATAACTTTTTCCGGGTATTTTTTATTCAGGAGAGCGGTCTTGAGTTCTCGCCAGTTTGAGTTAATGTCGGCTTGGTTTGAGCAAATTCTCCTAAATCGGTGGGCTTGGCTGTAAGGTATTGTTGTCTTGCAGTGTCGGACATGGCTACTTCGGAAGTGCAAATACTGCCGCCTGTCTGTCGGTTTTCTATACAGTTTAGTTTGAAGCCGACCTTGGAAGGTAGTAACGGTGACGTCCAGAAAGTTTACACTGTGTTCAGAATAAGAATGAGCAAGGGAAATACTAGGATGGGCTAGGTTAAATGATTCCTTGAAGGTGAGGAGCTCCGCCTCACCGTGAAGCCAGATCATGAATATGTCATCGATATACCTTTTATAGTACATTGGCTATAATTTTGGGTGTCAAGAAAGTTTGATTCGAGGTGAGCCATATAGATATTGGCGTAGTTAGGTCCGATTCGAGTTCCCATTGACGTTCCGCTGACTTGCACGTAATGAACCCCATCGAACTCAAAATTGTTAAGTTCAAGAATAAGCCTAAGGGAGGTTTGGAGAGCAGAAGAATCGATAGGTTTGTCGCAAGATGACTGCTCATACGCAAGGGATACAGCGGCGATGCCATATTCATGGGGGATGTGAGTATACAGTGACGAAACATCGAGGGTGACTAGAAGGCAGTTATCAGGAATTTCAATTTTTGAGATGTCTGAGAGAAAGTCATTGGTATCCTTAATGAATGAGGGAAAGCTGGGCGGAATGTCGCAAATGAGATTATTCACATAGCGCGAGAGGTTTTCGTTAACAGTGTCAATGCCAGAAACAATGGGGCGCCCTGGGTTGTTCACCTTGTGAATCTTTGGGAGAAGATAGAATTTACCGGCTACTGGGCTTAAGGGGATCAGGGAACGAGCCATGGTTTCAATTATTGTTTTATTTTTAACAAGCTCAGCAAGTATATCTTTGACAATTTGCCTATAAACTTGAGTGGGATCATTGGGTAGTGCTTTATAGAACGTCGATCCTGATAGTTGCTTATTGGCCTCGTTAACATAGTCGGTTTTGTCGAGGATTACCATTGCGCCTCCCTTGTCGGCAGGTTTATTAATTATGTCGGGACAGCTTGCGAGTTCCTCTAGGGCTTTCTTTTCGTTGGTAGTCATGTTGTGGTGGAAAGAAATTTGTGTTTGGTATGCTTTCCGCACATCGCGTTGGACAGTTTTGATGTACATGTCGAGGCAACTATCACGCTTTGTGGGAGGGGTCCAGTGCTTATAGCTAGGTAGGGTTCTGCGGGCTTCTTCCGTCGCGGGTTGATCGTAGAAGTATTCTCGTAGCCTCATGTTTCTGGCGAAGTTATCTAAGTCCTTAAAAAGTTGAAATTCATCAGAACCACCAGTAGCCGGGAAAAAGTTTAGGCCCTTTGACAAGACGTTCACCTGAGCTGGGGAGAGGGTTATACTTGAAATGTTCCTTACATTCTCGGTAAGGTTTTCTTTTGTGACGACAGGCGAGGGAAAATTATTAGTACAGGGGTTTAACTGGACTGTTTGGGGTGCAGAAGTCGAAGCATTTATTACAGTCGTAGTGATATTATCGGTCTTATTGTCAGAGTGGGGGCAGTTACTAGTGCCGGAGCTTGTTAGGTTCTTACGCATGTGGCCAGTGTTGGAAATCTTATCTCGGTTAAACTTTCGGTCTTTTGTTCGGGATATGGCGGAGGCCGTCTTAGATTCGTAGTTGCCTAAAAGGTTCAACTCTCTTTTGCTTAGTTCCTGAAAAAGTAGTTCCTCTTTCTTTCGCAGAGAATGGGCCGTAGTTTCGCAGTGATTGAGGATTATTTCAGTTAATTGTAAAGATGCTTTGTCGAGTACCTGTTTCTACTTATTCATGTTGGACGGAGAGAGTTCGGTAGTAGCAGGTTTTATTCTAATCCTAAGACCCCTGGGAGTGACCGCGGCAGTCAAGTACTGTATCTATATATATTTATATATATATATATATATATATATATATATATATATATATATATATATATATATATAGATATATATATATATATATATTTAATGTGTAAGCACAAACAATCACTTAGAGTGAGAGGAAGGTAAGTAGAGACAGAGACGCACGATAAAAACATGGAAAAAAAACTCACGCCATATCCACAGAATGAATGATGATAAGTGGGGTGAAGCTCGAGAGGGGGAGATCATCGGTAACCGTAACTCTCCCGTGAAAGTTCGCCCATTACATCATTAAGAAAGACGTAAGACTGTGTGCGTACATTGTTACAAATCAACTTTTATTTTCGGAGTCAATGCTCCAGGCCCAGACCTGGTGAAAGACCCCGCGCCATCGAGGACTACCCCGCGCCTCCACCACAATTTGTCACGTAGGATGGGACACAACGGTAAAGAAAGAACTTTTATTTAGGGCGAACTTGTGCCCGAACAAGACGAGAGGAAACGAGCAAAGGTCCTTGCGTCTCGTTCGATCTCCGAGAACGACTGCCTGCGTTCGTGGAGTGATCTCTTGCGTGATCTCCCCCTCGCAGTGCACGTGCGCTCGCGCCTCCGTTGGCGAACACAGACAAGCTCGCGCTGCCGGTGGCGAGTTTGCGCTGCCGGTTGCAGCCAGTTCTTGCGCGTGCAACGCGGCCCACCTTGCGACGTCTCCGAAAGCATGCGGCGGTCACGTACCTCGAGACACAAGGGATAGACAGATCCATGACTTAAGGAGCTTCGCCTGTAAAAATAAAACTGTACTGACGTTTCAGGAAGAGGCCGTCTATTCTTCAGTGTACAGAATAAGTTGGCTTCAAGGTTATATATATATATATAGAGAATGTAGCAGGGGAGAGGGCACGGCATAAGCAGCGATAGTTGGTAGAATGAGATCATGGTTGGTGAGGAGCAAAAAAAATTGAGAGAAGTAAAAGAGGGAAAACGAAGGATAACAAGAAAATATTCACACGGTACGAACATAAGAAAAAAAACCAACAGAAGAAAAAAGATTAGCAAGGTAACTCCCCTTTCCCCTGTTCAACCGGGGTGAAAGAGAGGGGTCAAAACAAGACATGCCCATGCAGAGATTTGGCATGTCCATAAAATATGATTAGAAATCACAGTCACGAGCAACGAACATTCATTGTATTACCTCTCCTCTTGAGAAGCGTGTTTTCACTGGTTTAACCCTCAGCATGATGATCCAACAGGCCCAGAGTTCCCCTTCACTGCGGTTCCGTAGTTTTCCTATAAAGGTTAGTCTGAAACCTGCCCTGAGAAATTGCGAGTGTAACAACCAGCAAATTGATGCTGTACGTGGAGTAGTAATGAGAGAGGGAGATATTAGGAAGCGCAAGGGTAAAAGCCTCAATACACATAACAAGTTCTAATTCACCATGCTGTAATAGAAACATATCGTCTATGTAACTTTTGTGGTACCGTGGCTTCAAATTTTGGGTTGCGAGGAAGTTTGACTCTAGACATCCCAAAAAGATATTCGCGTTGTTGGGCCCGAATTTGGGAGCCATTGACGTTCCAATAACTTGCACCTACTTGAGACCGTCAAAGCGTAAGGTGAAAGAAAGTTTAAAGCGTTAGAGAATCGGTCGATTTGTCACCTCTTATCATACAGCATATGCTTCCTTGGGAATAACTTCTTCGTTATTGACAATGCAGCATTCTGGAACGCCATCCACGTACGTGAATTCAGCAGTAGCTGCTATGCTGATATAGCGGTGGTTGGGTGAATGTGGAAATGCAGAAGGGCACGCCTCGTGCCTAGCAAGCATAAGGCGCGCATTCGCGTATACCTTACCACACGAATACGTCATTCTCCTTGAAGGAAAATAAGCAGTACAACGATAGTCTAGGACATTTGATTTTTCTTCAAATCATACTGAAAACGCTGTAAGGGCCCTTCATTTGTCCTGCCAAACTTCGTAGTGGAAGTGTGCATTTTGCGTACCGTAAAATCCCGAGAGTTAGCCCACCTAAGATCGAGAGCAAATTGAGTGAAAATATGACGTGGGCTAACTTTCGGTGTGCAGACAAAAAAGTTGAGAAATGTATCGCAGCCAAACAACGAACACGCGTTTATTAGCACAGTATTCATTCGTCGTCAAAACCGTCGAGCGAACAGTCGCTCTCACTGTCAAAAAAAAGGTCGACCACCTCCTCATGCACGGAGTTCGACGGGTGGGCAGGGCAGCAGACGGAGGGATTGCCGAAGCGAGCCGCTCATGAAGCTCTCCGTGTTCTGAATCATCGAGGGCTGTTGATTGTTGAAGGAGCGGGCGACAACTTCCTCGCTCACGGCCGCCCAAGCCTTGGAAACAAAGTTCACAACATCTTGTCGAGATGGCTTCTTGAGGTTGCCCTTGGGCGTCACTGCTCCAGCTCGAATTAAGCTTGCCCAGGTCTCCCGAAGGCTGTCCTCGAATGGTTTCATCCAGCTGACGTCGGCTGGCTGCACTATCGGTGTGCAGCCACCCGGAACAAACACCACGTCGGTGTCCTTTGACGCGAGGGCCTTGCGGGCGGCGTCGGTCTTGTGGATCGGGGCCTGGTCCAGGACGAGCAGGCACCGGACATCATCTCGGTTCGGACCCCAAATTCGTCGCACCCACTCCCGGAGCACATCGGACGTCATCCAGCCATTTTTAGAGAATGACAGTCGCACGTTGGCTGAAATATAACAAATTGGAGAGCAGATAAGATACAAACGCGAGGACACATGTGACGAGCACACATGTGAGCACACATGCGACGCACACATGTGACAAGAGCCAAGCTGGCCAACTATGCTGGTAGGCCTAACGGCCTAACGCTACGCCGCAAAACGCGGAACGGAAACAAAAAAACCGAAAATACCACGCAAAACAAAGACAGTTATAGTAATAGTGAGAGCTAAACATTTTCTCAGTATGAAACATAAAAAGTATTATTTGTATGAATGGTTTTGCAAGTAAAAAAATAAATCATACCTGGAACGCTGAGGGCAAACAGCACCTTCGGAGGGATCCGGCCGGTCGGCTCTTTCAGGATTATAAATGCCGTGAGCTTAATCCCTGCTGCGGTCGCACACAACGCCACCGTAAACCCACGACGGGAGCATCCAGTGTTCGCAATCCGGATGCTTGCTTCCTCGGCGACGTTGTTGGTTCGCGATGCGGGTTGGTCCATTCGCACCATCGTCTGGTCCATGTTGGCAATGGAGAAGTCACTGTAGTCATGCTGGAGGCGCAGCGTGCCTACAGTCCTTCGGAAGGCCGATACCGCCTCCGCATGGTTAATCGGGAGCTTCTGGCTGTCGTTGGTCGCGGCGCGAAGTGACACATTGAATCTCTTTTTCCATCGAGACAGGTATTGGCTCGATGCGTTGAAGTTGCCCAGCTTGGCTTCCGATGCAAGCTTCCTAGCTTGCCCCTGGAGCAGGCGGTTACTAACCGCCCTGCCCGCCGCCCTCTCTTCTTGTAGAAATTCAAAAAGTCATTCGTCGATATCCTCGGAAAACACAGGTCGACCGCTCTTCAAAGACCGCTTAAACTTTCCTTTGCCCTGGAACTCCTGAAGGAGAGTTTCGTACGTTGAGTTCCACTGCCTTACTTGCTTACGGCCCAGCCCAAATTGGCGTGCGTTCTTACTCACGTTGCTGCCGGCTTTTCGGTGCCATCCGACAACCTCCACATTCTTCACCACGGTGAAGCTTCACCGCATCCTTCCGTTCTTGCTTCGCGACGAAAGACGAATGACTGGAATGTTCAAGGATGCGTGGTGGTCGCGTTTCGGGTTCGAGATTTCGCTACGGTTCTACATGTGTGCGGGCTGCATTGCCAACCTAAACGTGCACATGTTATCTTTAGATCCGGTGACCTGATATCGCACCCTACCCACGCTAGCTAACCTCGTTTCCGCGGGCGTCATCCCCGGCTCGGATGATGCTATTGTCAGGAGTGGGTTATCTTTGGGTGTTTTTAAAAAAATTAAAAACCGTGCCAAAAATAGGGGTGGGTTATATTTCGAGGTGGGGCATCTCTCGGTATTTTACGTAGTAGTAAGGTTTGCACTGTGCTGTGAAGTCGGCCACGACTCTACAGGCAAATTCGATGGAGTTGTTGTAAACTTTATTAGAAAGGAAGACCACAGGCCAGGAGGAATGAAAGGAATGGGGAGGGCGGAGCACAGTCCTCATGACGCCGTCATCAAGGAATCTCTTCAGAAGTCGTGCAGAGCACTGATAAATTGCCCGTACTAGGGCACTTCTTGTGGCATAAATGACGATTTCGAAGAGTGTGTCGCGTGAGAGGGGTGTTGGGTCGATGTAAGTTGAGGTGTCGTGTTGAGGGGTAGTAATTGTTCGAAAGCGAGAAAACTTGGGGCAGTGCCCTATGAGGTGGTGGAGAACGGCTGCGATAGAGTGGTGGCAGTAGGGACATCAGTGGGCGTGTTGGGCATAATACCATTTTCGAATGGTCTCTGGTGCCGTACAGGTGTTAGTCAGGAAATTGTTCAAAAATATTTCTTGTGCTCGGGTGAGGGTGGGGAAGCAGGTAAGGTGACCTGAAGGGGTGAGTGCCTTGCGGCGTTATTTCAGTTGCCTGCATCAGCGGAGCCTGATTGCTGGAGGGAGAGTGGGGTCATCGTCATGGAAGTTGGGCCAGAGGTGCTTCGAGAAGGCCAGTGCCAGGGTTCCATCGGAGGCTATTGTGAGATAGGCCTCGTGTGCATCCACGTGAGCTGCTTAGTTCCCAGGAGCGGCTGCTTCATGACCGGGGGTCCAGTCGATTCGGAGTTTGCGGCCTGATGTTTCGAGTGCCGTGATTTGATGAATAATGTGGTGGACAGAAGGCTGGGTGGACCTGGGAGGACAAAGTTCTTGGAGCTCTTCATATAAGTCTGTTAGGATGAGTCTGTTTCAGTTGCCTGAATCTGCGGACCCTGATTGCGGGAGTGAGGGTTTGGTCGTCGTCGGGGTAGTTGGGCCAGGGGTGGTACGAGAAGCGCGGCGCCGGTGGTCCATCGGACGTTTTTGTGAGAAGGGCCTCCTGTGCAGCCACGTAAGCTTCTTGGTTCCGAGGAGGGGCTGGTTCCAGGCCGGGGGTACAGTCAATTCGGACTTGGCAGCCTGACGATTGGAGCGCAGTGATTTGATGAATAATGTGGTGGACAGAAGGATGGGTGGACCTGGGATGACACAATTCTTGAAGAACTTCATATGAGTCTGTTAGGATGCGAAGATTGGGGGGAATGGGAAGATGGTGATCGTACATGAATTAGTCGAGAGAATAGTGGATAACAATGAGCCCCGCTTCCGTTCAAGTATTATTGCAAATGCGATGACTTTGAGCTCCTATGATGGATAAATTATCCGAGCTGATCCATGTAGTGCCTACGTGTGGGTTTATGTTGCAAGCGTCTGTGTAGACGTCAATTTCACATGATCGTTTAGTTTAAGAAAGGGGTCAGCAGTGTTGCTGTCGAACCTTGGGCTTCCTGCGCGGGATGGGTTCCGAGTGGACGGATTTAGTAAAGGGGGGCCGCTGCCAGGGGATATTGGAGCCAGAAAATTAGGTAGGCGAATATTACTCCATTGATCTCACGCGGTGAGAAGCACGCCTTGGTGGGTGAGTTGTTTAAAATTCTTTTGATCCCTTTGTTCCTGAATGATGTGGTCGATTGATGGGAGGGTCGCTGCTTGTTGGAGGTTTGCAATTTTTTTATGACGAGGGAGCCCAGTGATGGTGCGTAGGGTGGAATTGTGAAGAACATGTAGTGTGCATAGTTGGGTGCAGTTGAGGTCATAATGTGTCCCTCCGTACGAATAAATACCCACCCCTACTGGTCTGCCGAGGGGGGTAATAGCCTTTGGTTTGCTCCCCTATGTTTGAGGGCCATCGGAGAGAGTTCTGCACGAAGTTCTATTTCTGCTTAAGGCGATAAACCATATTATGGGGCTGTTCCTAGTTCCAATGTAAACTCCGATGAGTTTAATTGGTCCCAGTCTGGTTGACACAGAAATAGAGGCGACACTGACTTGAGGTGTCATGTAATCGGTGAGGGGTTGACGGCTGAAGATGGCGAGAAATTCTGTTTTGTGAGGTGCGAGTGACAGGAGAAGGTCGGGGAGAACATTTTCAAACTGCGCACTGGAGGACGGTAATCATGGCGTCTTGATTTGGGTATTGGGCTGATTCGGTGTATATAGTAATATCGTCAGCATAGATGGTAAAGCGGGATGTGGAGTCAGTAGCCATCCATCTTGCTATTCTGGCCATGGCTAAGTCAAAAAGGGTTGGGCCAAGTACTGAGCCTTGTGTTACACCCCTGTAAAGGTAAAAGACTCGGGCAGACCAGCCAGGGTTGGCTCCGTGTTATTGAATGGGGCGATTTTCAAGGAAGTTTCGGATCCAGGTTTGAGCTTCCTGGCTGGGAAATTTCTCAGCCAGTTCTTTAAGGATTGCTTGTTGGCTAACGCTTTCGAAGGCTTTGCGTAAGTCTAGTACCAGAACGTGGTCGGGGGGTTTTCGGGTGTATTTCCGGGTAATCACCTGTCTGAGGAGCCAGAGGCTGTGAGCGGCGCTGAGGTTAAGGCGAAACCCTGCTTGTGGACTGTGAAAATTTGGCCTCACGAATTCATGATAGTGGACGATTCGGTTAAGGATGAGCCGTTCTATTACTTTGCAGATAACAGGAGTAAGGAATATGGGTCGTAGATGGGAGAAGTCGTGTGGCGTTTGTTGCTGCTTGTTTGCTTTAGGTATTGGGAATATGAGCGACAGTTTCAAGTGGTTGCCGACGAGTGTGGTTTCCCACGAGTGATTGAGCTGCTCGAGGGGGTGTAGCTGTGCTGGTTCCGTTCGATTTCGTACGTGTCCAGGGAGTCTGAGTCCAGGGAGTCTGCCGTGGTCGTTATATAGTGCAGCCCAGTTGTCTTTTGGTAAGTTCTTTTTGGTGAGCCGTGATCGTTCAGAACTGATCATGTATGCGACATAGAAGCGAATGTCTTCTGTCGGAAGTACGACAGAGTTGCGTGAGGTACTCCATACGCTTCCATACGTTGGCCAAGTGGTTGTCACAAGAAAGGCAAGTTTCGTCGCAAAGTTATGGTCTAGGCTGAGGTAAAGTGCGAGTTGCGAGTGATGCCAGTAATTTCCTCCAGTGAGTACGGGGGATTGTGTTGTAGAACTTTCTCTCGGAAAGTGGCCCAGTTCAAATGAAAGCGAGTAGCCTGATGGTCTCGTATGCGTTTTCCTCGAAGAGTTATGAGTATAGGAACATGATCACTACCACAAGTGGAATAGGTTGCGGAAGTCTTCACAAGGCCCGAGGAAGCGCTTGTTAAGTGTGGGGTGATGTCGCTATGATGGGGATAAAGGGCGATCCGAGTAAAGTTGGTGGTATCATTGCTAAGATGAACGTTGGCCACTTCGGTAGAGTCGAGCAGGTAATTTGTCCTACCCGAGTTGGTGGAATAGACCCAGGTAGTGTGGGAGGCGTTAAAATCACCTCCGATGAGAATGGGGGTGCAAGGGTATTCATTTCTGATATGTTGGAGCCAAGAGAAAGCATCTGAGTATATTTGATATCTGGGTCGGTAGTACGTGGACACGATGATGAGCTTCTCGGCCCTGGGAGATGGGCGATGATTGTGACAACTTTGTGAGGGGGGGGTAGAAAGTGGCCAAGGCCACTGGGTAGCCGGGATGGAGGAGTCAAGCAGGACAGCTGCATGGCCAAGAACTTGGGATTTTTGTATAGTAGACGGATTGATGAAGAAATTGTATCCTGGCAGCTGAGATGTGGTGAGGGGTTCTTGAAGTAGGACGGTGATAGGTTTGATATAATTGACTTTGGCTGCTATTATTGTTTTGGGGGTCGAAAAGGTTCTGCAGTTCCACCGAAGAATGGTAGGTGGGTTGGAGGTCATGGTGTGGGTCGTGGTGGGACAATGCGAGGGGGTTCAGCTATGGGTTCTGAAGGCTGTACGTTGGTGATGACTTGATGGAGGGGGTCTCAGATTTGCTGTAATTGTCTATTGAAGTACTCATGCCTACTACGACCATCCTCCGAACGGGAGACGCGTTGCTGATGTATTTCGGTAGGAATAGTTTGAGGCGTTTTATGGTTGACAATCACTGGTTTTCTTATAACTGGGGCTCTGGTTGCGGTGGGGGGCTGGGGTACCAGATCGGTCTGCTTGAGACGTAAACGATGTGTTCGTTTTAATTGACTGGGCTCACTTGAAGTCTGCAATTTCTGGTTACGTTTCAGATTGAGTTTCAGCATTTAAGTGGTTTTAGGATTTCGGTGAATTGGGAACTTTTGTCAATTGTTTTGGAAGGAGTGTTGGGATCGTTTTAAGGAATATTTTGTTTGAACCTGTCAGCCCATGAGATGCCTTGAGCTTTGTCCTTGTTGAGATCGAGGTTGTTGTGGGGACATCGCGACGACTTGCGGTATTCAGCGAGATGTGGCGGCCAAAGTCATCACAAAAGACGCAGTATAGTATGGTCCACAGTCATCTGCAGCTGGATGAGTTTTGCCGTGGGAGTGGCAGACGATTTAAAAAGGGCAATATTTGGTCTGGTGTCCTTTATTGTGGCAGTTCTAACATACCATATGGCGGGGTTGGTAGGGGGACACTTTTACTATGGCCATGTAGTCTTTGATCACTTTCGCAGGAGTAGTTGAGTCAAAAGTAATAACGGCCTTATTAGTGCGCCCTAGATAGCGGCAGTTGAGGATCTGTGCTTTTGCAGAACGAAGCCACTTTTTGATTTCATCGTTAGAATCGCCAGGTTCTACATCGATGACTCCACGTGAAGAGTTCTGGCGGTATAGAGAAGGTTTAATCTCGACAGGCAGCGGGAAGGTTGCTCCGGCATGGGGAAATTGTATTTGTGTGACCGTAAGCTGTCTCTCCATGTGTGTTTCATCGTAAGTGCTTATGTGGAGGCAGTTACCGAGGGTATTATATCTGTGGGAGGCGAACGCGGCAAGATATCACTGGGGGGCAGTGTTGCCGATTAGGTGAGCCAGGACGTGTTTAGGGATGTTGTTGATACTAAATTTAGAGAGTTGCCTTAGGACGAGCAAGAAGCGCGGTATACTCACTCGGTAGGTTTGGTTGTGGCTAGGCAGTGCAGGAGGTATTTTTTAGGACACTAGAGTTGCGGTCGGGCGCTTTTTGAGATGCTGGCAGCAGCCGTTGATTTGAGTAAGGCAGCAGCGGCGGGCGAAGCAACGACGAGGTGCCTACGATGACATCGCGTCCGAAAGAAGGCATTAGGCCTAACGGCTGAAGCCTCCGATAGTAGGCCTTCTCGGGCGTTGAACAGGGCGCTATAATATTCCAGGTGAGTAGGTAGATGGTTACACAATCAGAAAGATCGATGAGGATGAGGAGAGTTGTGGAAAGAAGAGGCATTTGCACAGACACAGGACGAGCGCTGTTTTCATTGTCTTCCATCGAGCGCCTTTGTAATGTATTATGCTGTCATCTTCGTCATCTGCCAAACTGGCTTGGTTGAAAGGTTCATTTGTCGGTAGCAGATGCTCCCGTTCCTTCTGAGAAATCTGTTGTCTTCCGTAACTCCCATGTAGGACCTTGTATGAACCAATGTGAATAACTTCGCCTTTGCATCCCAGGATCCTGTTTTGATTCGCACCACCTGTCGCTTTTCGAGCGGTGGAAGGGGGACTCTTGACCCTTCGGTCTGTATATGTTTTAGCACAGGAAGCACAAGCTGGCTGCTGAAGTCTCCCCTGGCTGCTGGCTGCCGTCTCCCCTGCATAAGTTCTCCTGCAGAACGCCGGTCTTCCAAAGTGTCAACCTGAAGCCTAAAAGACCTAGCCAAAAGTTGTCTTGCGCTTGTTCAGTTTCTTTTTTCATTATTCGTTTTATCACGTGATGCCGTTTTCGGCCAGCTATGCGAGTGCGGGATGCCTAGTCTTGAGGTTACGTTATCAAAGTCGTACTGTGCTGCCCACCGGGCGAACTGGCGGCTGGTAAACTGAGGTCCGCTATCCCTGCCGTCTTGTCCCGGGATTTCATATCTCGAACAAAACAGCCTTCAGCTCGTCGACGACCGTCTCCGATATGTGTTGAGCAGCTCTTCCACCTCTTGACAATCTGAAAGGGCATCGTAAACAGACAGATAGGACTTGCCGCCGTACTGGAACAAGTCAACGTGTACTCTGTGCCATGGAAAGGCTGGTGTCCGTCTCATAAGGCGATGCTCTCTTGTTTGACTTTAGGCATATCGCCTAAACACACTGCGTGCTCGAACTAAATTTGCTATTTCGGGATTGGTGTCTGGCCATAATACAAATCTTCGCGCCCTTGGCTTCATTGGGCGAGGCCCACGTGGCCTTGATGAATGCGTCGCAGTGTGTCTTTCCTCGTGGCTTACAGAATTACAGCCTTGCTTCCTTCCTGCCGAATTGCTTGTACAGAAATTTCCTACTCAAAAGATTTCAGCTCTCTATTTATCGGCATACTCCGGTGGAGGCGCTCCATCACCACATGCAAATAGGCTTTTTTTTCGTTTCTTCGGCGAGCCGTTCCATCGTACTGTCACTCACTAAAGCAGTTACAGTACTCACTCCGTTCACCTCGACGTCATTTCGCCTGCGTGTCAACAGGGAGGTCACCTGGGAACCGCGACAGCCTACCGGCAAGAACAAGTTGCTTGCCTTGAAAGTATAGCATCACGAAGTCATATTTTAGCAACCTCAGGAAAAACGTCGTATTCTGGGTGGCATTTCACCTATCCCTTTCTGAGCGATTGCGAATATCGGTCTATGGCCAATTTCCAAGGTCGTCTTGCGGCCGTAGATAAAGTAACAAAACTTTTTACATCCTAAGCTGCCTTTTTTTCTATCTGAGAATAGCGCTGTTCAGCTGATGTGGCATTCCCCTTGCGTATGCCACCGGACGCCAGTTACCGTCATGACGCTGCAGTAGTGCCAAAACTACTCCGCTATTTGATGAATCTGGCGTCACCTTTGTTTCCTTGGCAGGGTAGGATATTGCCAGAAGTGGCTGTTTGCACACAGCGCCGCAGAGGTCTCGACATTCTTTTACGTAGTTAAGCCTCCACTGACATATTGCGTCGCGCTTGGTTAAGCTTCGCTGTGCGTATGTTCTGTCGGCAAAAAATAAATCTATTTTGAAAAAAATTTGCAACACCGAACAAACGCTGCACACACACCTTGTCCTAGGTGACAGACATCTGTCTTACGATATCCACAAGGCACAGTTTGGTTTGATTCTGGCACCAGATAAGACATCACCCAGAAATTGAATTTACTGGACGCCATATTTGCATTTGTGAGCGTTAAACGTTAGGCCCACCCGTTTTGCTGTTTTTAGCACTGCCCTTAAGCGCTGAGTATGCTGCTTGCGTGAGTCCCCAGAGACCGAAATATCATTAACATAGACGTGAACGCCTTGCACAGAGTGAAACATTTTGCACAAGTTCCTTTGAAATACTTCCGACGCAGACGAGATGTCGAAGGGCAGCCTCAAGAACCTGTATCTGCCAGAAAGGGTGGCAAAGCAACAAATCTTGGAAGTTTCTTCGTCGGAAGCGAATTGGGAAACCTGGCCTTAGCATCAAGGTGGGTGAAAACTTTTACGCCTGGAAGGTCAGCTTCTGCGTGGTCACCCCTGGGCATTTCGTACTGTTCCTTTTTAGGCACGCAATGATTCTTCTCGAGTCCATTCATAATCTAAAGCTTCGTCCTTCTTTTTATCGATAATCAAGGAGCCTACCCAGTCGGTTAGTTCGTTTTTTTACTATGATCCACGCTTGTTTCATAGGTCCAAATTGTTTACACGGAAGCTCCTTCAACGCCAACGGAACCCTTCTAGTGTCATGTGGCACGGGATCGGCGTCGTCCCGAAGCTTCATTTTGTACTGACGTTGTACGCAACCGGGGTCTTTGAAAATATCGTTGAACAGTATTTCAGAGATCTTTCTCGCCACGAAGTCTCAGGTTACATGCAAGCAAACCCAGCCGCTCGCTCTTTGGAGTCCCAGCAATGCCTGTTGGCCCTGCTTGACGATGAAAAATTTATGAACACTGCACTGCTCGGCAAAGATCACTTCCATGCTAATAACACATACGTGGTTGATTTGGCACCCGCTGTAGGACCGCAGAATTGAGCGACTGTTCTTCAGGGGCGGCTTCGGTTGCAACTTCTTGTTTACGGACAAAGGAAGCAGATTTTCGTGGGATCCGGTGTCGACTTTGAGGGCTACTTCTTCGCCGCTACTGCAAGTCTTTACGACAGAGTCTCGGTGCCTTCCCACGCAGCCGACGCCGTTATCGAGGACGTAAAATTCTTTATTGTTGCTTTTTGATTCATGGAGTTGTTCAGTCCTGCGGTAACAGGTAGTGAAGTGGTTCTTCCCTTGACATTCCCTACAGGTATTGCCGTAAGGAGAACA
The DNA here is from genome assembly GCF_048455015.1 of Haemaphysalis longicornis. Taxonomy (NCBI): domain Eukaryota; kingdom Metazoa; phylum Arthropoda; class Arachnida; order Ixodida; family Ixodidae; genus Haemaphysalis; species Haemaphysalis longicornis. The sequence continues at coordinate 75,525,583 of NW_027526233.1, read as the reverse complement.
GCGTCGCGGCTTATGAAGGCGGCCACACACCTTGAGCACAAGATTTTGAAGTCCGGCAGCTCCATACTGCATTTTGTGCTGCAGATCTGGATGCACTTGCATTTCTTTGAGGATCCATGTTTCGTTCTGGATGGTTGCTACCTCGGATGCCTTACAGAGCTGTTCAGCATTCGCCAACGTGAGTTGGTTGTGACGTGGCTGTTTCGCACGGAGGCTGTCGCTGCTTATGCCACTGACGATTTGGTCGCGAATCATAGAGACGGTCAAAATCCAAAGGTTGCAAACCTGCGCTTTCTACTTCACATCTTTTAAGAAGTGCTCGGATGTTTCTCCTTCCGACTGTGTTCTTTTCCTGAAGATTTAGCACTCGCATCCTTTATATCTATGAACATCCCAGTAGACGTCAAACTTCTTCAGAACGATCGTGTAGTTCTGGTTGTTATCGCCTCCTTGGAACGCAAAGTTGTAGATTTTAATGGAGTCCTCCCCAGAGGCTCAACAGCATCCCCGTTTATTCAGCATCCGATAAGGGCTTGTATTGCGGCTGAACCACCGTAAGGCATAGTTCCAGTTTCTGCTTGACTAGCTGGCAGTTCTTACTGGTGTCGCCTGTCGTGTGCCGTCGGCCTTTTGACTTCCGAAGTTCCATTTTTTCGGGTCACCGCTTCTCACACCATGTGTCGTCTCGCGACGACAAACGGGTTATCGACAAGCCAGCATTCTGGAATGCAATGCACGCAGGTTTATTCAGCAGCAGCTTATATATTATGGGTTGGTGGGAAAGAGAAAAAGAAGAAAGCACGCGCATCATGCCTAGCAAACAAAAGGCGCGCATTCGCGTCTATCTCATCGCAACCATACGCACACACACACACCCGCATATATATATATATATATATATATATATATATATATACATATAGGTGTATATATATATATATATATATGTATATATATATATAAATATATATATATATATATATATATATATATATATATATATATATTTACATATCAAGGTTGCAGTCGTCATTGCCAGTGCTATTCGGCTTTTTTCGAAATATTTATTACGGCCGAATGACATGTGCTTGTCACGTTGCTTTGATACATTGATAAATAAGCGAAAATATAAGTCGAGAAAAAATCCGCCGTTTTTCCGGGAGCGGGACTCGAACCCACATCTCCGCATAACCGGTGCGGTGCGTTCGCCATTACGCTATCCCGCAGCGGCTTCTCTCTAGACTTTAAAGCGGGGGTTTATATTTACAAGAGCTCTGAGGCCGGTCAACTAGCGCCGCACCTCGACTACCGCGGGAGACGTAGAACGTCTTCTTTCCCAGCGGCCGCCACGTAGACCGTGGTCGGAGGTCGGGGTTAGCAATATCGTAATGTATGTAGCAGAACAGAAAGATACGGGACGAGGGACTCGGTAAAGATACATATCAAGGTTACGAGGCACTGGCTCCAGCAGTTCGGATATGCCAATTGCTAACCCCGACCTCCGACCACGGTCTACGTGGCGGCCGCTGGGAAAGAAGACGTTCTACGTCTCCCGCGGTAGTCGAGGGGCGGCGCTAGTTGACCGGCCTCAGAGCTCTTGTAATTATAAACCCCCGCTTTAAAGTCGAGAGAGAAGCCGCTGCGTGATGGCGTAATGGCGAACGCACCGCACCGGTTATGCCGAGATGTGGGTTCGAGTCCCGCTCCCGGAAAAACGGCGGATTTTTTCTCGTCTTATATTTTCGCTTATTTATCAATGTATCAAAGAAACGTGACAAGCACACGTCATTCGGCCCTATCAAATATTTCTAAAAAAGCCGAATAGCACTGGCAATGATGACTGCAACCTTGATATGTATCTTTACCGAGTCCCTCGTCCCGTATCTTTCTGTTCTGCTATTTATTTATTTATATATATATATATAGTTGAAGAAGACGATGTTTTGTGCGTGTGTGCGTGGTGCGTGGCTTTGCTTGGTGCTGTGATGGACGTCATCATGTAAATACATCGCTTCGCATTCAGCCATTGTTCCTGACATTCGTCCTGCGGCCACGTAACATTTCGGTATAGGTGCGGGGTACATCCCCATACGGGAACTCAAGGATTGCCCGCCTGTGCTCCTGATGCGTTTTTCTCAGGGTTAATAGATTGCGTCGGCATAAATATATATATATAGAAATAAGAATTGGCCGTCAAGTAGACCTCGGAAAGCAAAGGGGAGGATGTCGTAGCTCAAGATAAAGAATTTGGAAAATAAGAAAGTGGAGAAAAAATGCCCGCCAGGTGGGATCTGAACCCACGACCTCCACTATGCTACCGGCGGGGCTGTTTTAGCCTCCACTTTCTGGGGTATTTATGTTCAGGTGTTTTTGTTTTTCCTGGCTTGGGGGTGGTAGCCAGCGCCGCTCGGACTACTCGGGGTGAAGGGGACCTTCTTTTTAAGCCCCGGGCCGTGACTCGATCGTCTACGACATGTCGAGAGTGGTCGACCAGCGTTGAACCCTCTTAAGCTTCCTATGGCACCAAGACTGCCAGAACAGAGGCCCTCGCTATGCATGTAGCGAATCAAAATAGGAAATGAGAGGCTCGTTGAAAATAAGACAGAAATAAGAATTGGCAGTCAAGAAGATCTCGGAAAACAAAGGGGAAGACGTGGTAGCTTGAGACAGATAAAGAATTTGGTAGCTTGAAACAGATAAAGAATAAAGAAGAACTTTCTTTCTTTACAAATTCTTTATCTGTTTCAATGACCTACCACACCATCCCCTTTGCTTTGCAAGGTTTTCTTCACTGCCAACCCACATTTCTGTCTTACTATCAACGAGCCCCTCATTTCTTATTCTGTCCATCTACATGCATAGCGAGGGCCTCTGTTCTGGCCGTCTTGGTGCATAGGGAGCGAAAGATGGTTCAACGCTGGTCGACCACTCTCGACATGTCGTAGATATCGATTCAGGGCCCGGACGTTAAAAAAAGGTCCTCTTCACCCCGAGAAGTCCGAGTGGCGCTGGCTACCACCCCCAAGCGCAGGAAACAAAAATTCCTGAAAATAAATACCCCAGAAAGTGGAGGGCGGAATCGCCCCGCCGATAGCGTAGTGGTCATCGCACCAGACCGGTATTCTGGAGGTCGTGGGTTCAGATCCCACCTGGCGGGCATTGTTTTTCCACTTTCTTTCTTTTTTTCCAAATTCTTTATCTGTTTCAAGCTACCACATCTTCCCCTTTGTTTTCCGAGGTTTTCTTGGCTACCAACCCTTATTTCTGTCCTATTTTCAACGAGCCCCCCATTTCTTTTTCTGATTCGCTACACACACACACACACACTTATATATATATATATATATATATATATATATACATATATATATATATTGTAGAGTGCCTGCCACGTAGGCTTTGAAACTGAGACGACCAGACCACGTAGCAAGGCCGGTTTATTCGGAACGTCGTAGGGTCTATCTACTGATGCCAGGGGCGCGCGAGGCCTCCGGCGGGTGAGCGCGCCCATGGGTTTGCGTCCCGGTGCTGCCGCTGGCACTGTGGCTTGCCGCTACAGCGCTCCACCCCCAAGAGAGGAGCTGGTGTGACGCTCTGATGAACCCAACGTACATAATGGTCACGGTGGTGTGCAGCCACAGTGGGAAGACTCGTAGGGTTGATGTCAGCGGCGGTGAAGTATGCCGGCTTGGGCGGCGCTCTGGTCCGTACAATAGGCGGCGCTCTGGTCCGTACCGCACACACACGTGTGTTGCCTGTTCAAAGTCCGGAAGCCCATAATGTCCTCTGGGTTTTCGTGTCACGTGTAGGCTGCGGTCGAAGGTCAGCGAGGATCAATCTCAACGATTTCACGTAGTCCGCTGCGGAAGATGCTTGAGACGGTACCTCGAACAGGTCGGCTGGTAGTCGCAGCTGGGTTCCAAAAACGAGTTCAGTTTAAGAACACGTCAGGTCAGTGTTGAAGTCGGTCCGTATGCCGAGAAGTGTGAGGGGCAAGCGCTGGACCCAGTGTGTTGGGCAGTCGTGTGCTGTGAGCGCGGCCTTAAGTTGGCGATGAAAGCTTTCGACGAGTCCATTTGTTTGTGGCCGGTACGCTGTCTTGCGCAAATGAGTCGTGCCGAGGAGGTGAAGGAGCTCGGCGAACAAAGCAGATTCGAACTGCCGTCCGCGGTCGGTGACGATGGATGATGAGCATCCAAAGTACGCTACCCACGTCGACACGAATGCTGATGCTACCATGGGTGCGGACATATCGGGTAGCGGTGTGGCCTCAGGCCAGCGTGTGAATCGGTCCACACAATTCAGTAGGTAGCGGTAGCCTTAGCAAGGGGGCAAGAGAAAGACGAGGTCGATGTGCACGACGGCGAAGCGCTCATCAGGTTGTAGGAACGTCTTTGCCGGCGGAACTGGGTACCGGTGAACCTTTTCGCGTTTGCATGGTGCACACGCGCGGACCCAGTCGCGAACAGCAGCGTTCATTCGAGGCGAGACAAAATAAGTCCCGATGAGTTTCTGCGTGGCTCGAATCCCTGGTTGGGCCATGTTGTGCAGGGCATCGCAGGGATCGCGACAGAAGGTTTTGGGTACGAATGGTCGTGGCTTTCCGGTCGACAAGTCGCAAACGATCTGTTGTCCGTCGAGTGTCACGTCTTCAAGCTGGCACGCAGTTGGAGTTGTGCGAAGACGCAGCAGCTCCGTGTCGTCTGCTTGGTGAGCAGCCAGCCGGTGGAGGTAGGGTGCAATTAAAAGAAGCGAAGTGGAGGCAATGGCCACGCGGCTCAGAACATTCGCAGCTGTGTAGTCATCGCCACTGACATGCTTGATATCCGTCGTGTACTCGGACAGGTAGGCAAGCTGCCGCACTTCACGTGGCGTATAATGTGTGTCGGGCCGGCTGATTGCGCACGTCAAGGGTTTGTGGTCAGTGAAGATGGTGAACTGACGACCCTCAAGAAGATGTCGAAAGTGACGCACAGCCAGATACATTGTCAAATGTTCACGGCCGATGAGAGTGTACCGGGTTTGCGGTGGGGTTAGACGTTTTGAAAAGGCCACGGGCTGCCACTCGCCATTTACGTGCTGTTGGAGGACAGCTCCCACAGCAGAACTCAAGGCGTCCGTCATCAGCGCGAGTGGACGTCCTGGATTTGGGTGAGCGAGGAGAGCGGCGTTTGCCAGCGCACGTTTGATGGCATGCAAGGATTCCTCAGCACTTGCGTTCCTCTCTAATTCACTGGTAGACCGCTTCCCGGAAAGCAGGCGGTCGAGAGGCTCAAGCACAGTGACGCAGTTCATGATAAAGCGACGGTAGAACTCTACGAGGCCCAGGAACTGGCAAAGCTTGGGGATCGACGTTGGTGTTGGGAAGTCAAGAATGGCATGGACCTTGTTGGAGAGGGCCCGAATGTATATCCCATCCAGTTCATGTCCCAGGAAATCGAGGGAGGGAACACCGAACTCGCTGTTCGTTGGATTGATGACAACGCCACGGGCATCTAAGCGTTCGAGGAGAATGCGGAGATGGTGAAGATGCTCCTCTAGGGATGTACTTGCTACCAGCAGATCGTCCACGCAAGCATAGACAAAGGGCAGTACACGTGTCACTACATCGATGAAATGCTGAAACATTTGGGCAACGTGCCTGAGGCCGAACGGCATTCGGAGGAACTCGAAAAGGCCGAAAGGTGTTCTGATGGCCGTCTTGTATATGTCCTCCTCAGTGACGGGGATCTGGTGGTACGTCGATTTTTGAAAATATGGAGGGAGCGTGCAGACTGCCGGTGAAATCTTGTATGTTGGGAAGGGGGTACCGATCTGGGATGATGGAGAGGTTCAAGACCCGGTAGTCGCCACAACGTCGCCAGTCACCATTCTTCTTGGGTACCATGTGGAAGGGTGATGCGTAGCGGCTGGAAGAAGGTCGGACAATGAGAAGTTCCAACATGTGCTCGAACTCTGCACCGGCGATCTTTAGTCTGTCAGGAGCGAGACGTCGCCGACGAAAGAAAACGGGCGGTCTGGTAGTGGTGATATTATGATGGACGTCACGAGTTACGGGCTGCGTCCAGCCGGGTGGTGACTCGACGGTGGGGAACGGCTTTAGCAGGGCGGCAAACGGTTCTTCAGCAACTGTAGTGCAGGAAGGCGCTACGTCAGCAGCTGCTGTCGATACGACGCCTTGAACTGAGAGGAGGGTCGTGGAGTGGAGAAGTCGCCGTCGCTTGACGTCGAATAGGAGGCCATGTTTGGTAAGAAAGTCTGCACCAAGGTAGGCAGAGCGAACATCCGCGACCGCAAAAATCCACGGCAAAGTTCCGCGAAGACCCAGGTTCAAAGTCAAGGATCGCTGCGGGAACACGAGAATGCGCGTGCCGTTCACTGCCGGGAGGTAGAAGACTGCGCTGGAGTTGCGGTCGCGGCGTGAAGCTGGCAAGACGCTGTCTTGCGCTCCCGTGTCGACGAGAAACTTTGGTCCGGTGGTACGATCGACGATGTGAAACAGGCGACATTCTTTAATGCGGCCACAACCGCTCGTCGCCGCGAGTGGTCTGCCGCGCCGTTTCCTGTTCGTGAGCATGGCAAGAGGCAGTGGCGAGCGTGTGCGCCGAAACGGCGGTGGTAGACGCATACAGGGGGGGGCTGATGTAGGTCTGCGTCCACGAGCGGCATCACGGCGTCGGGATGACGAGCGGTCGCGTTGGCGTGACGGTGGAGCAGAATGTGTGGAGCTGTTTCGCCTTGTCGCCGCGACGAGTTGCTCCAGTCGTTCGCACAGGCGATCGAAAGTGGCAGGCGACGCAGACGCACCTTCGTCGGCAGGAGCTGGCGTCGTACGAGGAGCAGGTGATACTGGCGTCCTGGTCACAGCAGCAATCGGTGAAGCTGTGCTGGCTGCTTCCATTTCTTTGTCGGCCAGGGACGCGAGTGAAGGGAGATCCATGGATGACGCTGTTTTGAGGACCTTTTGCACGTTCGCAGGCAGGCGCTGCAGAAAGAGCTCGCACAGCAATGCGCCGTCCATGGCTTGGGCATGTGAGCCGAGGAGTTGGGTCATGCGCCGCAGGAGTTGGCTCGGTCTGCGGTCGCCAAGCTTTTCGGTGTAAAGTAGCTGCTGCAGGCACCTGCGCTCAGATGGTGCTGTGCGTTCGAGTAGCGCTTCTTTGAGCTGGTCGTAAGCCGTTACAGGTGGGTTGCGTATGAAAGAGGCACGAATGTCCCCAACCTCTTCCGCAGCAGCCGCTGGTAGAGCTCTCACGACGTAGTGGAACTTGCGTTCTTGGGAGGTGATGCCAGACAGCGCGAACTGTGGCTCGGCCTGGAGGAACCAGATGGCCGGGTTGTGTTCCGGACAAGGTGGCAAGTGGATAGCCAGGGCGGCGATCTCGTTGCCGACTGCTTGCGGTGCTCGCTTGTCCGGGTCGTTTCTGCACATGGCTCTACAACTTCGCTGGGAGAAATATCACGTCCGGGTCCCCAACTGTAGAGCGCATGCCACCGAAGCGTAGAAACAGAGACGACCAGACCACGTAGCAAGGATGGTTTATTCGGAACGCCGTGGGGTCTCTATCGAACTCCTTAACAGAATATTCCCCGAGCCGCCACGTGTTGTTTATAGCAGCAACAAAAATTTGGGCGACGTTCTCTCTAAATCCAGCATCAGCCGACCACATACTACTGGTTGCACGCCCTGTAAAAAACCACGGTGTAAGGTATGCCCACAAATGACCACCACACAGCGCGCCGCCAGCACAGCTTCAAACTATTATGTTAATGTAAAAGGGAACTCTAACTGTGATTCCGCCAACGTTGTGTACCTGCTTGAATGCACTATCAGCGGCAAACAATACATCGGCCAGACTGAAACACCCTTTCGTTTGAGGTTTAACAATCACCGCTCTCATGCAAAAACCTTCCCTCCTTTGCCTCCATCAAAGCATGTTAACACTCCTGGTCATTCTTTTGAACAACTAAAAGCCACAATTCTTGAATCTAGTTTTAAAACGCATCAAGATCGCGAGGTTCGTGAGTGTTACCTTATCTATAAGTTTAAATCAGCTTCGTTGGGCATAAATGAAAGTTATGGGAAATTAACATGTCCTTCTTCCGAATAAAATTTCGGCTGCATTTCCCCGGCTAGTGTTATGCCTGTTTATTTCTTTACCCCAATAATATTCTCCCATGAGCTGGCGAGCTCCCGTAGTTGGGTATAGTTTCGTGCTAGCACGACGTTTTTTTAGCATAATGGCTTCACTGAACCAAATTTGACGAAAAAGTCTGGACATCGTCTTCTGGGTAGAAGGCTGCAGTACCATTGTTAGCTTTGATATTCTCACCTTGTAATTAATTTGTGAACAGGAGCGTGTGTGATTGCTTTCGTGTCCTCTTTCTTTTTTGTATTGTTGTTTTCTAATATTCGTTGCTGACCGCCTCGGCATTTCCTGAAGTGGCACCATGCGCCGGCCGGATGAATACCACATGCTGCCGTGTTTTACGCGCCCACCTGATTGTTTGCTTTCTTTTCATGACTTGTTTGACCTTGTCTTGTCTCTGTTTTTTTCATACCAATGTGGCCTCATTTCGTGTCGAAACTGCTTGTCTTACGGCTTTTTTGCGTGACCCTTGCCTCCCCCCAACAGAAGCCTCATGTCTCATGTCTCATGTTTTAATGACCTTATCCGGTTTCTCAGAACGGGTGTATATGGGCAGATGTTCACCGTTTGTGTGCATTTGCATATCCTCTTTGGAACTTCTTCGTTCCGCGTGACTAATCTTTTTGCCCATGTCAAACACTTGCGTGGGCATATCTTCTTTAGACCCCTCTTCCATCCACGTTGCCAGGGGGGTGGGGAACACAGACTTGTTATTTTTTTATTTCTTTAAATATTTATTTATTCTCTGTGTTTAGTTCTTCTGTCTCTCTTTTTTCCCATGTTCGTGCCGCGTGACTGTGTGTTCTTATTATCCTTTTTACAATTTATATTCCCGCTCTCTCTTCATTCTTTTGGTACCCACCAACCATGATCCATTTGTACAAACTCTCCCTGCTACTACCTTGCCCTCGCCTTTGCTACATTTTCTGTATATTTATTATTCTGAAACTAACTAATTTTGTAGTCTGCAGAAAGGGAGTCCTCTCCCTGAACGTCTTAAATTTATTTCTATTTTCTACGTCTTTCTCGTTTGTCTCTGTCTCTATTAACCTTATTTTTTTCGGGCTCTGTGTGAGTTTTTATATTTTCAGACTATATATATACATATATATATATATATACATATATATATATATATATATATTTAAATATATATACATATAAATATATATATATATATATATATATATATATATATATATATATATATATATATATACAGTAACGTGAAGAGAAGTGAACAGGGCAGCGTAGCGTTATGATCATCCTCAGCCGACAAAGACAAAGACGGTCGTCGCGGAATGTTGCTATGATGGCCCATTGTAAATGATGATGGTCCATTTGTAAATAGGTTACATCTCTTTTGTAAATAGATCCCTTCAGCACCGACCATGGTTCATGTCAACCATCCGGCCGCATCGTAACATTTTGTGGAGGAGCAGGTTCATTCCCTTTTTGATGTGTCAGATTCGCCTCGTCTCAGTTCATGAATCGACCACCTCAAGGCTCATGACAGCGTGGGCCCGCCCCAGCCCCGGTTAGCAAATGACCTCACCATTCCCCGACTCGGCTGCTCGTGCCTGTGCTCCGCCAAAATATCCTACCTGAATTGCCACGACGGGATCAGAACCCGATGACCTTCCCTTGTCCTGTTCTCCCATGTGATTCCAAGGGCTTTGAGGTTCCTTCGTTGCGTCGACGAGCGTCGCTGTTCTAGGACCCATCGTCATCACTCCCTCATCCTCATCAGTGGCGGCAAGGACTTCATTGTTTATATTCATTTCATATTCACCAGCACTGCTACTTGGCGGTCCCCTTTCGCCGTGGACAAGTGTAGCAAGAGGAGGAGGGAGTATACAAGGCAGCTTCTCGCCATTGTCATCTTCTTCCTAACAACACAAAACGATCGGCGCAAACATTGCTGGAGCTGCGATGGCCGAATTGCAAATAGGTGACATCTCTTTTGTTCTTTGTAAATACTTCGCTGCAGCACCGACGATGGTTCATGCCATCCGTCGTGCTGCCACATAACAACACACACATATATATATAGATATATATATATATATATATATATATATTTATTTATTTATTTATATATTTATACACTTTGTAAAAGTTGCGATGAGCAAATAGACAAAGGTGCAACAAAATAACAGCAGATATTGTTACGATGATTTCAGGAAGTAAAAGTTTCTTCAGTACACGTAGAGTTCACAATTTTTTGCCACTGCTATGTGGTAGCGACGAGGAAATAGACAGGGAGGGGTAATGGAAAAGCGCTTGCTGTTACAATGCAATTGTGGTTAGAGGACACCGCATAAATATTAGATTTGTGGGCAGTTCGAAAAAAATATACACAGAAGAATCCCCTCTAGAATTTGTAATTCCAAATTGCTAGGGATCTCCACTTGAGATATGGTATGGTACAATGGTCAACGCGCAAAAAGGGATAGGAGTAGTTTTGAGTGCTGCAGACAGGTCAATTTACAGAGGATAGCAGAAAGAAAATTCCTAAAATGATTTAGCGAAACTGTCATGAATCTCTGTTCAATGCTGGTCAAGTAGACAAAAACCGACATAAGAAAAGAAGTAAACGAACGCGCGCTAAGCACATATTGACCAAAATCCCACGCAAGAAAGACAAGGACGAGTAATATTACCAACAAAAGGATAAATTTGTTGCCTTTGTCGTTCTTGCACGGACTGTTTGTCAATATCTATCCTTAATAACTCGCCCAACCTACCCTTTGGTTAACAAGAAGCAGACCTATACATTCATTTCCAGTTTGAACCATGGACCACCACCGGAGCGGCAGGCTGTTTGCAATGTATACCAGAAAATAAGAGAATAATAGAGACGTTGAAGGAAAGAAAGCTCTCAAACGTGTGTGTTCACACAGTAGACAAGGTAAAAATTTTAGCATTAACAATAAAAAGACAGTATTTCATGCCGAAAATAAAATTGCGGGACTTTATTTCCAGGGTGGCTTGGGGAAGCCACTGTGCTGTAGATACGCGCTGAGAAAGCCTCGAACAAAGTTAGATGCTGGGTTTCCCGGTTTTCCAGTATTTTCGCAGTGATGGGAAACAACCTTCGATGGGATAAAATGCAACCACATTCCAATATTCTTATAGATCAAGGTCTGTGTACTTGAAGGAGACAGGAACTTTTGGGAGGAAATGATGGACCCTTTTTTCATTAAAACACATGTTGTTTCCTGTAATTTTCACTGAGGGCGAACTACCACCGAGATCCGTGAATGTTCGTTGTGCTAACGCCCTACACTGGCCACTTAGAAAAGCCCTTGCGGCCGCCAGGACCCCATTGACCATACGTCTTGCATACAACACAGGCAGGATATCTGCACGGCCTTGCGAGGCATTGAAGACAGCACGTGCTTCTCAGGGACATGAGAAAGGTGGTCCATACAGAGCAAAACAAGCGGATAGGGACCCAAAATCCCCCAAAACCAGCCGCCTACCCAGTTTCAGTGCAGTTACTAAAGTTAAGAGAGAATATTGAAGAATGAAGAGATCCCGAAAAGGACATTTCCACATAATTATGGCAGTTGACAGACAAGGTAGCGCCGATGTGACTGAGAGAGAAAACTAATCCTGCTACTGCACTACTCTCCTCATCCAACCTAAGAAAGTGCCAACAGGTACTCGACAACGCCTCCCTGTCATCAACACAGGTAATTTTAAATTAATACAAGACTATAAGCCATTGTGTTCGTCAGGAAGAGAAAATTCTCAGGAGCTTAGATCAAAATGAACAAGTTAAGCAGCTAAAAATCCAAAAAAACGCGTGCCCCTGTGTCGCTTTCAAAAGACCATCAGTTTTCTCAATATAATATTCCTACCTAGGAATACAATCGCAAGAAAATAATTTGCTCCGATGCTAAAGGCGCTTCCTGTTATGGCAGTGCAAATTAGAATATCCCGTTTCATAGCAACTAATGACTTCGACAAAATCAACTCTTAATGACGTGTAACTTACCCTGAAATATGAGACTACATGAGTACTCAGGCGGCCATCTGGTGGCAAAGCACGGGGCACATTACAAAGCCATTAACATAGGAATGCTCTTACGCCGCCTCATTATTGCTTCGACCGTTCAAGCGATGTATGAGCAGCATTAAAAAAAACACCATCTTCCCGTGGGAATCCCTGAGGAGATGCGAAGCGTCTCGGGGGTTCCGTGTGGTTCCATTGTGTCGTTTCATTTATCGGAGCACGAATGGGGACGTAATGTGCACACTCATTATGCTTCACATCTACGCTGACGGAACTGTGGTTCCGGTAAAATTCGATATACAATTACCTAGCAGAAATGGCGCAGGCGATCTTTCCGAGAAGACTGAACGGGCGCGCGCAGCGCCCACCTGCTTTATTCGCTGGTGAGGGATGGAGGGTGAGAGAGGGCGCATGCCGCGCTCGCATGCTTTATTCCCTGGCGAGGGAGGGAGATGGAGAAAGGCTGCGTGCAGCGCGCACCTGCTTATCCGCTGGCGGAGGGACGAGAGTATGAGAGGGCGCGTGCAGCGACCACCTGCTTTATCGCTGGCGAGGGGACAGGGAGACAGGAACAGAGTCGCTGCGGACCGGGCACGGAATAGTGACATAACCCCACGCAAGATGTGCTTCGCATCTAAAACATTTCTTTCAGCCGTACATGGCTAAGAATAAAAACCTTGCAGGGACGAAGTGACTGACTGGCGAGTGATCAGAAAACATGGTAAACAAAACCGGCAGGTAAGAGCAGAAGACAAATTCCAGAGCGATATTGTGATAGCCTGAAGGATAATATACTAGGTGATTCACATATCCGCGCTAAAGGTGTTTTCAAAAAGTGCACAGGCTTTTTAGAACTGCGGAAGATTCTGCACCAAAATAAGGAAACGCGACCGAGTTGACTGTGCGTACGATGCAAGAATAGCGTAAAAAAGTAAACAAAACAAAATTCTATCAGCGTGGGAACACTGGATTTGGGCCAATACTAATTGGTGAAATATGCGATCCACAATTTTCGCACGACCATTATTATTTGCCTAATGGAATACTACAATAATTCTCACATGCCTCTAAAAGCAATAATTCCATCTGTATAAAGGGCTTTGAATCTATCGATTGGGAAGGATTCTGTGTATCATATTTCGCGTGGGAGACTTTGTGTTTGGCGGCAGACTGTACAGATTCATATTTTAGAAAGTGTGAGTCAGGCTTTTAGGTGACATCGGGATTGCTATACAGGCCTGAATATGAGTAACGGCCCCATATTCATTCATGCGTATGTAAATAGGATGACTCGTTTCTCGGATGTATTGCTTGTAAGAGAACAAGCATTTTAGAATATATACACTGTTTAAAAATTTGCAAGCCAAATTGGAACTTTTGTTCTGAAAGTATTGGCTGGCAGAACTGTTAGCAACGTATTCCATCAGCAGGTGTTTACAAGTCTTGCAAGTGGCACACTGTGAGCGGCATATGACTGCTTGCTGGGAACAGCGAATTGTGGCATAAACTAAAATACCTGTTTGGTTCATGCTTCTTCGGCAAGCGACTCCGAGGTCCTGAGGCAAAAGTTTTATAATTCAGTCGGTTCTGGCTAAAATTGGGTAGCATTTCCGTGGGATATTGTGTATGTTGGAGACAGCGTTTGGAAGGTTTAATAATATAGGCGATGGCGTGCCGCGTTCGTTTCGGTGCTGTTGCGATCGAAATTCGTCACTGTCTCACTTATACGCACGTTCGTCGACCAATGCGAAAGAACTGACCAGATGATTCCTGCTTGCGAAGGTGGAATTCAGTTCGTCTACATGTTTTATATGGTGTCGGTCACCACTGCATACTCATAGTTCGTAGCGGCATTGATTGTTAGGATGGCTTTAAGCCCTATATTTAAGTTCTTTTTGGGAACATGACAAAGCTAGCTCTGTTGTCTGCATCCCTAAACTTATGTAACTTTTCGCAGCTATATTACTCAGAGTAAATTGTAAGTTATCAAGGTTTTGCATTTATTTGCTTTTTTTGCAATACATACTTTCTTGATAGTAGTTTCCAATACAAAACTAGTTCTATAATAATTTTTTTGCCGTAACTAATATACAATTGATAAGCACCGTAATAACTCAAGTTAGAATATTGGGCTAACTCCAGCCCTACACACACAATCACGCATTATATTTTATATATATAAAAATATATATAGCGAATCGGAATAGGAAAATGTGGGGCTCGTTGAAAATAACACTGAAATAAGAGTTGGCAGTCAATAAAACCTGGGAAAGCAAAGGGGAGGATGTGGTAGGTTATAAAAACATATAAATAATTTGGAAAGAACGAAACAAAGAGGAGGAAAAATGCCCGCCAGGTGGGATCCGAACCCACGACCTCCAGAATACTGGTCTGGTGCGATAACCACCACGCTACCGGTTGGGCGATTTTTCCCTCCACTTTCATGGGTATTTATGTTCAGGTATTATTATTTGCTGTGCTTGGGGGTGGTAGCCAGCGCCACTCCGACTACTCTTTTTAAACCCCGGGCCGTAACTCGAGCGTCTACGACATGTCGAGAGTGGTCGACCAGCGTTGAACCCTCTTAAGCTCCCTATTGCATCAAGACTTCCAGAACAGAGGCCCTCGCTATGCATGTAGCGAACCAGAAATGGGAAATGAGAGGCTCGGTGAATGAAGACATAATAAGAATTGGCAGTCGAGAAAACCCCAGAAAGCAAAAGGGATAATGCGGTAGGTCATAGAAAGAGATGAAGAATTTTTGATTCAGAAAGAAAGTGGTGAAAAAATGCCCGCCTGCTATGGCCTACCGCATTATCCCCTTTGCTTTTTGAGGTTTCCTTGAATGCGAACAGTTATTGTGTCTATATATATATATATATATATATATATATATATATATATATATATATATATATATGTATATATATATATATATCGGAGAGAAATAAGTGTCACCAGGTCCAGGTCACGCCTGGCGGGCATTTTTTCTCCACTCACTTTCTTTCTTTCAAAACTTTATTTGTTTTAATGACCTGCCACATCCTCCCCTTTGCTTTCCGAGGTTTTCTTCACTGCCACCCCTTATTTCTGTCTTATTTTCAACGAGCCCCTCATTTCCTATTGTGATTCGCTACATGCAGAGCGAGGGCCTCTGTTCTGGCAGGCGGTGCCATAGGGAGCCTAAGAGGGTTCAACGCTAGTCGACCACTCTCGACATGTCGTAGACACTGGAGTCACAGCCTGGGGGTAAAAGAAGGTTCCCTACACCCCAAGTAGTGCGAGTGATGCTGGATACTACCCACAAGGAGAGGAAACAAAAATACCTGAACATAAATATACCAGAAAGTGGAGGGGAAAATCACCCCGGCAGTAGCATATGGGTCATCACAAGAGAACCGATATTCTGGAGGTCGTGGGCTCGGAACCCGCCTTGTAGGCATTTTTTCTCGACTTTCTTTCTTTCTTTCCAAATTCTTTATCTGTTTCAATGACTTCCCACACCCTACCTTTTGCTTTGCGAGATTTTCCTCACTGCCAACCGTTATTTCTGTCTTACTATCAACGAGCCCCTCATTTCTTATTCCGTCCCGCTACATGCATAGCGAGGTCCAGTGTTCTGGCCGTTTTGGTGCCATAGGGAGCGAAAGAGGGTTCAAAGCTGGTCGACCACTCTCGATATGTCGTAGACACTCGTATCAGGCCCCGGCGGTTAAAAAAAGGTCCTCTTCACCCCGAGAAGTCCGAGTGGCGCTGGCTACCACCCCCAAGCGCAGGAAACAAAAATACCTGAAAATAATACCCCAGAAAGTGGAGGGCGGAATCGCCCCACCGATAGCGAAGTGGTCATCGCACCACACCGGTATTCTGGAGGACGTGGGTTGAGATCCCACCTGGCGGGCATCTTTTCTCCACTTTCTTTCTTTTCTTCCAAATTGTTTATCTGTTTCAAGCTACCACATCTTCCCCTTTGTTTTCCGAGGTTTTCTTGACTACCAACCCTTATTTCTGTCCTATTTTCAACGAGCCGCTCATTTCCTATTCTGATTCGCTACACACACACACACACAGACATATATATATATATATATATATATATATATATATATATATATATATATATATATATACATATATATATATATATATATATATATATATTGTAGAGCGCCTGCCACGGAGGCGTTGAAACAGAGACGACCAGACCACGTAGCAAGGCCGGTTTATTCGGAACGCCGTAGGGTCTCTATCTACTGATGCCAGGGGCGCGCGAGGCCTCAGGCGGGTGAGCGCGCCCGTGGGCTTGCATCACGCTGCTGCCGCTGGCACTGTGTCTGGCCGATGCAGGGCTCCCCCACCCCCAAGAGAGGAGCTGGTGTGACGCTTTGATTACCCCACGTACATGATGGTCACGGTGGTGTGCAGCCACAGTAGGAAGACTCGTAGGGTTGATGTCAGCGGCGAGGAAGTATGCCGGCTTCAGGCGCTCTCGGGCTATGCTGTCGTGAGAGCCATTGATGTCGATGCAATATGTAGACGAGTGTCGTTCTACTACAGGGAAAGGGACAACGTAGTGGGGTTGCAATAGGCGGCGCACTGGTCCGTACGGCACACACACATGTGTTGCCTGTTCATGGTCCGGAAGCCCATAATGTGCTCTGGGTTTTCGTTCCGTGTAGGCTGCGGTCGAAGGTCAGCGAGGATCAATCTCAACGATTTCACGTAGTCCGCGGCGGAAGATGCTTGAGACGGTACCTCGAACAGGTCGGCTGGTAGTCGAAGCTGGGTTCCCAAAAAGAGTTCAGTTTAAGAAGACGTCAGGTCAGTTTTGAAGTCGGTGCGTATGCCCAGAAGTGTGAGGGGCAAGCGCTGGACCCAGTGTGTTGGGCAGTCGTGTGCTGTGAGCGCGGCCTTAAGTTGGCGGTGAAAGCTTTCGACGAGTCCATTTGTTTGTGGCCGGTACGCTGTCTTGCGCAAATGAGTCGTGCCGAGGAGGTGAAGGAGCTCGGCGAACAAAGCAGATTCGAACTGCCGTCCGCGGTCGGTGACGATGGATGATGAGCATCCAAAGCACGCTACCCACGTCGACACGAATGCTGATGCTACCGTGGGTGCGGACATATCGGGTAGCGGTGTGGCCTCAGGCCAGCGTGTGAATCGTCCACACAATTCAGTAGGTAGCGGTAGCCTTAGCAAGGGGGCAAGAGACCGACGAGGTCGATGTGCACGACGGCGAAGCGCTCATCAGGTTGTAGGAACGTCTTTGCCGCCGGAACTGGGTACCGGTGAACCTTTGCGCGTTGGCATGGTGCACACGCGCGGACCCAGTCGCGAACAGCAGCGTTCATTCGAGGCCTGACAAAACGAGCCGCGAGGAGTTTCTGCGTGGCTCGAATCCCAGGATGGGCCATGTTGTGCAGGGCATCGCAGAGCTCGCGACGGCAGGTTTTGGGTACGAATGGTCGTGGCTTTCCGGTCGACAATTCACAAACAATCTATTGTCCGCCGAGTGTCACGTCTTCGAACTGGCACGCAGTTGGAGATGTGCAAAGACGCAGCAGCTGCGTGTCGTCTGCTTGGCCAGCAGGCAGCCGGTGGAGGTAGGGTGCAATTAAAAGTGGCGAAGTGGAGGCAATGGCGTCCACGCGGCTTAGAACATCCGCAGCTGTGTTGTTATCGCCACTGACATGCTTGATATCTGTCGTGTACTCGGACAGGTAGGCAAGCTGCCACACTTCTTGTGGCGTATAATGTGTGTCGGGCCGGCTGATAGCGTACGTCAAGGGTTTGTGGTCAGTGAAGATGGTGAACTGACAACCCTCAAGAAGATGTCGAAAATGACGCACAGCCAGATACATGCCAGATGTTCACGGCGAAGACACTGTACCGGGTTTTCGGTGGGGTTAGACGTTGTGAGAAGGCCAAGGGCTGCCACTCGCCATTTACGTGCTGTTGGAGGACAGCTCCCACAGCGAAACTCGATGCGTTCGTCATCAGCGCGAGGTGACGCCCTGGATTTGGGTGAGCGAGGAGAGCGGCGTTTGCCAGCGCACGTTTGATGGCATGCAAGGCTGCCTCAGCACTTGCGTTCCAGTACAATTCGCTGGTAGAGCGCTTCCCGGAAAGCAGGTGGTCGAGAGGCTCAGGCAGAGTGGCGCAGTTCATGACAAAGCGACGGTAGAAGTTTACCACGCCCAGGAACTGGCGAAGCTTGGTGAACGACGTTGGTGTTGGGAAGTCAAGAATGGCATGGACCTTGTTGGAGAGGGGCCGAATGTATTTCCCATCCAGTCGATGTCCCTGGAAGTCGAGGGAGGGAACACCAAACTCGTTCTTTGTTGGATTCATGACAACGCCTTGGGCATCTAAGCGTTCGAGGAGAATGCGGAGATGGTTAAGATGCACCTCTAGGGATGTACTTGCTGCCAGCAGATCGTCCACGTAAGCATAGACAAAGGGCAGTCCATGCGTCACTACATCGATGAAATGCTGAAATATTTGGGCAGCGTGCCTGAGGCCGAACGGCATTCGGAGGAACTCGAAAGGCCGAAAGGTGTTGTGATGGCCGTCTTGTATATGTCCTCCTCAGCGACGGGGATCTGGTGGTACGGCTCGACAAGGTCGATTTTTGAAAATATGGTGGCACCGTGCAGACTGCCGGTGAAATCTTGTATGTTGGGAAGGGGGTACCGATCTGGGATGATGGAGAGGTTCAAGAACCGGTAGTCGCCACAAGGTCGCCAGTCACCATTCTTCTTCGGTACCTTGTGGAAGGGTGATGCCTTCTTGGTGATGCCTCCTGCCTTCTTCAAGCCGCTACGGCTGGAAGAAGGCAGGACAATGCCAAGTTCCAACATGTGCTCGAACTCTGCACGGGCGATTTTTAGTCTGTCAGGAGCGAGACGTCGCCGATGAAAAGAAAACAACCGGTCTGGTAGTGGTGATATTATGATGGACGTCACGAGTTACGGGCAGAGTCCAGTCGGGTGGTGGCGTGAAGATGGGGAACGGCTTTAGCAGGGCGGCAAACGGTTCTTCAGCAACTGTAGTGCAGGAAGGCGCTACGTCAGCAGCTGCTGTCGATACGACGCCTTGAACTGAGAGGAGGGTCGTGGAGTGGAGAAGTCGCCGTCGCTTGACGTCGAATAGGAGGCCATGTTTGGTAAGAAAGTCTGCACCAAGGTAGGCAGAGCGAACATCCGCGACCGCAAAAATCCACGGCAAAGTTCCGCGAAGACCCAGGTTCAAAGTCAAGGATCGCTGCGGGAACACGGGAATGCGCGTGCCGTTCACTGCCGGGAGGTAGAAGACTGCGCTGGAGTTGCGGTCGCGGCGTGAAGCTGGCAAGACGCTGTCTTGCGCTCCCGTGTCGACGAGAAACTTTGGTCCGGTATTACGATCGACGATGTAAAACAGGCGACATTTTTCAATGGGGCCGGAACCGCTCGTCGCCCCGAGCCGTCTGCCGCGCCGTTTCCTGTTCATGAGCATGGCAAGAGGCAGCGACGAGCGTGTGCGCCGAAACGGCGGTGGTAGACGCATACAGTGGGGGCTGATGGAGGTCTGCGTCCACGAGCGGCATCATGGCGTCGGTATGACGAGCGATCGCGTTGGCGTGACGACGGAGCAGAATATGTGGAGCTGTTTCG
Source organism: Haemaphysalis longicornis (assembly GCF_048455015.1). Taxonomy (NCBI): domain Eukaryota; kingdom Metazoa; phylum Arthropoda; class Arachnida; order Ixodida; family Ixodidae; genus Haemaphysalis; species Haemaphysalis longicornis. Next base: position 75,505,763 of record NW_027526233.1, on the reverse strand, counting down.
CCTTGTCGCCGCGACCAGTTGCTCCAGTCGTTCGCACAGTCGATCGAAAGTGGTAGGCGACGCAGACGCACCTTCGTCGGCAGGAGCTGGCCTCGTACGAGGAGCAGGTGATACTGGCGTCCTGGTCACAGCAGCAATAGGTGAAGCTGTGCTGGCTACTTCCATTACTTTGTCGGCCAGGGACGCGAGCGAAGGGAGATCCATGGATGACGCTGCTTCGAGGACCACTTGCATGTTCGCAGGCAGGCTCTTCAGAAAGAGTTCGCACAGCAATGCGCCGCCCATGGCTTGGGCATGTGAGCCGAGGAGTTGGGTCATGCGCCGCAGGAGTTGGCTCGGTCTGCGGTCGCCAAGCTCTTCGGTGTAAAGTAGCTGCTGCAGGCACGTGCGCTCAGATGGTGCTGTGCGTTCGAGTAGGGCTTTTTTGAGCTGGTCGTAGGCCGTTGCAGGTAGGTGGCGTATGAAAGAGGCACGAATGTCCCACACCTTTTCCGCAGCAGCCGCCTGTAGAGCTCTCCCGACGTAGTGGAACTTGCGTTCTTCGGAGGTGATGCCAGACAGCGTGAACTGTGACTCGGCCTGGAGGAACCAGATGGCCGGGTTGTGTTCCGAATAAGGTGGCAAGTGGATAGCCAAGGCGGCGATCTCGTTGCCGACTGCTTGCGGTGCTCGCTGGTCCGGGTCGTTGCTGCACATGGCGCTACAACTTCGCTGGGAGGAATATCACGTCCGGGTCACCAACTGTAGAGCGCATTCCACGGAAGCGTTGAAACAGAGACGACCAGACCACCTAACAAGGCCGGTTTATTCGGACCGCCGTGGGGTCTCTATCTACTGATTCCAGGGGTGCGCGAGCTCTCCGGCGGGTGAGCGCGCCCATGGGCCTGCGTCACGCTGCTGCCACTGGCACTGTGGCTGGCCGGTACAATATATAAAAGAATGTATATATATATATATAAATATATATATATATATATATATATATATATATATATATATGTATATATATATATATATATATATATATATATATATATATATATATATATATATATATATATATATATATATATATATATATATATATATATATATATATATATATATATATATATATATATATATATATATATATATATATATATATGTATATATATATATATATATATATATATATATATATATATATATATATATATATATATATATATATATATATATATATATATATATATATATATATATTGTAACGAGAAGACGAGGAAGTGGACTGTACAGCCTAGTGTGATAGGCATCTTACACCGACGAAGACGAAGACGGTTGGCATGGGGTTATCGCTCGTGCTGTGATGGCCGAATTGTAAATAGCCTGCATCTCTTTCTGTAAATGATCGCTTCAGCATCGACCATGGTCCATGTCATCTGTCCTACCGCCACGTAACATGTTTTGGTGGAGGTGCGGGGTACATGATACCCCACCCGTCAAGGACGCACAGCTCGGGGTCGCCAATTCAAGTCGAAGTTTCTCCCGCCCACGGGCGAACCAGCCGTCGTCTACTCGGACTTCCAGCGGGGTGTGGCCTTTTACTGATCGCACTACCAGGATGACTGGACGGGACGCTGGCGCTGTGAACACGACTCCGACGAACAGCCCTTTTCAGTACCTGGTTCAGCAGCAGCGGCAACCAAAAGTCTTTTACGGAGAGCCTTATGAAGACGCGGAAGATTGGCTTGACCACTTCGAGCGCGTGGCAACGTTTAACGGCTGGGACAACAGATTCAAGCTGCGATATGTCTACTTTTCACTGGACGAAAACGCCCGAACCTGGTATGAAAATAACGAATCCACGATGTCGTCTTGGGAGGAGTTTCGCCAACAGTTACTAGCGACCTACCCAAACAGTGACCGCAAGGAGAAGGCTGAGGCTGCCCTTCAAACCCGAAACCAGCGTCCGAACGAGAGCGTCGCCATGTACGCCGAACAGATGGCTCATCTCTTTAAGCGGGCTGACCCCTCAATGACTGACGACACGAAGGTTCGACATCTCATGCGCGGCGTCAAGCAAGACATCTTTGCTGGGCTGATGCGGAGTCCCCCGACAACGGCTGCCGAGTTCGTCCGCGAGGCTACCACGATTGAGAGGGCGCTTCACTAAAGGGCGCGGCATTACAGTCGCAACGAACCAGTCCTGCCCAACGTATCCGGGATGAACAGCCTCGGTCTCCGGGAGCTCGTGAGACAGATTGTTCGCGAAGAGCTTCAAAGGCTGCAGCAGGGACAGGTTCCTTCGGCTCCACTGTCCGTAGCTGAACTAGTTAGGGAGGAGGTAAGGCAGGCTGTTCGGGTACCAGAACAAGTTGACGTGTTCCGGCTGGATGAACCCCGCTCCTCGTATGCAGCAGCCTTGCGCCAGTCCGTCTATGGCGCTCCTCCTATCGTTGCGTCGGTCGCACCGCAACGTACTCTGCAGCTGACGCCGCGTACCCTTATTCGACGGAAACGGGCCGCCGGAAGAGTGACCCGTGGCGCACCCCTGACGACACGCCTCTCTGCTTCCACTGCGGTGAAGCAGGGCATATCTACCGGACCTGCCCCTATCGCCGAGCTGGTCTGCGTGGATTTCCGCCGAATGCGCCACGGCCGCAAGACGGACAGAGACCCCCCGAAATCGTGGACTACATCGCCGGACGCCGTAACGTTTATTCGCCGCAACGCCCTCAGTCTAGGTCCCCGTCCCCGATGCGACGCAGGTCCTCCAGCCCTCGATTTGCCTCGGACCCTGGCAGTCGGCCCTCTGGTAGCCCGGAAGGCCGGGGAAACTGAGGCCAGTGACTTGCGGAGGTGAGGCCGCTGATGTCACAAACTGCCAAGATCCTCCACTGCAACGACCGCTACGACGAGACGACGAACAGCCAGTACCTGAAACTTGTTTAACTCAACCGGTTGCCTGCGAAGTGCTGGTAGATATCGACGGCTGTACGACGACTGCATTGGCCGATACCGGTGCTGATCGTTCAGTCATCAGTGAAACTCTGGCTTCTACGCTAAAGAAAGTCATCACACCCTGGACTGGCCTGCAAGTTCGCACTGTTGCAAACAATCTGATCACCCCAGTGGGTAGGTGTACTGCGCGCATAAAAATTCACAGTTTCACCTACGTTAACGACTTTATTGTGCTCCCTGATTGCTCGAGGGACTTAATTATCGGCATGGACGTTCTTCAGACAAATGGGGCAGTTATCGACCTGCAAAAATCGAAAATTAGCTTCTCGACAAAGGGAGCCATAGCAAGCAACATCGAAGACAAGCGCGACGGAGCACTACGCATTGTTGACGACGACGTCACACTGCCTGCCCGTTCTAGCCTCTTTGTAATGGTCAAAAATGACAAATTCGCGGATTGTGAAGGCATCGCTGAAGCAACATTCAGTTATTGCTGGATAGGGGTATTTATTTAGCTAGAGGATTTGTCAACTTTCACAACGGATGCACTGAAGTTCTTGTCACCAATTTTTCCAGCGAACGTCGACATCTTGCGAAAGGCACTACAATCGCATTCATTGAGGAAGTCGCTGGCGTTACGCACGTGGGCGTGCTCGGGGCGCTGTCTCTTGATTCGCTCACAAGTGACACCGACATACCAGTCGAAATAAACAACGACCTCCCGACCACTCAGAAAGAAGCCCTAAAACTGCTAGTGAACGACTTCGCCGACTGTTTTGCCACGTCTTCCAAAGTGCGCCGTACTCCCATCGCGAAGCATCGCATCGTGACTGATGAATCCACTAGACCTATGCGTCAACAACCCTACCGTGTGTCGCCTAAAGAGAGGGAGGCCATCAAAACGCAGGTCAAAGAGATGCTCGCCGACGACGTTATCCAACCATCCAAGAGTCCGTGGGCCTCCCCAGTTGTACTCGTAAAGAAAAAGGACAACACGCTTCGCTTTTGCGTAGACTATCGCAAACTGAACAGTATCACTAAACGCGATGTTTATCCACTTCCCCGAATAGATGATACGTTGGACCGTTTGCGTAACGCTAAATTCTTCTCGTCTCTGGACTTAAAATCTCGTTATTGGCAAATAGGAGTTGATGAAAGGGACCGTGAGAAAACAGCATTCGTTACACCCGATGGCCTATACGAATTTAAAGTCCTCCCATTTGGCCTCTCTTCTGCCCCTGCAAAGTTCCAACGTATGATGGATACCGTACTCGCTGGATTGAAATGGCAGACTTGCCTTGTTTACTTGGACGATGTAGTCGTGTTTTCTAGTTCTTTCGAAGAACATCTAACACGACTGCGGAGCGTTTTGGAAGCAATCCGCTCTGCCAAGCTTACTATTAGGCCTCAAAAATGCCACCTTGGGTTCCACGAGCTGAAATTTCTTGGACACATGGTTAGTGCTCAAGGCGTCCGCCCAGATCCGGAAAAAACAGCGGCCGTGAGCTCTTTTCCAGCACCAACCGACAAAAAAGCTGTCCGACGCTTCCTAGGTCACTGTGCCTATTACAGACGCTTTGTCGAAGGGTTCTCTGGAATTGTGGAGCCACTCCCGCGCCTCACAAGAGAAGACGTACCCTTCGTTTGGACGGAAGCGCAGAAAGTGGCATTTGATGAACTGCGTAGCCGCGTGCAAACGGCCCCAATCTTGGCACACTTCGATGAAGATAGCGACACAGAAATCAGAACTGACGCCAGTAACGTTGGCATTGGTGCTATCTTGGTTCAGTGGCAGCAGGGTGCCGAGAAAGTTATAGCCTATGCCAGTCCCACACTGTCTAGAGCTGAACGCAACTATTCAGCGACAGAAAAAGAATGTCTGGCCGTGATATGGGCTATAACTAAATTTCGGCCATATTTGTATGGAAGGCCCTTCAGAGCCATAAGCGATCATCATTCGTTGTGTTGGCTTGCCAACCTCAAGGACCTTTCCGGTAGACTTGCTCGATGGAGCCTACGGCTGCAGGAGTACGACGTAACGGTCATGTATAAATCTGGAAAGAAGCACAGTGATGCCGATTGTTTGTCGCGGGCGCCAATTCTGAATGAAGCACACGAAACGGAAGAGGATTTTCCGTTCCTCGGAGTCGTCGATACTGCGGACATGGCCCTTTACCAGCAACGGGACGCAGACCTACGGCCACTGATTGAGCACCTTCGCGGCGAAAACACTACGCCACCACGCTTCTTTCTTCGAGGTTTGGCTTCGTATTCCCTGCGAAACAATGTGCTCTACAAACGAAGCTACGGCAGCAAGGAGAAATTTCTTCTAGTAGTGCCATCTGCTCTGAGAAGCGAAATCTTACGAGCCTGTCATGACGAGCCTTCGGCCGGGCACCTAGGCGTTAGTCGCACCTTCGCTCGGATTCATGAGCGGTATTACTGGCCCAACCTTCTTCGATCAGTGCGACACTACGTGAGGACTTGCCGGGATTGCCAGCGCCGCAAGAAACCTCCTCTCAGGCCACCGGGATTCCTTCATCCAGTGGATCCTCCCGACGCGCCGTTCCGGCAGGTTGGGATGGATCTCCTTGGGCCTTTTCCAACATCGGCGTCGGGGAACAAGTGGATCGTAGTAGCCACCGATTACTTGACGCGTTATGCCGAGACCAAGGCCCTTCCCAACGGCACCGCTGCTGAAGTCGCCAAATTCTTCGTTGAACACATTGTTCTACGCCACGGCGCTCCGACGATTATTATAACAGACAGGGGCACCGCGTTTACTGCCACCTTCCTACGGGACGTCTTCAAGCTAACTAATAGCACTCACCGGAAATGCACTGCCTACCACCCTCAAACCAACGGCCTCACCGAACGCCTTAATAGAACCCTGACTGACATGCTATCCATGTACGTGGACCTGCAGCACAAAAACTGGGACGAAATTCTTCCCTATGCAACGTTTGCCTACAACACTGCTATGCAAGAAACGACGCGATGTGCACCGTTTGAACTTGTTTACGGGCGCTCTGTAACGACAACCTTACAAGCAATGTTGCCTGTTGATTCACCCGACGTGACCAGCACTGATGCTGAGGCTTTTACCCAATGGGCGGAGGAAGCACGCCAGCTTGCACGCGTCCGCATTCGACATCAACAAGAAATCGACGCCGAGAAATACAACAAGGGACGCCGTAACGTCGACTATCGACCAGGCGACCTTGTGTGGGTGTGGACGCCGATTCGCCGCAGAGGACTTTCGGAGAAGCTGCTTCGGCGATACTTTGGGCCTTACCGTGTTCTTCGCCGTCTGTCCGACGTTACCTACGAGGTCGTACCCGAGGACACAACCCGTTCTTCACGACGGAGGTGCGATCCAGAAGCTGTCCATGTGGTACGCATCAAGCCGTACTACACCCGGTCTGGCGAACACGAAGCATGATGCTATGCGAGCTTACGTGGCCTGACTCTCGCCCATCACTGAACATCTACGTGCCTATTTTGCGTTTTGCTTCCCTGGCATCGGGCCGATGCCAACTTGGAGGGGGGAGCAATGCCACGACTTCATTATTGTGGGAACAATCCCCGACCGGCTAACGGGGCTGTTTCTAGTAATGGGTATGTGCTGACTGGTGGATGGAAGAGAAAGAAGTCCAAGCTCGCTTGCTCTAGCTTGCTTGTGGATTGCCAGTGTTTGCTAGCACAAGTTCGCCTTGTTAATACACGCTTTTACTCTCCTTACTGGAGCTCATCGCTACAATATATATATATATATATATATATATATATATATATATATATATATATATTTAAAAATATATATATATATATATATATATATATATATATATATATATATATATATATATATATATATATATATATATATATATAAATACATATGTATATATATATATATATATGTATGTATAAAAGGTTAGTAGAGACAGAGACAAACGAGAAAGACGTAGAAAATAGAAATAAGTTTATTGACGTTTCAGGGAGAGGACTCCTGTTCTTCAGAGTACAAAATAGGTTCGTTTCAGAGTTATATATATACAGAAAATGTAGCAAGGGCGAGGGCAAGGTAAGAGGAGGGAGAGTTTGTACAAATGTATTATGGTTGGTGGGTAGTAAAAGAATGAAGAGACAGTGGGATAATAAATTATAAAAAGGATAATAAGAACACAATCAACGCGGTACGAAAATGGGAAAAAAAGACACAGAGAAGAAGTAAACACAGAGAAAAAATAAATAATTAAAAAAAATAACGAGGTAATTTTCCCTCCCCCGTGGTAACGAGCGTGAAAGAGGGGTCAAAACAAGATATGCCCACGCACTTGTTTGACATGGGCAAAAAGAATAGTTACGCGGAACGAAGAAGTTCCAAAGAAGATATGCAAATGCACACAAAGGGTGAATATCTGCCCATACACACCCGTTCTGAGAAACCGGGTAAGGTCATTGAAACATGAGACCCGTGGCTTCTGTTGGGGGGAGGCAAGGGTCACGCCAACAAGCAGTAGGACAGGCAGATTTGACACGAAATGAGTGTACATTGGTATGAAAAAAAGAGACAAGACAAGGTCAAAGAAGTGATGAAAAGAAAGCAAAGAGGCAGGACGCGCGTATGACGCGGAAGCAGGTGGTATTCATCTGGCCGGCGCATAGTGCCAGTTCAGGGAATGCCGAGGCGGTCAGCAGCGAATATTAGAAAAGAACAATACAAAGAAGAAAGAGGACACGAAAGCAATCACACACGCTCGCGTTCAGAAATTAATTACAAGGTGAGAATATCAAAGCTAAGAATGGTACTGCAGCCTTCTACCCAGAACACAATGTCCAGACTTGTTCGTCAAATTTGGTTCAGTGAAGCCATTGTGCTAATAAACGTCGTGCTAGCACGAAACTATACAAAACTACGGGAGCTCGCCAGCTCATGGGAGAATATTATTGGGGGAAAGAAATGAACAGGCATAACACTAGCCTGGGAAATGCAGCCGAAATTTTAATCGGATGAAAGACACGTTAATTTCCCATAACTTTCGTTTATGCCAAACGACGCTGATTTAAACTTATAGATAAGGGAGGACTCACGAACCTCGCGATCGTGATGCGTTTCAAAACTATATTCAAGAATTGCCTCTTTTAGTTGTTCAAAAGAATGACCATGAGTGTTAACATGCTTCGATAGAGGCAAAGAAAGGCAGGTTTTTGCAAGAGGGTGGTGATTGTTAAACCTCAAACGAAAGGGTCTTTCAGTCTGGCCGATGTATTGTTTGCCGCAGAGGGTGCATTCCAGCAGGTATACGACGTTGGCGGAATCACAGTTAAAGTTCCCTTTTACATTAACATAATAGTTTGACGCTGTGCTGGCGGCGCGCTGTGGGATGGTAATTTGTGGGTATACCTCACACCGTGGTTTGTTACAGGGCGTGAAACCAGTAGTCTGTGGTCGGCTGATGCTCGATTTAGTGAGAACGTCGCCCAAATTTTTGCTCCGTCTATAAAGAACACGTGGCGGTCGGGGAATATTCTCTTAAGGCGTTCACTTTGAGCGAGGATATTGTGATGTTTCCTTAGTATGAATCCAACTTTAGGAGAAGAGGCCGAATGGGTCAAAACGAGGTTTGTTTGTTGATTGGGTTTTGGGGCTTTTTTTCGGAGAATGTTTGTGCGGTGCGCTGCCGCGCCCGCCCTCGGGAACTACAACGGCCACGGAAACCTCAACCACAGCCGATTCACTGGAAAACGCCAGCAGCGGATGCGCACTGCCTTCGGACGCTGTGAAGCCAGCCCATGCCCTCTACAACCTCTGCAACAAAGTGTCTTCTGCGTTGACAAAGTGACTAGGTTCCGAAAAAACGGTAATGCAGCTTCCTACCCAGTATGAAAACAGTTCGTAAAATTAAAAAAGAGAACTGAAAAACGCATACGTTCCCAAATGCACGTTTCCGCACCTTCACCGTATTTGTCCGCCGAGGTAGCTCCCATGGGTTTGAGAGTTAGGCTGAGACCTTCAACTGCCGAACTGTCCCCTTCCAACAAGAAAAAGTGGCAAAGGTAATAGACAACGCATCCTTGCAATTAACGCAGATAATACTAGATCACTACGAAAATGTCCCATTCCCTCCGCCAGGAAGAGGAAATTCTTAGTAAGGATCTAAGCGAAAGTGAATCAGGCCTGGTCTGGTGGGCTAACCTCCCCGCTACCGGCGGGGCGGTTTTTCCCTCCATTATCAGGGGTATTTATGTTTAGGTATTTTTATTTCCTGTGCTTGGGGTTGGTAGCCGGCGCCACTGCGACCACTCGGGGTGAAGGGGACCTTCTTTTTAACCCCCCGGCCGTGGCTCGAGTGTCTACGACATGTCGAGAGTGGTCGATCAGCGTTGAACCCTGTTAAGCTTCCTATGGCACCAAGACTGCCAGAACAGAGGCCCTCGCTATGGATGTAGCGAATCAGAATAGAAATACGAGGGGCTCGTTGAAATTAACAGAGAAATAGGAGTTGGCCTTCAAGAAAACCTCCGAAAGCAAAGGAGATGAAGTGGTAAGTCATTGAAACAGATAAAGAGATAAACAGATAAACCGATCCTCCTCTTTGCTTTCCGAGATTTTCTTGACTGCCAAGTCTTTTTTCTGCATTACTTTCAACGAGCCCCTCATTTTCCTATTCTGATTCGCTACATGCATAGCAAGGGCCTCTGTTCTTGCAGTCTTGGTGCCATAGGAAGCTTAAGAGGGTTAAACGCTGGTCGACCACTATCGATATGTCGTAGACACTCGAGTCACGGCCCGGGGGTTTAAAAGAAGGTCCCCTTCACCCCGAGTAGTCCGAATGCCGCTGGCTACAACCTTCAAGCACAGGAGACAAAAATACCTAAACATAAATACCCTAGAAAGTTGAGGGGAAAATCGCCCCGCTTGTAGCATAGTGGTTATCGCACCAAACCGGTATTCTGGAGGTCGTGGGTTCGAATTCCACCTGGCGGGCATTTTTTTACCACTTTCTTTCTTTCTTTCAAATTCTTTATCTGTTTCAATGACCTAACACATCTTCCCTTTTGCTTTCCGAGGTATTCTTGACTGCCAACTCTTATATATATATATATATATATATATATGAAGTATATATATATATATATATATATATATATATATATATAGCGAGCATCCTTGGGCAATCTACCAGCACCGGTTGGGTTGGCACAGTCGGTCTTGGTGTGGGATCATCAGACTGCCATCAGTGCTTTCTCTTCATCTGTACATTATCATCATCACCAGCGAACGTGCTCTAGCACTTCGTCCTCAACTCGGTGAATACTCATAATCAGGGTGTGTGTACTCGGGCGTTCCTTGCTCGAGCCTTCGAATGAACGGTCGCCCCGAACATCGGCCTCTCCAGTGAACCTTGTATTCTCAATATATATATATATATATATACTAGGAATGCAGCTCAACGTATCATGTGCCAAGTGCGTTCGGTTTCCCTAAACAGTGCGTTCGCAAGGAATCCTTAACTACACAGGCTGATACAGCCAGCCCCGGACTTCACAGAAGGGAACAGCCGCGGTAACAACGCGTTACGAATGATTATCTTTGGCTCACAGGAAGCAAATGGAACATGCGACATTTGGCGCTGGGAATTACGGGACGCGCCAACGGCAATAATTACTTCTGCAATACCAAGGTGCCAAACTATGGAGGTATGCACATTTCTGGAGCAGCATTGGTGTTTCACGGGGGCTAGCGTTATATCAAGGTATAGTAATCACAAAGTAACCCCACTCTGCGGGCACGATAAGACAAACCGTTCAGCTGGTGCTCCCACGCCAACCATCGTTGCCCCACATTTTATTTTGTGATTGTTATTTGTTTGATCAAAATGGTTCAGAATTAGTTGGTCGTTTTAAAAAACCGTCTGTTCCGTAGTTTACGTAGTTACGGTGTTCACTGTGACCCGACTGCACGTCCGTGCGCGTGAAGGGCGAGAAGGTGCACCCCACCATGAAGATTGCACGGGAATGGCGAGAACCGCCCCGCCGAACTAATCCACCCTATCGTGAAGAATGCGCAAGTGCGGAGAGTGGCCCGCGTCAACACTGTAACCACGTACAACACAAAGCATATGGAATGCTAAACCTCGCTATTGTCACAAAGTCAACGCCACCGACGTCGCCGTGCTTCGCCCGTCACAGACAACTCAACGCTCTGGGGTAATAGAACACACTATCGAATTTTGAGGGCCCAATATTGCAGTGGAAGAACAGCGGCACCCTGAATAAAATTTAGAAGGTATATTGCGATTTCCTCACGTGCTTTCAATCGAAGCCCTTGTTTACCAGCGTGTCCTCTCAATGCCTAATACCTGTGATACAGGGCAAATTACAACAGTCCCTAGACAAGGGGATGGAAATCGTTCCAAATTTATTTGAAATGGCCTTGTGGCACACCTATAAAAATAACGAGCACAACCAGAAACATATGTACAATAACGGAGAAATATACGCACGTGTATATGTGAAGGTTGCTCAAAACGCAGGGCCAGCGTAAAATATCCAGGGACTTGAAGTGAATACTTTTTCTCATTAGGTTTATGAGTCTTCGTTAGTTTGTGAGCTTGATTGTCATGGACAGTGACTTTGCTTCCTTCGATTTTAAAACCAATGTTGTACCCACCGTACACATGGTATAGGTTCAAATCAAAGGTTCCACTGCAATGGTAAATTGTAGCGTGAGATTTTAGTCAAGCACATACAATCAGTAGCGGTTAAAATAGTTTAGAAGCAAAGCAGAATGAAATGGCTCATGAAGACATCACATTGTACGTACCAATTGGTAAAATCATCACAGAGTCGGACGAAAAACTTACTAATAAATTCATTTACACTACCCAATGGAATATTAAATAAATCATGAACACCTAATTTTTAAGTATTTTAAATACAACAAACATTGCTTACACCATCGAGTCTTCATAAAATACCTAACGCATTTGCTTTTTTACTCAGAAAGATGTAGGCTCTTTTGAAGTAGGCACCATTCAATTCTCTGATTACTCGTGAGCAACTGCCAAGACAGAAACTCTGCGTGGTTGTATAAGGCTTCATTGCAATTGTAATATCATCCTCGACACTTTCAAGGCCTCCGTAGTTTCATTGCGTTCAGGTAGTAAAACAGCTGTTCCAATAAATGTATAATAACGCAGCCTGAAGTGTCGCGCGCTAACATTTTATTTTCTCTGTTTGCTCAAATTTGCTCAAACGAAACATTCATTGGCAAAAACTAACCAGGGAAATATATAACGTCTTTGCAGTGAGTTTTTTTGCCGCCCACGTAACTTTTCAGAACGAACATTTTCTAGCATTGCCCCGCAACCCCCTCCCACTACGTGAGCTAACTGACATAATTAGAGAACCTACGAGAATGACCCGCGATACCAAAAAAATGCCGGCTATGCGCGCTTTCCAAACAGCACAGAATACAGATGATAATCAAAGGAGCGAGATGAAATGGCCGTTGAATGCTTCTTCTCAATTCAGCGCACCTTATACGCCATGCCAAGCAAATGTTAAAATCAAAACGTATTTATGTTATGTTGAGGTCCCTCAAGATGCAGGAGAAATAGGGCAAGGAATGGCATAATGTCTAACGTGTTGTCTTCACAAATATCTGTACAGCTTCTTCACTTTAGGCAAAACGTTCACCTCTGCTAGTCCAACTAGTTTAATCTTAGTGTTATCTCGCTAATGGAGCACGTAATCAGCACGCCACTATTGTGTACTACACGAAGAAAGCTTTTGTGTCCGTAGTACTCCCTAAAAACTAGTTTGGTAACTGTGATTTCTCTGCGCACTGCCACCAATACTTATTGTCACGCTTCTCCTACTGTCCACAAAAGGCCATCAAATAACTTTCTTGTGGCTAAACGAAGACAGCTACCAAGGCATTTTTGGTTCCTCCAGGTTGGCGTCTTTTCCCTTTCGTGGTTCTTGCGCTGCATGATTGGCCCATTTGTAGTCTGCTTCTGCGTTCGCTGGGTTTGCTCAAGTTTGTGGGTGCTTTCTTGGGCTACCAAGATTCTGTTCGTTTGCAATCAAGAGGGCCTGAAGGTAATCACGGGCGACATTATGGTTGCTCCTGGTGGAGTGTGTGGACTAAACGCAATTGAATAATGGCCGCTGTTTTGTAGAATTATTTAGCTTTAAGCATCCGCAGTGTACACGAGAACACAGTACATACTGACAAGGAGTCGTACAAAAATACGAGGTACCAATTGCCGTACTTTATTATTCTGGAAATGTTTGTGAATGTCTGACTCCCCTATATACCGTACCAAAAAAGCGGGAGCTAATCCCATAATTTCCGCATTATGTCTAGCGGAAGTTTCGTAGGGAAGGGTAAACGCCGTGAAAGACTTCTAAAGGACATTAGAGTGTTGGCTGGCCACCGAATACCTAAACCCTTAAGGAAAAAAAAATAACATCTGCTATGAAGAATGACTGGCACCTTACCTGCAAGCCGTACGCAACATCTGGAAGAGAACGAGAACCGACGAAGAGGAATTCGAGCTTAAATTTTGTCTCCTCGTGGCCACGACTATCTACCAACACATCGTTCTACAAATAAAACGTTACGAATGTCTCATCCTACCACCGCAAAACACGATATATTTCTGTTTAAAAAAGGGCCTCAATTCAGAAAAATCGCGAACTCTTGGCAAGATAAACCAACACATATATATTAACGGATGCGTTGGTGAAGGTATTTGGCAGAAAGAGCAGACACTACTTACACTATGCTAAATTCGAGGAAGGTTCCACCATCTTTCACGAAACCCACCCGTACGAAAGGGTTGCCCTGCCGACGAGCGCTGAAGCATTACATATCCTCCTTGTATCAATACAAAGACTGCAAATTTACGATCTAACTACTTCAAGATCAGCTTGACCACAATTTCGAGGGCAGGGGGATTAGCTACGGTATCTGATTGCCAGGGCTCCACGTTCTACACTTGAGCTGCCGTCTCTCTGTGTAATGCCTTTTCCAAAGCCCTAATTACATAACCCTCAACAAATATTCAAACTTTCTCCTTCTTAACAAAAAACACAAAAACAAGTCTTGTCCAACTAGTGCAGAATAAACGCCCCCTCCACTGTTGAACAGTAAAAAAAGCTTTGCACTACTCCACCCAAAGATGCGGGATAGATCCCAGCGGCAATGGCTGCTTTGAAGTTTGGGAGAATGGGGAAAAAACCTGTGTGTGGCGATTTTCATGCGAGCAATTATGTCAAAGTAGTCAAAATTATTTTAAGGCTCTCTACTAGTGCTCGCCTCATAGCAAAACTGTAGCTTTAGCGCGTAAGCTTTACACTCAGGAAGGGAACACCCAGATTGAAAAAATTGGCCGCGTATCTGCTTCTTTCGTTGCAAATGTCGTCAAAAGACGATAGTCTTTATCGACTTTTGCCAAGTAAATGCCTCCCTTCGCTTTACCGCTCACCTCTCATGTTGTTCCTCCTGCGTCGCGCTCCTCCCAAGGTAAAGACACCAAAGGTTTGCTTAAATCATTTTAAATTTCCCGCGTTCCACTGCTCCAAACCGGGTGTGTCGATGCGAACGCTGCCGTACGGCGAAGATGCGCGTTAATAGAGGCACCCTACTTCAACGTTTATAGAACCGCGTTTCCCTACTCCACGTGCGTTGCAAGCAGAACGTGGAAACTATCTAGTGGAACCTTGCGTAACTGTTGCCGGTTGATTTCTTAAAATGGCGCCAGAAGCTATAGTGGCGCTGGCGACAGCAGGCGACGGCGCAGTGAAATCTTTTTCTGCAGTTGATGAAGTATTTAATTTCGCAAAAGTCACGCATGTTTGAATTTTTATAAAGGAACAGTGCAAATATCACTTCTGTATTGATTTGTTGTCTCATATTTGCGTAATGTCTTGTTCTTCTTCAACAATGTTGACAAGTATGAACATTACACCGGACCAAGACGGGTAGATTTAGCTGTGACTATATAAGACTATTGCGCAGGCATTCTTTTGCTTTGGCCGGGTGGCTGAATCGAGTCACAGACCGACAGACGGACAGACAGACATACAGACAGACCAAAATTTCTGGGTTTAAGGAGCCCAAGAAAGACTATCGTCTTTAAAAGTGACTGACGCTATCGCCTTCTAGCTTAAACTTCCGAACATCCCGTGGCTGCAACCTTTCCTATACATACTTAGGTCGCAGCGGAAAACTTGTTTTTTTCAGGGCAACGATGAATACTTGTTTTACAGCTATACTTCTTTTCGCTGAGACGGCTTCTTCCCTAACCGTTGTTTAGTGCTCGTGAAGCACAAGTCTCAAACACGTGAACTCTCTTCCACAACCCTACGTGGGCGTCGAAGTACAGATATCAGGTGGTAAATGCAAATCTAGACGCCATCTGCAATAATTTAATGAAGTTTTGTTATGGTTAGTTTAATGTATTCAAATTGCCTTTAGTAAAATACCCAGTAACAACCTTCTGAAATATATTCTCACCTGCAAACCACAAACACCAACTAGGGAAAAGTGGAATAGCGAAAGCAACAGAGCACATCGCTAGAAATAAGATTTGAATGTGTTGTAGCCAATGTTCAAAAATAGTACTTCATTAAAAGTTTCGAAAAACATTTCGAAAAACAAAAACGAAAACGTTTCGTCTGTAAATGGGAATCGAAGCCGAAAAGCTTGAGCTTCAACACCAGTTACTGCCAGTGAAAGCTCCCGCGAAGTAAACATGAGCAGTACAAAAGCACACAGAAATATTTCGAACTCGCTCACTTACGCAGTGTTGTGTACACGATAAACTTTAAAAACGCTTGGTCACATGCCACTACTCAATGACGTATACATTACAAAAACTGGCTACACGAAGGCGTCCTTGATTCGCGGCTTATACTCCAAACAAAAAACAGAGTTTTGGTTCAGCCGTTTTATTGGGATAACATATTTCCCATCCCAGAGTATATCGTGTAACTGTTTTTTATTTATTTATTTATTTAATAATGTAAGCCTTCCTCAGGCTCATACAGGGTGGTCGTGCAGATATACACACTAGAGTAGAAACCAAGCAATATCGCACATAACGAAAGAAATAGAATCACAAGATGCTGGTGAAACTAAAACTGAACGATGGAAGCTCTTGCACAAAATCATGGCCAGGTCACAAAACATCATCGTGGCATCAGCCGGTGTTACAGTAATCAGTGTGTTCCGAAGCGCTCACAAACAAAAAAGGGCAACTTTTACTCTTCGTAAAACAATCTTTCTACATTTTGAACAAATGAATCTGCAGAGGAAATGTTAACGCATTCACGTGGCAGTTTGTTCCACTCTTCCACTGCTGACGGGAAGAATGAACATTTAAAAGTGTCACAGCGTGACATGAATGGTCTGATGCACTTATTATGGTTGGTAAGAAGGGAGTGATGGTCAGGCGGCTTTATATAGGTGTCCTTATCTATGTTTAAACCATTGTGATATAAAAGAAAAAGAAACTTTAAGGAACAGACACGGCGACGGGCTGCAAGAGTCGGTAAGCATGCCCGCCTGCGCAGCTCAGTGACACTGTCATGCCTCGAATACTTTGAATAGATAAAGCGAAGGGCCTTGTGTTGGTCGTTTTCTAATTTGTTGGAAAGGTACTGTTGATGCAAGATTGCTAAAACCTATGCACGAATAAGTTGTGCACCATAATAAGCCAGATTCAAAGGTAATTTTTTGCGGATTGTTTTTCTTAATGAATTATTCCAGTATACTGGGATAGGAAGTGCATAATCTTAGCTACCGGTTGGTTTATTCTATATTGTGCCATAAATATCTATCCTACTCGTACGATATGTTCCTGTACATCAGTGCTGAACTGGTTACTTGTGGGCAGCTATCCAGAATGATGCGCAATCAGTGTTGATGATGCTGTTTCGGACACCAATATTATAATCTTTTTTGTTATAACAAAACGTCGAGAAAAAAATTCACACCTACTTATTTCAAAGACAATGCCTGCGCACATGACGCTGCTTGGCTCGTTCACAAAAAAGCCTTTCAAGACACCGGCTGCTATAGCGAAGATAGTTACATTCCTGAGATAGAAATGTGTCAGTGAAAGCTATTTGTGGGTGAGGATTGTCAGCTTACATCGTGTGAGAAAATTACACCACAGACTTACAAAATAATCAATAAAATAAATATCTTACATTAGAGTGTCTTCTCGCATGCGTTGATTGGTGAAGTTTCGCTACACAGTAATTTAGTTACTACAATCAGTATATGCGCATATCGAATGAGTTCACTCACTGCTTCGCAAACTCATATTGTCACGAAGCCAGTGACGAAGCAGTTGTCAAGAAGAATAACACGTTTATTGAAGCGAACTTGTGCTCCCCTAACAACTCAAAGAATACACAGGCGGCGAGGCAGCAGCCAACAAACTGACGTGTGCGGGCGAGCGTCGACGATCGGAATGCTGTGGCGTCTGCTCTGCAGGCTATTGTTTTTTGGCGCGAGTGTTTCTGGAACAGTCGATTTACGTCAAGAACATTCTAGATGAGAGAAGATTATTCTGGGCCAGAAACGTTAACAAGAAACAGTCTGCTTATCTGAATGAGATAGCCCGTGCGGCAAAAAATAACGAATACAAGACGCCCTCCCCTTCACACAGATAACAGAGCCCGGCGTAGCCGGGCATTAAAAACAAACAATAAATAAACAAACAAACGCATACGTAGTTCGCGTTATTACCCCCCTACTAAGGGTGTATCGACCCGATGCTAAAACAAAAGACCGTTCGAACAAAGAACAAAAAAGTCCGTCGTCTTGCATAGCAAGGTTTCAAGCGAACCACGTGGACGACTTCGGGCCGCGAGCGTCGTCGTGATGTTCCAGAATCACCGTTGGGGGTCACTTCATAGGTAAGTTGGCTGACACGTCGTAGAATCAGGTAGGGTCCGAAATACCATCGCAGAAGCTTCTCACTGAGTCCGCGTCTTCGGATGGGAGTCCAAACTCAAACACGATCCCCTGGCCGGTACTTGGCATCTCGGCGTTTGACACTGAAGCGCCCGGCATCCACGAGGTTCTGGTCCGTTGTACGAGCTCGAGTGAGCTGGCGGCGCTCTTCCGCATGCTGAAGGTACCCCTGGACGTAGGGGTTGATGGCATCGTCTTCTACATGCGGAAACATGGCGTCAAGCATGGTAGTCAGCCATCTTCCATAGAAAAGCTCGAACGGCGTCATCTTCGTAGTCTCCTTGATAGCCGTGTTCTACACAAACGTGTTATAAGGGAGCACTTCGTCCCATGTCTTATGGTCAATGTCAACGTACATTGACAGCATATCTGCGATCGTCTTGTTCAGACGTTCTGTTAGGTCGTTCGTTTGGGCATGGTACGCCTGTGATGTGAGGTTTCGGGAGACGCAAGGCGAGGTAATGGGAACACAGGTTGAAGACAAAAACACGGACATTTATAGGTATTCACGCAAGTGTAGACATAGGCGACGAGAGGAACCACAAAGTACGGACGTGCATGATCGTGGTAGAAAGGTCCGGGAAGCAAGAGAGGTTACAACTACAAACATACACAGTGAACGTTGTAAACGAAAGTTAGTGCTGCTCACAAATCAAAGAAATGGCTGCTCGTGGCGAGGCACATTAGGGCAGGGCTTTGGGGATGCGCCGGAGGCAGTGGCCTTGCGAAGTCTGCAGCAGAGGCGAAGGGCAAAGAGATGGCGGCCGCACTTCTACACAATGTAGATGCTCCCCAAGTCGATGGTCGGGATGGGGTGCCTGGGAGTCCTTCAATGGCCACAGGACACCGCGGTTCTGGCAGTCCTACGACAGGCTACAGAAAACCACGACGTGCCGGCTGGGCAGTCTTACTCCGTTCCGAGCATCCTTGCCTCTTCTTCCTCTGCGTTTCTCGGCTGGTATTTCTCGTTGAAACGTTATCACCATCCTTTCGGTGGATTGGCCACCCCTCTTGACACCTATCTCATCACAACGCCGTAGTTCTTCGGTGATCTGTGTTGCTATAGCGTAATATTCCTTGCATCAGATCCCCGGTAAAGGCCATTCCGCGGTCCGCGATTAAAGCTTCCGGGGATCCATATCGCAGCACAACTAAGGTTATGAAGAACTTTGCGACTTCCTGCGCAGTTCTCCTCAGAAGAGCGGCGGTCTCTGCGTAGCGCGTCATGTAGTCCATTGCTACGACAATCCAATTGGTGTGGGATTGTGAGGTAGGGCATGGGCCCAGTAGGCCCATTCCAATCTGTTGGAAGGGCCTCGATGGGATGGCGATCGGCTGCAGAAGTCCGGTGAGTCTCGTCGGTGCCGTTGTTCGCCCCTGGCAGTCACGGAAGCTCCGGACGTAGTCGGTGACGTCGAATGTAAGGCGGCGCCAGTAGTACTTCGCCTTGGTTTTTCCAATTGTGCGGGCTGTCCCGATACGTCCGGAAGACGGGTCTTTGTGGCACGCTTCCAAAAGTTCGTCACGAAGGCCTGCGGGGATGACAACAAGGTAATTACTTCTTGTTCCGGGGCTGAAATTCTTCTTCACGAGTACGGAGTTTCTGAGGCTGAATGCTGGTAAGCTGCGTTTGAAGGTCCTAGGACAGGCGACGTTGCATCCCTCGAGGTAGTCGATTATGATGCATAAGCCGAGGTCGGAACGCTGCTGAGCGGCTAGGTTGCCCTCCGTCACGGTTCCGAAGAACGCTCTTCTTCATCAGAGTATTGTGGTGGTGGGTCGACAGCGGCGCGCGACAGGGAGTCGGTGTCGTTGTGTTTTCTGTAGGATTTATAGACGACTGTAACGTCGAACTCCTGCAGGCGCAAGCTCCACCACCCAAGACTGCCACAGGGTTCCTTCAAATTGGCGAGCCAACACAGCGCGTGGTGGGCTGTCACAACCTCAAATTGTCTTCCATACACGTTTCGGCGAAATTTTGAAATCGCCCATATAATTGCCAGGCACTCTTTCTGAGAGGCAGAGCAGTTTTTCTCGTCCTTCGACAGACCACAGCAGGCGTAGGACTATTGCCTTTTAGCCACCGCTTTGGTTTTGGATGAGGACGGCACCCAAGCCTATATCACCGGCGTCCGTGTGCATTTCTGTTTCGGCGTTTTCGTCCAAATAAGCTAACACAGGCGGGTTTTGCAGGAGTTTTTGCAGCTCGCGAAATGCTTTTTCTTGGTAGTTTTCAAGATAAAAGGGGTGCTATTTTCTTTAAGCGTGGAGTGGCTCTGTAATGCGTGCGAAATTTTTGACGAAGCGCCTGTATTATGCGCACAGTGCGAGAAATATTCGCACGCCCTTCTTTTCTTTTGACCTTTGGAATTTGGTAAGGCTGTAGCTTTTGCCGGGTCAGGTAGGACTTCTTCATCAGAGTCTTGTGGTGGTGGGTCGACAGCGGCGCGCGACAGGGAGTCGGTGTCGTTGTGTTTTCTGTTGTTTTTTTAGCACACATTAAGATGGGAAAAATTTTGGTCGAATAGAAAGGAAATTGGCAGAATCTGATTTTGCAGTTAAAACGAAGTGCTCTCTTAAGCACAGGTCCCCTCTAGTCGAGTGTAAAACGGGGGTGGTCTATCAAATTCCGTTTAACTGTGGCCATGTATATGTTGGGCAAACCGGTCGTTGCATTAATATAAGATTATTAGAGCACAAAAACTCACTAAAAAACAAGAAATATTCACATATCACCAGACGCTGTTCCGAGCATGGGTGCTTTCCGCTTTTTCATGACACCACCATCCTTTAGGTTCACACTAATCAGATCACTAGGGAAGTTATCGAAGCATTTCACATTAGAAAAAGAGGCGATATCTGCATCAGTGAGCCGTCGATAGCATTACATGAAAAAGAATTCTTATTTCTACATAAGTCCGTGACTTAGAGTTTGGTGTTACTTTGTAGTGATAATCTCGATGTGCGTCATGTTGTGAACACACGTGGGTTTTGGGGACGTAGTATATATATATATGAGTGTTGCAGTTTATTAAAAAAAAGTTGTGAGTACAGCGTAGTCCTGTCGTCTTTCTCTCCTAGTGTCCCCGTTTTTTACGCTGTTTCGTCAAGATGATACATAATCAGTACCAACTCGCCCAAATGTTGATCCTTCAGGTAGGACGGCCGGGGCGTTGACGACGTGGCCTAGAAGCTTGAGCTCCCCGTGCGCTAAACAACACTTTTCAGGCTTCAGAGTTAACACTGACTTGTGATTTACCTCGAGTAAAAACTCGAACCTTGCGAGATGTTCATTGAAAGTCCGGGGGAATACCACAACGTCGGTGAGGTATACGAGGCAGGTGTGCAACTTCAGGCCAGCTGGCAGTATCCATGACTCTGAAATGTTGCTGGCGTCGTGCACAGCCCAAACGGCCTCACCTTGAATTCGTATAGGCTGTCCGTGGTTTTAAAGGCGGTCTTTTCTCGGTCTGTCTCGTCCACATCAATTTGCCAGTAGCTGGTCTTGAGATTCATGAATGAGAAGTATTTCGCATGGTCCGTGTTCGAGGCCGTCGTCAATTCCTTGCAAGGGGTGCACGTCCTTTTTGGTGATTTTCTTCAGTCGCCGGCAGTCAACGCAAAAACTTATTGTGCCGTATTTTTTCTTCACCAGTACGACCGGCGCAGCCCAGGGGCTTTTCGATGGCTGTTTAATGTCGTCGCTGAGCATGTCGTCGACTTGGGTCCGGATGGCTTCACGCTCGTGTGAATAGACGCGCCACGGTGACTGTCGAGTAGGTCGAGCTCCATCTTCGGTTATCATTTATTGCATCGCTAGAGGTGTCTGACGTAGTTTTGAGTTTGACGAAAAACACTCGCTGTAGCGACGCTGCAAATCCAATAATTACTTCCGTTCTTCTTGCGGTAACACCGGATTCACGTGGAAGTGATTCGGAAGCTTGAAGGTACCTTCGGGTGCGCGTTCAATGTCGGCAACCGCAATCACTTCACTTACTTCTTGCGTTTCTTCGAGGTACGCAATGAAACCGTTTCTCACTCTATACGATAGCGTCGATGTCAGGAACCGCATCTTCACAGTAGACACTTATCATCAAGCTTCTCCGGGGTGGCAGGGTGACATGACCGTCGGCGATCGTGATGGCCGCATGGTTTTCAGGGTTGGGTGCCGGCGTGATGCAGTGATCGCAGGAAAATGTTATAAACTTGGCCTGTAGATCAATTATTGCACCGTTGTCCATCAAAAAGTCCATTCCGTGAATTACGCCACGGGAGCAGTTAGGCATAATGACGAACGCCCCAGGGTACGTCGTGCCGTCTATAGTGACGCGAGATGTGCACGTTCCACTTGGCGTCATGATATGGCCCCCTGCTGTGCCAATGTGCGGACCGTCCCATCTGGTCATAACTTTCTTCAGCTTAGACGCAAATGGTCCGCTCATGACTGAGTAGCCGGCTCCAGTGTCTATGAGGGTGACTACTTCAAAGGCGTTGTTGGACAGTTGAATGTCGGACGCTGCTTTGCTGGACTTCCGGGTGCGTCGTGGCGTCGTATCTCGGCTTGTGTGTGTTGACGGTCGGGCAATGTGCGTCGTGGTCGTCGTCTTCCCAGCGCAAGGTTCGCTTAACTCGGGTACGCGTCGCACCATGGGGTTTTCGAGGTGTTCGAGAGTCACGTCCCGGTTAGATCGGGCCGACGGGCTCAGGGCATGTCAGGAATCATCGTCTTCCAAGAGTAGTTGCGTCGTTGGAGGGATTTCGTTTTTCCGCGATCGTGCAACTTTACCCCCAGAAGTTGCTGCTTTTAGTTACCCCCGCGTGGGCTTGGGGACTTTCAACATGCGAAATCAGCATTGCTACGGCGGTTGGGTTGCTGGTATGGGTAGGGCGATTGCGATCGGTTGAAGCGGGCTTGTCCTCTGTTGGTGTTCGACAGGTATTCGTCGATCTCAGTAGGGCGCTGGCCGGGTCGGGGGCATAGGGCGTCGGCGGAGAAACCACGCAGTTCGGGTCTCCTGTAGGGGCAGCGACGATAGATATGATCGACCTCTCCGCAGTGATAGCACAGCGGACGATCTTCGCTTGTTCGCCATACGTCCGTCTTCCTCGGCGCCTGGTTTTGGCCTGCAAGTGGTCGGGCAGGTGACAGTGGACGCCGGTACGGCGGGACGTCTTGATGACGGGTTGTAGCAGGGCGGGGTCGTCGAACAGCCGCGGAGTAGGTCATAGCTTGAGAGTCACGTGGTACTTCGGGAGGTGTGGAAGCTCCCAAAGAGAGTTGAATTTCTTCTCGGATCATGTCGCTCATAGAGGTGACTCGGGGTTGCGCCGTTGTTGGGAAGAGTTTTCGCAGTTCTTCCCTGACAGCGCGGATTGTCTCACGTACTGTGTTAGAGCTAAGAGCCCCGGTATCGATCGTGTCCGCAAGTAGCGCATCAAAGGGACGGTCGTACTGCCTCGTCCGAATTTCCAACCTCTTCTCTATGGCGGCAGCCTCGGACGCGAATTCGGCAACAGATTTGGGGGGGGGGGGGGGTTGCGGACAAGGCAAGCAAAAAGTTCTTACTTTATTTCTCGCATGAGAAGCCTCAGTTTCTACTCTTGCGTCATATCCGGGTCCGCACGACGAAATAGTCGCTTCATTTTGTCAACCAAGATTACGACTCCTTCGTAGGTGCAGCTCGTGCTTTTCTCACCACGGTCGTGAAGGTCTTAAGGAAGTCCCCTTTGAATTGAGTCCAATCGGTCAAGGCGCTCTCGTGGTTCTCGAACAAAGTTCCAGCTGCATCTTCTAAGTAAAAGAAAACATGCCGGAAGGTTTCTTCATCGTCCCACCTGATGAAGATGCGGACGCGCTCCCGCTTCTCCAACCATTCCTCTTTGTCTTCAGCGGGCGCTCCTCGGAATGTTGGTGGTACTCGGGGCTACTGAAGCACGATTGGTGACGTTGGTTCTTGCACCATGGTGGTGGATGCAGCAGTCGTTGTTTTGGGTCTTTCTGGGAGGAGGCCGAACTCGGGCGGCAATCCTTGCAGTCGGCCGGTGGCTCTAGTGTGACCGGGCTGGCGGTTTCCAGACGTCGCAGGTAGCATAAAGGGTGCGTACCCAACACCTTCACTAGATGTCACGAAGTCAGAGACGACGCAGTTGTCTTGAAGGAAAACACGTTTATTGCAGCGAACTTGTGCTCCCCTAACAACTCAAACAATACACAGGCGGGGAAGCAGCAGTCAACAAAGTGACGTGTGCGGGTGAGCGTCGATGATTGGAATACTGTGGCGTCGGCTCTGCAGTGTTTTATCTTTCGGCGCGAGTGTTTGTGGTACTGTCGACTTACATCCAGAACATTGTAGATCAGAGAATATTTTTCTGGGCTAGTGACGTTAACAAGAAACAGTCTGCTTGTCTTAATGAGATAGCCCATGCCGCATAAAAATAAACAATCCTAGAAGCGCTTCGCTTGACACAGTTAACAGAGCCGGGCGTAGCCGGGCATTAAAACAAACAATACATAAACAAACAAACCCGTACATGGTTCGTGGCAATTTGCAAAAGTGTCTTGCTGAGCCGATGCCTTGATGGAGGATAAACTACTTTATGATTACTAAGAAATCCCTATTCAGTCGCACTTTTCAACAATTATCGCAGTACACAAACCTGAAAACTTGAAGAATGCAATTATGCGTATTGTTTTTAACACAAACGTTCTGCAACATATGTATACAGGAAATTTGCTAAACTTTTGTAACACGCACGGACACTTCAAACCGGATCTACTATTGACACTACATGTTCACAGTTGGCGGTTCAATTGTAAGGCAACTAGCTGAGATAACGGGCAATGCTACACGTACTAAATTTTAGAATATGGGTTTGAGACAAGAAATATAGTTTTCGAAAAAGAGGTTCCTGCCCATCGACATAATTACTTCAAATGAGAATGCGTGCAATTGGAATTGAGCATTATATTTTATCTTTATGGAACGTATTCTCAATAACACCTATCCCAGGAACTCACCAATATAAGTATGATAGGACCCGCATGGAGCACATTGAGTAATCTTGGGGACCGTATTGGCGACACCGCGGACCCCGAGCCACCAAACATAAGCTGTAGTCAACAGTGGCGATGTGTTTTAAGGTGAAGGGTACAAGCTCTAAATGGTGGCCGTCGGATACTAGGTCGAGCTCCGGCTAATGGGGTCCCTCTCTGTTAACTAGGCAGGGACCTCCGGGACCTGTTCAGCTATCAGGGTAAGTACCCCCGTCCCCTGCTTTTACACTACACTATATGGTATTTTCTAAAACCCTCCCAAACAAGAACGGTCCCTAAAAAGATCCTATCCGAAGTATCTTTTCTTCCATTGCCATCGGTAATCTTTCTTGAACCGGGTCACTACTCTCGCTTTGTTGTCAGGGAATCCCTCAGTACAGCCCACCCTCTTGCATTACAGTCAGTCTTCTTCATAGAAAAATATCTTGAAGCTCTAATAGGAAAATCGTATAATGCCAAAAAAACAAGGGAATGGTGAACTCCTGATCGACGTGAATGACAAGCAGCAGTCGACAAAGCTTCTAGCTGACTAGACTGGTTGATCTAGACATCGGGGTCACACCCCATCCGAGCATTATCAGCTCGCAGGGTGTGATATCCGAGACAGATCTTCTGTAAGAAACGGATGCGGATCTCCTTGCGGGGTTGAAGGATCAGGGTTTCGCTGCCTTGAGACGCATCACCCTTCGCAGAGACGACAAGGAGATTCCCACCAAGCCCATCATCTTGAATTCCACCGCGGAGTACTTCCATAACCTATAAATGCAGATTTTATCCGGTGCTCAATGCGTCCCTACATCTCGAACACACGGCGCTGTTTTAAGTGCCAGCAGTTCGGGCAAGGTACAAACTACTGCCGTGGCCGAACGACCTATGCAAAATGTGCGGCGCGCGATCATCCCAGCGACAACTGTTCATACGACACCCTCACTTTTGTGAACCGCCGGGGGCCGCAAGCAACGTACTCACGCAAATGTGAAAATTGACAACTGGAAAAAAAGATACCAAATGTCAAAGTAACTGAGAACTTCTCCATCCCAGAAGCGCAAAAGAGGTTTGCTTCTTTCCCTATGGGGAAGTACGCCGATGCAGCGCACCGTGGGGCGGTGCGGCGTGTGGTTTCCACAGGGATCCAGTTCTGCGAGTCTGACATGGTCGCTTCTCCGCTCACCCCTGGGTTGCCTCAGGCAGCCCAACCAGTCACCACACCGCTTGCTGAGCCAGCAGCGGTTGGGGTGCCACCCATCTCTGTTGGGACAGATGCCGCTCCCGCCCCCACCGCCCCGTTCTCCAGGGCGTTGAAGGGTGTCGAGGGGATGGACACCAGATTCCCCGTATCGGCTGCCACAGCCACCGCACCGCCCGTGCTACATCTGGCGCCCCCGATGCCCTCGGCGGTGGCGCGTCAAATGAAGGGCCCTCGAAGGTGAACAAAGTCTGAAGGGCCAGGCCCATCGGGCACCTCTTTGATGTTGAGGAGGAGATGGATGTCGGGCCTTTCCTGCCTGCAACGCAGTGCAAAGAGCGGCCTCCGACTTCCAAGGCTACAGAAAGGCCAGAAAAGCATAATCCCAGAGTAACAGCCACTGAAGACAACGCATGAACACATTCACACATACACACACATTCCATTCATTTGTAAATTTAAATATTGGGAACAGAAAACATCATTCAATGGAACTGCAGAGGCCTCCTTAACAATCTTGACGTGTATGAGATGTGCATGAGGTGCTGCATGTCAATCAGCCAAGTGTCATGTGTCTGCAAGAAACACACCTCAATTTCAAACCAGCATATTTCTTATATAGGTACGTGGTATTCAGAGAGGACGGGGTTGGCTGCACACACTCTTCAGGTGGTGCGGCATTGTGGCCTGGAAATCCTTAGCATGTCACCCTTTCACTTTGAACACTGTTCATAAGGCTGTAGCCACCCACACAATAATGTTTGATAGATTGATTACGGTGTGCTCTGTTTAAAGTCCTCCTGATATTGTACTTTCGAGCTCTGACTTCGAGACACTCGTTGACCAGCTGCTCAAACCATACATCCTCACCGGCGACATCAATGCGACAACTCATTTTGGGGCTCCTCCAGAGCAGATGCCTGAGGTCGCCTGAGAGAGAAATTCATAACATCCTCGGGAGCATGCTTTTTAACAAAAAACAGCACGGATACCATAAGTTAGGACATAATACACACCCAAATCTTGACTGAGCTATTGGTTTCGGCAATTCTCTTTTCATGTCTTGAGTGGGTTGTGGGCGCGAACCGATTTGGTAGCGACCACTTTTCCAATTCACTAACGTATACAGGTAGAGGCCCAAGCAGTCCATCTAGCCATAAGAGGTTTTGTGAAACACAAGCAAGCTGGAGTACATTCACAGAAATATCTAAACTACACCACACATCGATAAAATATCTACGCATGGAGGAAGCAGCCCAACTTATAACGGCTATCATGCTTCACGCCACCGATGTCTATTCCCCTGTCCTCCAGCCCGTCCCGCTACCCAAGGAGGCCCAGCTGGATCAACGGCTGTAGGCGTGCGCAAGAAGCCCAGAACAAGCGTAGGGTGTCCTTTGCCGGGAGCCCACGTCAGATAATATCATTTCTTTTAAACGGGCAAAGACTTTTGGGAAGCGAGTGCCGCGTGAGGTAAAAAGAGAGAGTTGACGCAGCTTCCTCCCTTCCATCAATTCATATACAGGCACTCGGAAGGAATGGAAACCAATACGCAACCTTAACGTAGAACCTACACACAGCCTGCCCTTGTCAGCACTACAAGCGACACACCTAAAAACCATGCTAACGCAGTCACACAACACTTCCAACATGTGTCCAGTTCAGTATACTACACCAACACTTTCATAAAACACAAAACATCCTGCGAGATAGTAAGTCGACTTAATCTTATAACACCCCTTTCTAACTTCATGAGCTGAAGATCGCGCTCAGTACTTGTAAACCATCAGCTCCAGGCCCAGACAACGTTAGAGACACTGATACAACACCTACACATAGAGACACTTCAAACCCTCCTTCACCTCCAAAACAAAATATTTCTTTCGGGGCACTTTCCAGGGTCATGGAGGGAAGACATCGTAGTGGCCTTTCTGAAAGAGGGGAAGGACCCTTCCTCTCCCGCAAGTTAGCGTCCCATCGCCCTCACAAGCTGCGTGTGTAAGCTGCTCCAGAAGATGATCAATAGGAGACTTATGTACTTCTTAGAGTACAATGGCCTTCTCGACAGCTGCTAGGATGGCTTCAGGGCAAGGAAATCCACCAACGATACATTGGTTGCGTTGGAATCGTATGTAAAATATGCCTTTACCCATAATCAGTTTTGCATAACAGTCTTTGTTATGGAAAAGGCCTATGACACGGCCTGGCGGTATGGCATCTTGAGGGAACTGAAGTCGTTTGGTATCTCTGGCAACATGCTGAACCGCATCGCCAGCTACATGTCTGAAAGAACCTTTCGAGTGAAGGTTGGCAGGAAAATGGCATTCCTCAAGGTGGTGTCTTAAGCTGTACGCTATTCATTGTTACGATGAACTCACTCCGGAAGGCTTCACCACCAACCATGTCCTGTTCTATATATGTAGAAGACGTTCAAATATTGTTTTTCTTGTAACTTCTCCATTTGTGAACGCCAAGTCCAGCTTGGGGTAAATAAACTTGCTGGCTGGGCGAAACAAACAGTTTTAAATGAAACTCTGCAAAAAGTACTTGTGTAGCGCTACACGCGGACCCTGAATCGCGGGATACACGCGGACCGTGATATCTGTAATAATGGTGTACTAATTCCTCTCAGAGGGCAACAGGCCTTTTTAGGCACATTATTAGATAGTAAACTCACATTTATCCTCACTTGAAACAACTCAAACACAAATGCTTAAAAACAATGAATATTGTTTAACTGCTGAAGAACTCCTTGAACGTCTGTATGATTATCCGATAGGATCTCTGCTGGATAATGGCAGTGTTGCCTATAGGTCAGGGACTAAAACCTCGTGAAAATGCGGGACACTGTACTGCACCTCAGGCTCTGGCTCTCATGTGGGGCTTTCCGTGCTAGCCCAGTTGAAACCCTCTATGTAAAATGTAGCAAGTGGAGCCTAGAACATCAGCGAAAATACGTGGACCTTCTGTTATCAATGTCATCAATGCCTAACCATCCTTTAAAGTCAGTCTTTTATGATACATCCATATCCCAGCTTCTTTTAAACTGTCCATCTATTTCTTCTCACTTCTCATACAGAGCTAGAGAGGAAGCACCAGAACTCGGTCTCCTATTTAGATGCCATAAAAACGACTGTTAGTAATTCAATACCCCAATGGCATCTTTGCCCTACACCATGTGACTCAGCTGGAGGGCACCGGGCTCCGGTGCTCGCCGCAAACGTCCGAGCTCCTGATCGTCCCGCCGCCGGGCCGGTATAGGAGGAAAGCTACCGAAGACTCGGAGCGGATCGTGCTCCGAACGAGAGACATGACCGTCATTCCGAAAGTCTCGAGGCTCCGCGTCCTGGGCATGGTGCTCGAGGCCAGTAGGAGCAACGGCGCTACCGTGGACAAGCTCGTCACGAAAATGGGAACTGCAACGCGACTCATCAAGCGAGTTGCGACGCGACACAGGGGGATGAAGGAAGCCAGCCTGCTACGACTGGTCCAGTCCTTCGCCGTCAGCCACGTCGCTTACGTCGGTGCGTTCCACTACTGGAAGGTACAGGAGCGCGACCGGATCAACGCAGCCATCCGGAAGACGTACAAAGCAGCGTTGGGCCTATACAACTGCGCAAGCACAGCCACGCTGCTGGAGCTGGGGGTACACAACACCCTTGAAGAAATTGCAGAAGCTCAGCGGGCCTCTCAATGCGAGCGGCTCCTGACTACGCAGACGGGAAGAAACATCCTGGCCAAACTCAGCCTGGGCGCGAGTACTACAAGCAATGCCGAGCGTGACGGCGGCGCTCTCCCGGAGGGAGCCCTCCGCCGATTAGTGGTGGCACCCTTGCCGCGGAACGTGCATCCCGAGCACAACCGCGGTCGACGGGAGGCGCGGGCCAAAGCGCTCACCGAAACCCATGCCACCGACACCTGCGCCCTTTACGTGGACGCCGCCAAGTACAAAGACACAGAAGCCACCTACGTAGTCGTCGTGGTGCGAGCTACGACGGGCGAAGTCTACAGTGCCTGCAGCGTTCGCGTGCAGCGGGCGCATCAAGCGGAGGAGACAGCCATCGCGCTGGCTCTCACCGACGACAAGTGCACGACGATCCTGAGCGACTCCCGCACAGCGATCCGTAACTACAGCAAGAACAGTGTGTGTGCTAATGCAGTGCGCGTTGTGAAGTGCGGTATCAGACAGTGCGACGAGAGACTGCGGACTCATCTCCGCTGGTTCCCGGCGCTCCAAGGCTACAGTTGCGGGAGGTACCCCAACCGCAACGAGACGGTGGACGCCGCCGCGCGAGGACTCACTCGCCGCGTGGTGGCAGCACCGTCCCTCGTCTCTGCGGAGGAGCAAGCTGCTGTGAACGACGCCAGCGGCGGCGAAGACAACAGCTGCGACGATGAAGACGCCGAGCCCGTAATGAGCTACGCGGATGTATTGGACTGGTATCGGAGCGCACGCCGCTCTATGCCAGGCCCGCACCCGCTGCTCTCGCGGGAACAGGCGGTGCTTTATAGGCAGTTGCAAACGAACTCGGCGCTCACGCCGGCGCTCGCGCGCTACATGTGCCCCGACGTCTACGACAGCGAAAAGTGTAGTGTTTGTAAGAGTGCTACTGCTACGCTGACTCACGTGTTGTTGGATTGTGAACTGCATCCAGAAGAAGCGGCTGCCTACCCAGGCAGGCTGCCGAAGGACATTGCTAGAGCCGTGTTAGCACAGGACTCAGTGCAACAGCTACAGGCGGTCCAGCGGATCAAGGCAGCTCTCGCTCGCCAAACGCGCAGGGATGCATCTGACGCGATCCAGGGGCTGAAGCCTCGCGGAGAGCGTTGGATTCCCCGACGTAAGCGACGGGACACGACTTGATGACTGCCCCCATATAGTCAGGTAGCAAGAGGGCCCTGCGTGGCACCCTGCTACCTCCGACGGAGGCTTCAATAAAGTTCACTTCTCTCTCTCTCTCTCTCTCTCTTTATATATATCGACGGAAACCGAGTGCCAAGAAGTGCGATTCTGCAACACTTCTCGTCGCTTCAGCAGATCTTCAGGTGTTTAGAATTTTATACTAACACCTCAAAAACTCCCACCTCTATGTCCTGTGCTGCGCACGAAACCAGCTTAAATATTAGTAAAGCCATGAATGCGCGTACTAGTATCTTCACGGCCGAGGCTCATGGTATACGTCTTGTGAACCGTATCTTGCAAACTAAAATTCCACAGTCCATAATCAATACTGATTCCTTAAGTACTGTGCGGAAGTTGTCAGTGCAAAACGTCTAAAAACCATGTAGTCAATCATCTGATCAGAACCATTATGTCTTTATGAGCGTTCGGCCTCGAAGTGACCGTGTGGTGGGTTCCAGGTCACTCAGGCCTCATACTGAATGACATCGCAGATCAAATGGCCACTTCTGCTGCCATTTGATCACATGATCACACACACATGATGCCACACCTCAGAAAACATCTTTGAAAAACCTGGCAAACACAGTTGCGTGGAAAGACGGACAACAAATTACACGTAATAAAACCACACCTGGGCCCATACACCACTGACACAAACAACAGAATCACAGAAGTTGCTTTGCTACGCCACGGATAGGACGCACACATGCAACGCACTTGTATTTGCTCACGGGATCTTCAAGACCTCTGTGTAGCAGGTGTGAAGATGCCCTATCCGTAGCTCAAATACTCATTCAATGCAAAGCACTTCACACAACACGACCGAAACACTTCCCGAAACTGTACTGACTACGTAGCCCATTACACCCAACCATTTTCCTATCGGACGATCGTATGTTTTCTGTCCACGATATCATCAAATATTTAGCAGAAGCAAAATTTTTAAACCTAATTTTATACTACGCATAATCACCACCTGGTCTTCTACACCTGCCATCGTCATTGTATTTTAATGAATGTACTTTCTTTCTTGTTAGGGGATATTAGTGTTTAGACCTCCATCCTTTATATGAATAACTATTTTGGCGGTCTTTGCCCCCAGTTGGCCTTATTGACATACAACCATCGTCATCATCACTAAATATAAAAGGAAAAGAATTTCGTTTTCGCATTCCAGGATATCCGTAATAGGTATGATAGAAACCATATTGCCGCCAACCATGTATGGGTTTGTTTATTTATTGTTTGTTTTTACTGCTGGGCCACTCCCGGCTGTGTAATCTGCGTTCCAAACGAAGCGCGTCTTACATTCTTTACTTTTATGCCGCACGGGCTATCACATTCAGATAAGCAGACTGTTTCGCCCTAACGTCATCACCCCAGAATAATCTTCTGTGATCTGCAATGTTCTGGATGCGATTCGACGTTTCCAGAAACACTTGTGCCGAAAGATAAAAGCCTGCAGAGCAGACTCCGCGGCATTCATTCGACGACCTTCGCCTGTGCTAGTCACTTTGTTGACCGCTGCTTCGCCGCCTCTGTATTCTTTTGAGTTGTTAGGGGAGCACAAGTTCGCTCCAATAAACGTGTTTCTCCTTCAAGACGACTGCGTCGTCCTTGCCTTCGTGACAATATTTTGACATGTTAGAGCCCGTCCTAAACATTTCCCGTCCCAGTCTTAAATGCGCAAAATCTTCTTCCGTAATAATGGACTGGCAAAGGACGCGTGTTACTAGAGATGCGACCAACTTTTGATCATGCAGCAGAGATGGAGATAGCACACAGGTTTATTGAGGTTCTCATTGAGATTTGTCGACATTGACTGACAAACCCAGCTTAAGCTTTTCGCGAACAAATAAATCCTGTCAAATAGTACCTGAAAGTGGACTCCAGCTTGCCCTAATCAGCCCTAAACAATTTAAACGTGGTACTCCAATTGGGGAATAAAACTGAACGCAACGCAAATTGTAGTCCTACCTCTCCAGTAACCGAAAATAATATAATTTTCTTATACATCAGGAACATATACTAAAATATATATAGAGATCACTACAAACAAGTGAAGTTTCAAAGATGTCTTCACAGTTGAGAGACGCGTATTTCTTGTTATAATTTTTCTTATTTTTAGTTTTTTAGAATTGCGCGGTATGCTACACGCAGAATCTGTTTTAACATTCAGTCTAATATTGAAGCCTGAACCACAACCAGACAATACGTTCAGGTAAACTCCACATAAATTTTAATGCCTGTCAAAAACCACTGCTATGAAATGCACTGCCTGGCCTAGTGAATAAAGCCATGCATTTCCGTTTTAGCAATTTATGTTTTATGTATATAAAGCAGTGCGGAGCAATAAACTTCATTACAAAATTCACTTTACACACTTTTTCCAAGCATACTGGAGTTTGCGTATCGTTACATGCAGTTTTGATATTTTTGCTCCTGCTTTACACAATTCCTGAAATTGAATTGGCTTGCTACTGACTTACTTTTTGTGTGTTGCACTGGCTGCAGGAGATGGACATTTGTAAAAGCATTTTTATTACTCCTAGCAGTGGTACTTCTACCCAGTCGGTCTGCAATACATTCAACTAAAACTAAAATAATGAAACCTTTAGGAGGAAATACGGGACTTTTTAAACTCACGTCGTGTCCCCGATCCAACCAAACATTCGGCATGTTAAGCCTTTATAGTATTTCTCAGAAGGGACTGCCACATTCAACGGGCGTTTGTAGGCATTCTAGAGGAACAAAAGCCATATATTAGAAGACACCGGGGGTGGTTAGGGTAATTATTGTGAAAAAATTCGCAGGAGTGCAAGAATAAATAGGGAACAGCATGTGTATATTGTAAGGTACGCGCAGACAGCCTTGGGGCCCGTCTAATTGGCGAGGCTTGTCCTGTGTGTTAGGCAGCCAGCCCGGGAAAAAACCAAGATGGGAAACGAGAATTACAACCAACAAATGGGGAAGATGAAGCATGATAGCTTGTGGAAGTTGAGGCGTGCGACATATGAGTCCACTGGCGCATACCCCTCCGCGAGAACTTGGTAAATACGATTTGTGCTCTATCACAGGAAATTGTTCGGGGGGCGCATTCCTGTGTCGTTTTGGTGATAACCAGCGCTAACAATAATTTTGCTCTGGTGAAGCAGCCGACTCGTGCGCTAAGAGGGCGGAGCCCGAGAGTAAAATGGCTTGAGCCGAGAAACGTGCACTATCTCAGTAACACGACAATGACGGTCGATGACACTATAGTACGTCTTCACTCGGTAATTCCCCGAGATAGTCTTCGCTACCGTGGTGTAAATTTCAATACAGCGAGCCAAGAACGTCTCCCATAGTCTTGGGGTTTGAAGAGTAATAGAAAAGACCACTTTGTCACCAGCTTTTAGAACACAATGCGACACGTGGCGTCATAATTTGTCTGGCGTTATTCTTATGTGGCTACTGTACTTAGAATAGCGAGATTACGGCTATGAACCTGTCGAGATAATAGAGAGTTTTAGCTGACCGTTGTCGACGGTCCGCTCCGGTATCGGCGGCACGGTCAGCGCAACCGGAGCCAATGCCGTTCGCAGCCAAGCGCGCCACGCATGCGCAATGACGCTCCCGCTTGCTATCGGAGCGGAGCGGACCGTGAAAAATGGTCAGCTAAAACTCTCCATTAACTCATCGGAGGGTTCGTTGTAGGAAGTACCACTGCGGTGAAGAAAGACTTATGAAGAACACAAACTGGTGGGCGAACATCGACGAGAAAAAATGGCGAACACCTTGTCGTCTGTAGAACCGCGGATTTCTCCAAATACGTGACGAATGAAAGAATGATGTCCCAGTTTCGGTTGTCACGCTGAATGGAATAAAAGAATCATGACGGGGAGCGGGGGGTGGCTAGGTCGGACAGGCTGTTGGTTCGAGGATGGTAGCTGGATGTGGTTCTTTGAATATTCTCGGCTGCATGAAGAACTTCTACAAGCACGACAGACAGGAACATATGACATTGGTCACTATGGTTAATTCGGCGCTTCTTCTTATATTCTTCTATTCTTCTTCTCCTACTCATATATTATACGGCGCTGCTTCTTCTTCTATTCTTCTAAGTAATTCAGCCGTCTCGGTGTCTTAGCTTGTGGGAACAGAAGCCGTTTCCCCGTAGCAGTTAAGGTGGTCTACATCTACAACCACCCACTGATGTCCTACCGAGGTAACGGGAAGAAGGCCATTACAGCAATTCCAACGATTTCAACTGCAGAGGAGAAACAAGGCAGGAATCGGAGTCTCCCTGCAGGGCCGGGAGTCGGTTGTTTTCGACCCTGACAAGCGGCAAGCCTAGTAAGATATTTCGCCATGCTGGCGAGTAGGCCGGGCCAGAAAAAGCGGCTTCTGATGCGGTCGAATATCTTGTGAAGGCAAGATTACCTACGGCCGCGTTGTCATGCAACTTTCCGGAACATTTCGTCTTGATGAAGACGTGGAATGACGGGAACGCATATGCCGTTGCTTGGGTGGTAGTTATAGCATTAGCGCGGGCTACTAATAGCAGAAACTTGTTGATTTGTCGCAGTCAGCGCAGTCAGCAACAACTTTATCCCCGTCAGCAGGATTATTTGCTTGCTCAACAGATGCCCGAATACTTCAATTGATATATTTTGAGAAGCTGCTTTTCTTGGTAGGGAGGGTGAGCCAGGCATTCTGAGGCGCTGAAGGTCATCTTCCAAAGCGGCAGAAAATACAACTATGTCATCCAAATACCACCAGGACGTATACCATTTCAACCCCCGCAGAACCCTGTCGATCGTTGTTTCGAATGCCGCGGAGAGTTTCGCAACCCAAACGGCAATAATGAAACTCCTAAAAACCGTGAGGACTAGCAAATGCAGTTTTTTCTTTGTCGTGTTTATGCATAGGTATTTGCCACAACAGTCGAACTTGGTTATAACAACATAGCATCGGGACAGCAAACTAATTCGTTACTGCCAATATCCGTTGCAGCAGTAGAGATGAAAATCGGCTGTAAGAAATTAAAAATCTAGCTTGCGGAAAAAATACTTCATGAGAAAATGCATTCTTAAGGTTTTCAATACAGTATAAATTAGCTACTCATTGCTTTATCCTTGTTGCATTTCCACTTTACCGAACCGGAACACGAGTACGGGAAATTCTAACATAACAGAGTTCAGTGGTTAAAGCAGGCCTGATTCCTTCTTTATTTGATTACGGATGTGATTTTCGTCGCGTATCTACTCATAGCACTTAGCAGGATGCACCTTTTCCACAGTGTCCATGAACAAACCGGCCTTTATAGTTGAGCAGTTTCAGTAGATGTTTTTTTTTTTCAAGTAGGTTCTCAGTTTCCCTTTCAGATATTTGTTGATTATGTACGATACTGCGCGCGGCTATCACGTTCTCAGTTCCGTTATAAAAAAATTAGTGTCATCAAAATGAAGTGTGACCAACCAAAGTTTTGTATTTATTTCCCTATATCAGATAATTCGTTCTGTCAGCGCTCATTATCATGTAGTTTTTATGTACCCGGATCTCGGGTTTAGACTGGAAGAATATTCTGCACCTTGCTAGGTGTGCAAAGCATCATCTATTTGAGGCATCGCATATTCATCCCTGCTGGTAATGTTATTTATCGCCGGCAATCCACACAACATTCCACAGAACGATCTTTCTCCTGGACTAAACCAGCTGATGACTACGAACTCGTTGAGTGACGAACTATCCTAATTTTGAGCCTGTTATCGACATGTTCCTCCATGATTTGAAACTCCTTTAATTAGGCACGATATCGCGAAGGCGAATGGTGCAAGAACCATTCGTTTCTAATCGGTGGGGTGCTGCAAATGCTGGGTAGAACAGTAGAAGAGGCTGAGTGAAATCTGGTGTTTGTGCTTGGCCAGAAGACCCAGCAGTGTTTTCGTGGCTCTGGTTCAACATCATGGCTGGCAGTGTCATTAATTGGGAGCTATGATGACTCATTGCCGGCAGAACATTCTGGCTATGAAACTGATTCATATCAAACGAGACTCACGGCTTTGACATTTGGAAAAGAACCAATGGGCGGTTTTTGAGTTAACAAAATAGCCTCAGACAAAGTATTTCGTGCCACCAGAGTAGCAGTTGCACGACAAAACCGAACTAGGGGGAGGGTAAAATAACATATGAAAGAAAAACTTTCCAGTAGGAGTAAACAACACATCACCATCAAGAAGTTCCTCACAGTTTACAGGGAGTATGGCTTCTAATCATGGAGGCAGAGAGAAATCGCAACGGGACACCAATCGTGTTTTTCGGAGATTGAGTCCTGGGGCCATGTACGTGTCGGGCGTACCAAGGAACACTATGCGCAAGAGATCATATCAAACGCCGATTTAAAAAGTCTCATCCCAATATCATCTGATGAACACACGAGAGTAGTCCTCCGAGCTGAGTGTGATGTCGAATGCCGCCAATGTTGGCACGGGCTGTACAATGTCTGAAAGGTATAATATTGTCCGTTAGCACTGTGTAGCGAGGGGCAAAAGAAATGGTCTTACTTTACGCACTTTGGAACGCACTCTTCGTAGATTACAGCAATACTAGCACCAGGGTCCACAAGAGCATCCAAATGAAGTCCTCCTATAAAACAAGAAAAATGTTCGATGGCCGATAACGTGGCTTTCTAGAAATCCAGTGCATTGCAGTCTAGGCCCCAGAAACTTCCGATTCAGTTTATTAGTGTGTACATGGGGCAATTGAAGGCAGGACGAAGTGGCGAGTTAGAGTAGCGGAGATAGTCGGATGGCCAACTTCGTCTCGGGGGCCGCGAGCTGCGTTGCTGATCGTGAAAATTCAAAGGCGATTGGACGCGTATTGTGTTGGGGAACCGCTGTCGATAGACCTCGTCGAGCGGGTGACGGGTGCCTTGGGGGATGGTGGATTATCCGAGTCTTTCGTCATGCTGCACCTTCTACAGAAGCGGAAACATGTCTTTGCGTGCCTCAATAGAAGCAGGTTGGGGGCGAGTTAGAGTAACGGAGATAGTGGGATGGCCAACTTCCTCTCGGGGGCCGCGAGCTGCGTTGCTGATCGTGAAAGTTCAAAGGCGATTGGACGCGTATTGTGTTGGGGAACCGCTGTCGATAGACCTCGTCGAGCGGGTGACGGGTGCCTTGGGGGATGGTGGATTATCCGAGTCTTTCGTCTTGCTGCACCTTCTACAGAAGCGGAAACATGTCTTTGCGTGCCTCAATAGAAGCAGGTTGGTCGTGGATGCCGCCAAGCCGGGTAGGCGTACGTGAAGTGAGGAGGACAAGAAGGGGGCTCTGAGTAATGATAAACAGGGTCTTCTTGTGGAAAGATAGCTGGTCGAGAAAGAGAGGCAGCGACCGGGGCCAGCGCTGAATATAGGAATCAGAACAGGAGAACTGCGAGCATGATGTAGCTGAGCCACCGCGCCATTTTCAGAGCCCTTGGTAACATCAATTGTAGGTGCGGTGGCAGGTACAAAGAAGGCCGCGTCCTGCATCACCAGCTCCCGAAGGCCTGGTGCGGATGTATCGCGGCGTGATTCATAAAGACCGAATGACGTCTGCACTTCAAGTTCCTCGCGTATGATTGAAAGAATGAAAGAGCGCAAATCGGCTGCTTTCATCTAGTAGGGCCTGTCCCCTTGGATTGGCTTTAGACGTAGGGACTGAATGTCGCCGAGGCGCTCGCACGTGGTGGCAACATGGTTGATTCAGGTTAATGCTGCCGACCTTTGCGGTTTTGTGCAGCCAGCCCGCTAAATGCCGAGGGGGAAATCTCATTGATGACATGGCGCACTCGACTTTTCTCCGTGATGTTTTTATTCGCTTGGCGAGATAATGCGATAAGGTCCTCTATGTGGGAACTGTAGCAGTCACCAGGAGTTTGTACTGGCTCGTCCAATTTCTTATTTGCGGTTTCTCCATTTCCAGATGCCGTGCCGAAGACTCAGCGCAGCTCAGCAGCAAATCGTGCCATTTAAGAAGTCTCGGTATGGTTGTAGAACCATGTCTTCAGTACTTCGTACAGGCAAAAGGGTTGTTATGAGCTTGAGGGAGTCGTCCACCGAAATTATGAGGTGCCTCGGTCATACTCAACGGGCCAGTCCACCACATCATCATAGCGAAGCCCAGCAAAAACTTGAGGATTGCGCTGCCGGCTGGTAATTGTCCGGACTGGTGCTGAATAACTGGTGAGGAAACACCTGATCTGCTAGCAGCTCATTGCGGTTTGGTTTCCTTGCGGCCTAGTGAAGGTAGGGTCTTGTACCTGTCGTTATTAGAAGAGCTCCAGGGGTAAGCCGTGGTTCGAGGTACACGGGAATAAAGAGTTTACTTTCCCAACTTGTAAGGTACACACCTGGTTATTTGAGGAATGGCTTTACTGCGCGAGCCTTCAAATATGTGATAAGGAGTGAGGACCAAAGCGCAGTCAAGATGGGCGATGAAGATGAAAACCAAGCTACGATGAAGCTGAAGCAGGACTGCGTGGGGAAGTCCCAACGTGCGATGTATTAGTCCACTGCTCACTTAGTACTTTATATATAAATATATGGATTAGAGGATTCGACGCCCCACTGACGCCAAAGGCTTGTGACCGTGTGTGGGTACGCAGGCCGGCGCCCTTCTGGCTCCTTGTTTGTGGGGCATTGGCACGCGCTTCAAAGGCCTTACGGTTGACGCCCTTAGTCGGTTCATTGCTCTCTTTCGCTTTTTTGGTTTTTTGGGCGGACTGGGGAACTTCTTGGAATTGCTCACCTCTCTCCCTCCCCCTTCTACCTTTTTTTCTTTCTTTCTTCATGCATGTACGCCTTTACTTTCTTTAGACGAATGTATGTCTGAATTGTTCCTGTATTACTGTCTGTATTCTTCCTGTGTGTACTTATATCCCCCCATGTAATACCTCGCAAGGGGCCTTGAGGGTTAAATAAATGATGATGATAATGATCAGTTAACACACCTGCATTAGCCTGGCGCGACCCGCCGCGACGCCGTGTACAGAGGGAGGCGGAGGCGCGAAAGTGGTCGCCTTAATTGGGCTCCCCCATTGGTTTTTCTAGGACCCCCCAAAGTCGCGGAAGATGCCTGGGCTTCAGATACAGTAAAGGGCCCCGTTTGCAATCTTTACCTTGCTGCTGAAGACGGTCGGTAGTTAATCCCTGTGTTACCACGGACGCGCATGTATACTCACTGCTCGTGGCGGCATGGGCTTTGTAGTTTTCCGCTCTTGGAGACACCGGATGTTTTTCGGCCTTTCACCACCCATGAGCTTGTCGCAGTTACTGTCATCCCCACCACTCGCGTTTATGCGGTATGTTCATCATCGAACCCCCCTCTTTATTTCGTTTGTTTTGTTGGTTTGTATGGTTAGTTGGTTTGTTTTTGGGGTGTCTTTTTCGCTTGCCTTAGCAGAATAAGCTCTGTATGGTGTGTGCGGTTGTTTGTGTGTTTTTTCCCATGTGGCTTGTGTTTAGGGGCGCCGCCCCCACCCTGAGTCCGTACGATGTTTTCCCAAAGCTTTCATTCCTGAGGAAGACCCGTCTCAGGTCGAAACGTTGGAAATAAAGTCTCGGAAAAGTGGGCTATTACTTTGTGCATATATATATGTACATATATATATATAGACACAAAATAAGGGTTGGCAGTCAAGAAAACCACGGAAAACAAAGGGGAGGTTGTGGTGGGTCATAGAAACAGATAAAGATTTTTTGAGTCAGAAAAAAAGTTGTGAAAAAATGCCCGCCGGGTGGGATCCGAACCCATGACCTCCAGAATTCCGGCCTGGTGCGCACCGACCAGTATTCAGGAGGTTGTGGGTTTCTGTCTTCTTTCACCAAGCCGTTCATTTCCCACTTTCTAATTCGCTTTGTATATATATATATATATATATATATATATATATATAACGAAAGTCCAGGCTCGATAAATATTCTGCCCCTTGCAAGCAATCGAAAGGATCGTCTATTAGTGGCATAAGATATACATCTTTACGAGTGATCCTACTAAGAGCCCGGTAATCAACACAGAACCTCACGCAACCATCCTATTTCCAAAATAGAACAATGGCCGAAGACCACGAACTCGTCTACGGTCGAGTAACATTTTTCCTGAGCATACAGCCACATATTCCTCTATTAATTTCCGCTCAGACGAGGAGACACGGTACGGTCGGCGGCGAATAACGATGGGCCCTTCCGTTTCGATTCTATGCTCTGCCGCTGTGGTATTAGTGAGGCCGGGTGCATGCACGTCAAACGAGGTGTAGTGCTTTGCGAGAACTCGAGTAATAGCTTCATTTAATAAGGGGTAAGCACGGAACTGATGGTGGTAGCAAGAGCTAACAGATCGGGAGGCGAAGGAAACAAGGACTCTTGATCCCTGGGTGCCACCAGAAATGACAGAATCAGGGTTACTGTCGACCACTGAGGCAATAGTGTTCCTTGGTGCAGTAGAATGTCATCGTTAGTAGTATTGAGTGCGGCGAGTGCTGCTGATCCATTTGCCAATCGAAATAAACAAGTTGCAATGGCAATTCTATGCGCTAGAAATCGAGCAGCCGGCACGGCCACCACATCGCCTTCTGTAATTTCTTCTAAAACGTTGGAGGGAATTTCTTGGCGACTAGCAGCCAAGACACGGTCAGCATTCAGCTTGAGGAAGGGTTGTGGTGAGTCCTGACAACTTAGATGTTCAGTATCGGTAATTCTGATGGCCGGGTGACGGCAGGAAATAACGGCTGGACAATAGGATAGGAAGTCCCATCCTAGGATTAGTTTATGAGCACACGCCGAAAGCACGGCACTTTGAATATGATGCC
Organism: Haemaphysalis longicornis; assembly: GCF_048455015.1. NCBI lineage: Eukaryota > Metazoa > Arthropoda > Arachnida > Ixodida > Ixodidae > Haemaphysalis > Haemaphysalis longicornis. The sequence continues at coordinate 75,463,843 of NW_027526233.1, read as the reverse complement.
GGATTCCTTCAATCAAAACACGCACAGTACGATAGGCAGCTGGCTTGATGTCGTGCTCATTGGCGCCACGTAAACAAGGACCAACTTACGGATTCTTGACTTTCCCCAGACCGGAAGACAGGTCAGCATGAATGACTGAAATACTTGCTCAGGAATCTACGAGCGCTTCCACTTGAACCCATTTGACAGAAACAGACAACATTTTAGACGGAAATTCAGGATAAATTGTGGTGGATCCAAACAATGCAGTTTTCCCTCCAAAAATTGCAGTGTCTAGATATCTAATTGCTGGATGGGAGCATGCACGACGGGTGTTATAGGTGACACAGCGACTGTAGGGCGAGGGAGAGCGATGTCGGGTGAGACGGGTACTATGGGGAAGGACCGGGGCGTCAGGAGTGGACGACGATCGGCCCGGAGGGGGTCATGGCATACGCTGACGAATGGAGTAGCAGAAGCGGTTATCCCGTTTGTAGGGGGCGTAGCCGCGTCACTTGTCCAGCTGGCATCGTCGGCAAAAGCGGAAAATATATCCTCGAATGCCACAGTAGTAGCATACGGGCCTGTCGCTAGTAGGGCGCGGTGCTCGCCATGTTGAACGAGAAGGCGGTGTGGTCGAGGGTTTCGAAAGAGCGTCAAGTGGCCATGCAGTGGCTGTGAAACAATTGGCTCAACCGGGTAACCATGATGCGGCCTCAGAGTAAGACGGCGCGTGAAGAGGTGCGGAATGACATGGTTGGGAAAGGGATGTCATAGACACAAGCTCCTCTCTGACCCTGTCACGGAGGCCAGGTGCACGGCTGTAGTTGTTCTGAAGGTACGCCGTGTCGCGCTGTTGCTTTTTTTCACGAATGACGTCATGAATCAACACACGGAGTTCGGCATAGCCACAAGGGGAAGGTACAGAAGGTGTCCTGTTGAATGCGGATAGCCTGCAGACGGTCGAGCCGCTGACATATCGGTCGCATATCGGCAATGCTATTGGGATTGTGTATTGCTATTGCATTAAAGGCAAAAGAAGCAATTCCCTTTATGATTTGCCGCACCTTCTCCGTTTCAGGCATATCCTTGTCGGCCGGGCGGCAGAGCGCGATGACATCTTCAATATATTATGCCTAGGTCTCCTCCGGGCGCCGCACTCGGGCATCAAGTTTCTTTTTCGCAGGCTGCTGCCGTGCTAGCAGAGGACGTCTCGAAGATCTTGTGGAATTCTTCCTTGAAGCTCGCCTAATCATCGACTGAACCTCCTTGGTTGACGAACCACTTCTCCGGAACTTGTTTCAGTGAGAAGGAAACGTTCTGCAGTTTCAACGCGTCGTCCCATCCGTTGAACGTGCTCACTCGCTCGTACTGGTCGAGCCATTCCTCCGCGTCTTCGCCCTGGAGGCGAGCGAAAAAGGGAGCCTCGAGTTGGCGGCTGGTGATTGTAATAGTTGGCTGGACCGGAGCCGCAGCGTTGCTGCCCGAATGGCTGCTCTCTTGCTGCATGGGGTTTATTGGGAGCAGTAAGCGCCGACGTGATCGAAGCTCCAGTGGTTTCGCCCGAGAGGTAGACGGCAGGATCGAATGCACCCTCCACCACTTGAGAGACGGCGTTTCGCAACAAGGCCTTTATTCGGTCACCGAGCCCAGACGTTCGTCTGCAGTCGAAGCGAGGGGATGATGATGATCATTTACAGAAGATAATGGGCGATGGGTGCACGGATATGACGAAACGGGAAACACACCCCTTGGTGTCCACAATGCGAGCGATGATGGTTATGTTGCGTTTGGGCATAATGTCCGGCAATAACGTCCCTATGCTCAGAATATATTTAAATATATATATATATATATAAATATATATATATATATATATATATATATATATATATATATATATATATATATATATATATATATATATATATATATATATATATATATATATATATATATATATTTATGCCGTATGTATATGTACATGGCCAACAAAAGTGTTACATAGCTCGCAAAGAGGTGACAGCACTTCTCACTCGGTGCCCCCCAGAAGTGCCGCGCTCGCTGTGCTTCCAAGCTGGTTTCATAATCCAAGGAGTCCATTGCAGCCACGAGAGGTTTGATTCGCTCCATTCACAACACTCGCTGGCCAATTGTTGAATTCAACGAATGGAGGCGAGGCAATTGCATAAGCTGTGCTGCAACGAGGGGGAAGGAGAGGCATGTCGCATGGCGTCGGCCGAAGTTCGGTCGCCCCAGGCATTATTCGGCCCAGCTACTGGGAAGAGAAAAGTAGAGGCGACTCTGCGGAGCCGGGAAGTTTGGATATGTCTGCCGTGTGTGGATTAGCGAAGAGGCGCGAATCGGCCGGGCCGTCGTTTCCCGGCAGATAAAGCAAATGTGGCCTGGGTGCTCCTGCACAACACTCTCGAGTCCACAGGGTAATAAAAGCTAGTAACGCTCCGTCGGCCTGAATGAGCTTCTCAGTACAGCGTTCATTTGTAAAGGCACTCCTCGGTCGCAACAAGAAAAAAAAAACTTTCGGTTTATGTGGAATCTTTGATGCTGATGAGGATGAATAGTGGCTCTCCCTTTGAATACAGGTGTCGGTTGTTAGCAAACGACTTGCCCGTTTTATTACGCTTACCTGCCCTACTCCCACCCAACCTAATCGATTTGCTTCCTCCATTCCAAGACCCCCTTCCCTGTTTTAATCTCATCGTACCACCCCCATTTTTCACCCCTCACTGTTTTAAATTCTCATCAGTGAGATTACTTCGTCTGCGTACTAACCCTTCCCTACTCTTCCTCCGCAACCACTCCAGTCGCCTCTTCGTAACCTCTATCGCCTTGAAGTTGAGGTTCCCCGTAGATCCAAATCGAAAAGCCTCCACCAGCGTCGTTTCCCCCTCAACCTGCGGTGGTCGTTTATCTGTGCAGCCCCTGTAAATATGGTCAATATTTTCCTGATCACTGCCGCAGCATGCACATGTTTCAAACTAGAGCCGGTAGCTACCCATGTATGCAAGGGTTATCGGGAGCCCCGGCCGTGCCTCGAACCACAATTCACTGCCTGGCGTGTTGCCATAGAATCCCTCCCTCTTAATTTCCCGTTTCTCTGTCCTGTAAAACCAAGGTTTTTTTACCCTAGTGACATCTTTACCCGAGTGACATCTGGCTGTACGCAAAAATTAGTACTAAAAAGGCCCCTGAGCGGATTACTCTAAAGTATGACGAAAGCGGCTCCGACCCAGCCTGAATATACGAAATATTCACAAAACATTTCTCCTATGCGTATTCCTACTAACGCGACAGCGACTGCTCACTTCAGTTCAAGCCGCTGGATCATGTCATACAGTCGCCCAAAATAACTTTTGAGGATGTCAAGGATGCTAACCGCAGACTGCCTTTAAAAAGTCTTTCGGTCAACATAGTATCCCATGCTGGATTGTAAAATGTCGCTCTGACATTCTCTCACCGTTGCTGTGCCGGTGAAAGAAACTGTGTACAATGTGCCGGTGAAAGCGACTGGGTGGCCGTTAAGAGGACTGTACGCGATTCACGCAATCTCTTCTTAAAAGAATTGTAGAAAGTCAGTTGCTACGTGGGTGCAGCCCTCAATTGAGGCACAGGGCATATGGGGTTTTGTGGCTTGAGATCCTTGAGGATTATGTTGCGTAATATAGTTAGTAGCTCTGGCTCTGCTGGAAGACGAGCGAGACCAGTACGCTGCTACAGGTGAACTGTTGCTACTGGTGAAAGCTCTGATATGCACGCCGTATATCATTCAAAGAATACTGAGACAAAAGTTTAAAGGCGAGAAAACTTCGGAGATAGATTGGTGTGAACACATATACATCATCTGCAAAATATCAGCGGCGAATGCAACCTAGAACATATTTAAAATCAATTTTAAAGTGTCCGAAACGCAGCCGAGTAGCCAGGAGAGGACCACGCACAACCGATATCCCGCAGATATTTTGTAGATAAACAACATCCAAACACGTCGCGAGTTTGTGTTTGCCGATTCCGCACTGCCGGGGTTTGTCGCCGGCTCGCCGGGGTCTTAGCTCCAATCGGAGGGCTGGTAGCCGTGGCTTCTGTTCTGGAGAACAAACGACCGTATTGTTGGCGGCGGAGGCGCCGTGATTTGGGCAGGTCATAGAGTTTCTTACAATATAACTAGAGGGGAAACTGGCGCTGCGATCGTACGCCTCAATGGGCATGATGGGTAGTTGTGAATTCGGATTGGCGCTTGATGGCTCGTGGAACTTACTATGGATTGCAGACAGTTTCGTTTTCGTTTTGGAATGGCATGAACACATTTGCCTAGGCGGGGTGTTGGGAGGAGTGATCAAAAATACGTTTCTCCTTCAACTGCATGCCTCGCGTGCACTGACGCCGCCCTCAGTGGAATGTTTTACAACCAGAGTCGCGAATTGGGTAGGTTATCAATCCAATGCCGCAGAGCGAGCATGAAAACACAAATTACGGCGCTCTGTGCGGCGAAGTTTTCTGCTAATTAGGAGTTGCGGCGCTGCTCGTTCGGCTGAGCAATGTATTGTCAAAGCTGACGACGGTTGCGAATCGTTTGGAACAGCCTCACCTTTCGTGCGAACGCCGGCTCCTACCGCGTAGAACAGCAGCACCGGCGGCTGATAGGAACGCAGCTTGATGGATGTCACTAATTCACGCAAGAATAACTTCTCCAAAGGTAAACGGTTTCTTTTTTCTTATGAGCACAAAACTTCTTTTACTATTACAAACCACCAGCGCCGAAACTTTTACAAGTAGTTTTTAAAGAAGTCCGTGTCCTGCTGTAGTTGGCAGAAAACGGCAAACCTGCTCCACAAACCTTCTCGACTCCGCGTCGGCTTTTTAGTTAAACGCGCCGTTTTATTTCGTATAAAACCGGTTTTTCGTCAGTAACTTTTTTGTTCGCCATGTAATTTGTACAAGGAGAATCGGGCAATAAGAGCTTTCTTGTCAAAAAACACAATTTCCGCAGCCATAAGCCCGTTTCGATGCTACGCAATCCGGTTCAAAAACTACCCATCATTCCCATTGAAGCGGAAGCGCCGCTGCCATGTTCGCGTTGACACTAGCGCCAGGTTCCCCTCTAGTTATTTATATAAAAGTCTATGGGGCAGGTGGCCGCGACAAAAGTTTTACAGCGATTCGAGGCACTTTGTTTCTACTACTTTTTATTTACATTGGACGCGAAAACCCGCCGGACACACGAAAAACCCACTGAGCGAGCTGCACGGTCGCTGGCTGGCGGAAGGCCACGGCCTCAATTTGGCCCAGGCCGGCGCAGGTAGCTCGAGTGGTAGCTTGTTACCACTGCACGAAATTGTACCCAAGTCCCAACCATCGCAGCTTATATGAGAAAGGGGTTAAGGATTCGTTGGCGGGTTGCATTAAAAATTGTCATCTGCACCGCTTACGATAGCGGCAACCGAATATCCGCCGCAGTGCTAAGCCGAACACATCTGTAAGCGGACCTGTAGGCCGACCTGGCGGCTGCTCCCAGCGCGCGTCTTACCACCACTGTCTCGAGCGTCGCGCGTCGTTCTCCAGCCGCGGTAGCATTTGCACTCGCAGCGACTGCGTCTGGCCACGGTAGCTTTTAAATTAGGCAGCTCACTAGATCCGTACGTGGGGGCATTTGCAGAAACTGCAGGCAATGTGGATTCGACAGTGCTACGGCAGCTCTACTCTGTGATATCGCTCCGACGGTCACGTGGTCACCTATGTTCACATAAAATCCATCGGTTCGCGGCACCTGCTGAAACCGAAACTGCGACTGGCCCCATTGAAAATGCCTATAATTTAACAACCTTCACACCATGAAGCAAATGAGGTTTCTACAGGGTATAAGCAGGTCAGTAGCTACTTATCGCAACTAAAAAAACAAGATGCAAAAAATTTGTGTCAGTGCCCCTTTAAAAAGGATGTATTTAGCCACGCGAGGGCATTAAAGGAAAACTCATCAATGCTTTTAGCACAAGACTGGCTTTATCTACTTCTGGTATACATGGGTAACCCGACGCCAAAGAGTGAGGTTATTCCCATTATACCGCGTGGACGCCTAATCGTTAGCTCGCACACGGGATTCAAGTTTCTTTGCAATATCTGAGCGAGCGGTAGAAGCACGGCAAATCTGGGGAAGCTGCTCGGTGATATTCGCCTGATCAGTTAGAGTTTTTACATGGTTTATATAACAGGTTTTGGAAACTTAATCAGGTAGAATCTTACGTATTAAAGTATGAAAACATGGTCCCACCTGCGTAACTATCTTACCCTCTTGAACTCTTCAAACCAGTGTTTGACATCGTCGCCAGGAACGCCAATTGAAGAACGGGCGGTCGCGCTGGTAGCATGCAGCGGTAGCATGCAGTGCGCGTTGTCGCTAAATCTCACAGGTCCCCTCAGGTAAAAGGCAGCGAAAACGGTGCCCCAAGATCGCAGCTGTACTAGGTGGACGCCGACATAAGGGACACCTCCAGAGCTTGTGAGCAAACAAGACGCATCTCTTCGAGAGCAGCAGCTGGAATGATTGCCTGATTACTTCCCAGATTGTGATTCTACAACCCAGCGACTGGAATGACTATCATGTACGAGTGATGGTTGTAATGGGCATGGACAGGTGAAAGCTTTAAAACACCGCTGGATGACCGCTTAAGCACAATATTTTTGAACAATTTTTTCGGAAGATTTACAATAAAATATTAGTTCCACGCGTTTACTGCACGCCGCATGTAGGAGACTGTGTAATCACAGCAAGCCATATTTCCAAACTGTTCATAATTTCATGGTAAACTAATTAATTATGAAAAATAAATGATAGCTTGACAATTGCTCTACCCATTATTATTATTGGTAGAGCGACCCACCGGCATCCTCGTCTGCTACATCTTGAAAATATAAAAAATATGAATATCGAAGCATCTAGGAAATGCGCAAAGACATTCGCAGCGTTTCTTGCCGATAGAAAACTTGCTTAGCTGCCGTTTAAAACGTAGTAGTTGCCTAGTCACTTACCGCATAATAGAAATGGTAGCCTCGACACTGCGCAACCAGAGTGCGGAAATTGTTCAGCTCGGTGGGCAGTCCAGTGTATGGCAGGAACGGAAATGACATTTTCTCCTGCGACTTCCAGGCTGTGTTAAAACTACCAGTGTATACAAATTTGACGATGAAACTACCAGTATCTTGCCTGTAATGAAGCAGTGCCTAGAGTACTGACTTCCAACCTATTCTATCCTGTAGAACGTTCTCGTAGTGCGATTGCGAATGAGGTTACTATTATTCGTTATGAAATATTTATGCCCATGGGAATGATCTAGCAACCCTTATGCTGGTTTCCATTGAACACGGTGTATGAATGATGGGCCCGATGGTGGGGTAAGATAGCAAATTAAGGCGAAGTGTTTCCAACCCAGGAAAATTCTCACGCCAGAAATTCAGCTGGTGTGAGAACACGCTGGCGAAAACCTTACACCTCCTTTTCTGGGAACAATGAGACCACCTGATATTTGTTTAGAGCTTATTGCAGACTAAATAGACACCTACCAACAGCAGCTTTTTGGCCGAGTAAAAAGCTAAATCGTATGGAAGCTCGCCTATCGGAACTGGGTTCTTAGCAAAGCCGTCGTACTTTGAGAAAAGGAATCAGTCACGGATTTGTCTGGCGTAGGTAAAAGCACCTACATTAGCTTTCTCGTATTCTTCAAGTAAATGCTTTCCTCTGATGGCATCCTAACGGACACAGACCGGAATTTTACACACGGAAAACCCAGATTTTACGTGCCTATACAAGCCCTGAAAAGCGAGTTTTAAGATAATATAGGCATCAAATATGGACCCTTGGGCGCACGTAGGTTCAATTCGTAGTTCCTTGAGCAGCATGTTTTACAACAAAACGTTGGACCTGCAGTAAAAGTTGCGGGTATGTGTCCGGCTAGAGGAAAGTAATGGACTTTGCATCGTAAATATTAGCAGCGCAAAAGTTCTTTTACAGCATTGCGCTAAATACAAAGTGATCCGACAAGAAAGGAAAAGCTCAGATGTATGAGAAGCAATGCCCATCTCAAAATTTTGTGGCTTGAAGTTGTACCTGATTTCAGTGCACAATTGTCTGAGAAAAACAACACTCAATGTTCACTGAAGTAAGGGAACGCGATTCGGAATGCTCCATGACGTTATTCTATCTGCATTATCAGTATGTTGGGTTCTCTAAACCCTCGGTTATCCTTTTAGCCGAAGGGATCTAGGAACTTGATGTCAGACTGAATAGCAGGTTGGCATACAGGGATGACTCGACGAGGATCCAGTCCTTGGAGGACCGTGTGGTGGTGGCACTGTCCTAGACCTTCGAAATGAGCTCACGATTACTAGTCATAGTTGCACCCCGCTGTTTTCAGCGTAAATGCATTCTGCAAAGAGTGTGAAATAAAAACGCGAATGTGCCAAGTCTCTTTCAGGTGTAACAAAGTGTAAATCTTTTAGCCTTTTGTCGTCTGCGAAGGTTTTAGTACCACCAGTTAGTAATTTCGGAGTACTTTTCTGCACGCAGCCGAGTACTGAAGGTGTAACAGTGACAAAGGTAACAAAGGGGTAACAATGAGCCAAAATCAGTTACTGCTGCTTGAAGACACCACTACAAACCTTAAAAAAATTTACTGCAGGTATTTATTCGTTACCAGAATAGAACTACATCACCAGGGCTTCACAACTAAGATGAATGCTATACATCGCACAGGCATGTACAATAATTCCGTACTAATACTAAGCTACTCTGTTATGCAGAAGTGAATGACTAGGCATGCTTCGGTAATAGCACCAGTCAGGAACTATGCATTTTACATCTATTATCAATATTAGACACCGCGCTACTTTCTTTTTAAATGCCTTTGAACGTTCCGCAGTACGGCAATGGCCAGCTTTAACGACTAGAGTAGTTCAAAAGTAGTCAGGTGCTGATTTCTTTAAGCGGAGTTTCTCGTTATCTCTTTGTTGTACACGTGGTGCATTTTGCAGTCTGGCAGTGTTCCCGTCGTTATCGTGTGACTGTTAATGTGTTCGCGGTGTCACCTGAAAATCTTGGGGTGGCAGATTCGCACGTGGTTTCTCCTAGGAGTCATCGTTGACCTTCGGCGTAACGTGAAATGCTGCAGTGGGTAATTGTCTTCCTTTTTTTCTCTTGCGTTCCAACAGGTTGGGCACCTGTTCAAACGTTTTTGCTTTTGTTGCGGGGGCACGCACAGCCGGTGGTGTTTATTTTATTTTTTTGTTTTCCTTGTGTTATCAGTGCACATGGCACATGTCCAAATGTTTGGCCGTTGGTCCGCGGACAAAGCGCGTAAGAACGACATAGAACGAAACAGCTCGTGTAAACACGGGTGACGTCAGTAAGGTTGTCTGCTGTGAAGCAACGTGTGCTCATTGGTGCCTCAGTCGATGTGGTGAGTTCGAGGGGGGGGAGGCGGGGGGCGCTCGTGCCCGATTTGCATTTATCTGCTTGTTTGGCACAACTCGCGGATTTTTCCTGCATACGGGGTTTGACAAGCACCATGTTGCGCTCTTCTGAAGCGAGAACAGTATTTCGACGCTATCTACTCGAAAAACCAAAAAAGGCATGCGCAATTCAATTAGGGCATTTTAAAGGGGGATGAATTCTGAACGCAGGTGTACAACTACGACTTCTCAAAAAGCTATCTACATGAAATTAGGGAGGATAGCTAGAATAGATGTCTAATACCCGCATACAAAATTTCATGAAGAAAATTTTCATAATTCGGGAAATAAAAACTATAGGGTCTTAGATATGGTTTCTCAGTTCAAGAAACAACTTCACAAATGTTTTAGCAGGCAGAGGGCTGAAACATTTTCTATATTTGTTAAACGCCTCAGGTTTTCTTCTGAACCAGAATAATAACGATGGCCGGAACCATTGATTTTGAGAAAAATGTATACATAGCACAAGCCAATTTTGTAGATTTTTGAGGAAAAAGTATAAAAAAGACGATATTTTGGTGAGAACATGCCTATTTTAGTTTGGCATGCGTATATAGCATTGCAAAAGAGTGCACAGAAAAATTTTTCCATGAACTCAAAAAATGTAAGAGAAAATGTTCTTATCCACAACGGAAATTGCGTTTCGAGAAATCGCGCTTCAAATTCTTCGTTTCCGTTTTATGAGATTGTCGCTTCGTGCGCCGATTCCAAGAATAGGTAGGCAATGCGGCTAGCACAGGAGACGTCTGGCTCAAAAGATTACTTTAATAGGTTGAAAAAAAAAAACAATTACATGCGCACAAACAGAATGCTAGGTGACCGCCGTAACGTAAACAAAAGTTTCGTGATGCAAGCGCAAGGCTATTTTAACAGTGAACTACAAAAAAAATTCAAGAAACTATGGACTATATTGGAAAGTAATTCTGAAAATGAATGTTGTCACACGTTTCCAAAACTGAAACAGCGATGTAAATTCTACTTCGCAGCAGAAGAAACCCCGCCTAATTACACGAAGTGAGTTGGTGGGGCCACAAGGGAGCGCGTTTCCCGCCATTTTAAAGTGACTTCTGTTGCATGTCGGTTGATGCCACGTCGTAGGGACATTCTGGGAGAGCGCTAAAATATTTTGATGCAAAAATAAAAACAAATTTTTAGTCGGTTTTGCCATCTAAGGGCTAAAAATAGCATGCGGGACCATTTATTAAAAATAGGTGCTGAAACGCCTCAACATTCAAATAGGCACATATAAAATCTCTAAACGTTTGCTTGAAATGCCCCCTTGTCTTTGTTCAAGCATTTCTTTTAAACAAGCTTCATACGTACCCAGGAAAAAACATGCATTTTGCATAAATTTCCTGTTCTTACGCATGCATAAAAACTGGCATTTCCTCCGACGCATATGTTACGTGGCAGAGTAGAAGCAGCTTTTCAACATACCAAATTGCAATTGTTCTTCCACATTATCATAGAGTTTTCCTCTTTCCCTCATATTTCTTAAGCAGCTCGTAAAAGCCGGATGCTGTCGTTTTCAGTGACATAATATCCTCTGACAACCCACGAAATCTCGCTGTGTATGACTTATCACGGTACAGTGCATTACTGTGGTATAGTTCTTGCATATTCGTGATCATCATCGTTATCGTCGTCAGAATGCGCAGGTCCACTGCAGGCCAGAGGCACCTCTCACTGACCTCCAACCGCCACTGGACTGCACTGCTCGAGACGACAGTTCACCCCGAATTTCTTTATTTCATCCCCAAATTGGGAATTACCCCAATCAACTAACAAAGCCCTCCGCTTCATCTAGACTCATCTCCACGTATTATTTCGGTTATTCAAATTGTCCACTTGTTGTCGGTGCGTGTCACTGCATGGCCAGCTCAAATTTATGTCTTTCGGTTTATTTGACCTATAATAAATTATAGTGTAGTTTGTTCTCTGGTGTAGGTAGCTGGTTCCTGCCCTGAGTGTTATTCCTGGCATTATCGTTCCATGGTCCGTTCAGGCCACGTACGTTTGCTGGCCTAGTATGTAGTAAGGCGGGAGATTTCATCTCAGTATATAATTACCAGCAGTATGCACTGGTTGTACATTTTTCATTCGAGTGACAGAGGTAGCTTACTTTTCATTATTTGGGAGTGCTTGCTGAGCACTCCCCATTCATTACATATCCATGCCGGATTCCTGTCCTGTGGTTGTGGTCAGCGCTAACCATCTGTCCAAGGTATTTATATTTATTTACTTTTTCTAACGTGTCGTTTTCTAACCTAAGATGAAGAGGACGTTTTTGGTATGCTTAATACTGATTACTTAAGATTTATTCATATACATTAACAGCTCGTGATCTTGAACTTGGTTAATACGAAGTTATGATTAATTCGAACTTATTCCCTGGTGCCGGCACAGCCCTGTATGTTTAACTGGCGGAAATGTCATACAATTCCAACGCGCCGATATCAATATTGCTTAATTGGAACTGGGATCTCCTGGTTACTTTCGCTCCTTGAACAAGTCGTCCCGGAGCGATTCTAATCCGTGTTGCGAATCCAAACCAAATCACATTTCTGCAGATGCAAAACAACGAAATCAAAAAATAACCGACGGGTCAGATAATTTCGATTCTTTTCAAGCTCGATGAACATCATTTATGGCATCACCTGCCACAAAGTGTGCAGTAGCACCTAACACGTGATAACGAGTCCAAAGGTGGCTTCTCTGTGATCTGCCCACGCAGTGGGCACGATTCCCGTTCATTCTAGCTCGCGGCCGATAATTCGAACTCCGCTAAATTCGAACTTTACGGTCCTCTTCGAGTTCGAATAACGAGCTTATACTGTATTTTGGTAGCATTTCATCAATTTTTTCCAGTTGAGAAAGCATTGCTTTCATTTGTTGTGCAGTCAACCTCAGCCGCACTATCTCATTCGCAAATTTAAAACGGTTAAAGGATTCCTCGTTTATTCTTCATCATTTGTATTCCAAGTCAAGCTTTATATATACCATCTGCGGAGATGCTGTGAATAGTTATTGCAAACTTGTAGCTTCTTTTCTTACTGCCTTGCGGATAGAAATTGACCGGTTTTCTTCAGGGGGGTTATCCTGCCAGTGCATTCTTTATACATGGCGTTGAGAGGTCTAAGTACATTTACCCTATTACCTGGCCTTCTAGTGCTTCTAGCATTGATGCAGTGAGTAAGGAATCAGGAGCTTTCTCTTTATCTATAACGACTAATCGAGTTCAGTGCACTCTGGGATTTTTTTATCGTTTTATTGAGGAAGTGGATGCGATCCCTAGTTGAGTACCCTTTCCTGAACCCTGCCTGTTCTCGGCGTTGTTGGAAATCGAGGCAGTGACCTTTGCGGCTATCTAATAACTTTGGTAAACAGCTTGTAAACAAATGAGAACAGACTCATTGTTCTGTAACTGCTGAAGTTCTTGGAATCTTCCTTCGTTGTGTTAAGAAAAATGGCGTTTTACTAGACCATGGGCAATTTTGGAGTCCTCGGATAAAACCACCACGAACTCAGACAAAGACGAAGAAAGTACAACAAAAGGACAGCCCTTCTTTCCTTCCATCCTTCTAAATATCCCCGGTCAAGCTTTTGTCCCCTGAAGGTTTTTCTATTATCAAGCATTTGAGAGCCTTTCCAAATTCCTGATGAGTTACTAGTAAACATCACAAGTTGAGCTTGTACTTGCAGTAGTTTCCAGTGTTATAGCGTAGCTGCAAGAGCCCGGTGTACCAAATTTTCAATTCTGCTGTTGGTGTTGATTCGTTAAATTGTGCGTAATGTTACACTGCACGTCTTTGATTGTG